>NW_004443953.1:8842605-8870166 GCF_000243295.1 Trichechus manatus latirostris
TGTTAGCCAATGTCATAAAACAACATGTGTACTTCTGTTTCATGAGAAACTATTTGTTCTGTAAGCCTTCACCTGAAGTACAATAAAAAAATTAATTAATTAATTAAAATATATATATAATATAAAATTTGCCATTTTAACCATTTTTAAGTGTACAATTCAATACCATTAATTATATTCACAATGTTGTGCAACAATCACCACTGTTTTTTCCCAAAATCCTTTCATCACCTCAGACAGAAACTCTGAACCCATTAAGCAGTAATTCTCCATTTCTCATTTCCCCCAGCCTCTGATACTCTCTAATCTACTTTCTGTATCTATGAATTTGTCTATTCTAGATATTTTGTATAAGTGGAATTATACAATATTTGCCCTTTTGTGTCTGGATTATTTCACTAGTATAATGTTTTCAAGATTCATCCATGCTGTACAATGTATCAGACATGCTTTTAATGGCTGTTTAATACTTATTCCTTTTTATGGTTGAATAATATTCCATGGTACGTATATACCACATTTTGTTTATCCATTCATCTGTTGATGAATACTGAGTTGCTCCTGTTGATTATTGTGAATAATGCTTCTATGAATAGTGGTGGAAAAATATCTCTTTGAGTCCCTGTTTTCAATTGTTTCAGGTATATACCTAGAAGTGGAATTGCTGGATTATATGGTAATTCTGTGTTTAATTTTTAAAGGAATTCCAAGACCTAATTATTTAAGCTATGCAATAAGAGTAGACAATAAGGACTGAAATTGAACTATAATATTTTCTTTGGAGTCAAAATTTATTTTCTAGTCTTTTTTCCTTGTAATTTTGCTAATAGAATCCAGTGTCTCTCATGCCTTTTTTCTAGCTTTCAACCATTCCTTCCAAAACTTATCTATTCTTCAGAATCTAGACTGAATTTTACCTCAGTCATGAGTGAAGCCTTTCCTGATAGCCTGCTGCCAAAAGTATTTTCTCCTTCCTCTGAATTCTGATAGTCCTTTATTTGGGTGCCTTCTATAGAACTTACCACTTTCTTTCTGACACTACTGCACCATGCTTTGGTGCCTTTTTCTCCCCCTGTGGACTACATGCTCCTTATAGAGGGGACTGTGTGAGTGTGTTTTCCACCCTCCAAAAAGACTTAAATATAAATGTCCACTTTAGAACGTAAGTGAAACTTCTATAAGCTGTTTAAGAAAAGTACTTGATATAGGACTGTACGCAATAAACAATGTTTGATTGATTTCATTTATTCATTTATTTAATATTTAACATGAATACAATGTCACTGCATTGTACATGTGAAGAATGTTGAAATGGAAAATGTTTTGTTATATATTTACTTACCACAATAAAAAAAATTGTTTGAATCAACTATAAAGGCAAGGAAGGATACTAAGCAGGAAAATGTTGAGTACCAGAGCAATAACTAAAAATGTCATTAAAAGAGTGAAACCTTATTTGAATGTCTGACACATATACTCTAAATTGTAAGGGTATTTATCCTTATTTCCAATTAAGACTTCAACAGTTAAGCAGGGTTCTAGAGTCTGATATTAAATCTTAACATATAATGCACATACTCAAATACACAAACGTAATAAATTATCATACTCTACCTCAATTTAAACGATTATATTTCGTATAACAAAGTTAATTAAATGCCCTAATAAAGATAAAATAGCTTTATAAACCATATAAAAATCTTCATACGGTACTTTATTTTAAAAACCTTTACAAAATGCAATGCAAATACTAATTGTCATTGCTATTTCTGTTGTCCTACTTTGTATAGAATTCTTTGTTAGAATTCTGGCCTATAACCAAATCTCCTAGTCTAAAATTGCAGTCTCTTGATAATGCTCTTATCAGTTATCATCTGCATTTTATACTTCTCTGAATTAAACAACAATATTACTATTCAGCCTGTTTTGTGTTACGACTGTGTATGGTATAAGCTGTATTCCTAAATACTACAAAATAGCAATCAGCTCAACTCTTACTTTACTGGGTCACTCTTGCATAGCTGATGATTCTATTTAACCTTTTATTCATTAGCTCTTACCTCTGCATTTAGGTTGTCTGCAAGGCTTTCTAGAAACTGACTCTCAATTGGGTTTTGTTGAGTGAGCAAAGTGAGATAATGGCTGAGTTTATCATGCGTTGTTATGATGATTCCTTCCCCAAATTTGTCAAATTGTGGTCTTCCAGCTCGACCAAATATCTGCATGACATCTAAAATTCCAAGATCAACAAAGGAGCCTCTTTTTGCAGCATATATTTGTGTTCCCTAGATGAGGAAAAGAATATAAATTAACATAAATACACACAAATATAATCCTGATGAGCCAAATACTGAAATTGGGCAAATAAGGCAAGATCTCAAAAGTATACTTCAACTAATCCTTTCATCATCTGTGATATAGTTAAATGTTCCCAATACAAACTAGATTCTTATTGGAGAAAATCATTCTAACCTTATATAAATAACATTCAAAGTCAACGAAACAGCCAAATCACAATTTTTTCAGAATAAATCAAACCACAGGTTTGTTTTAAGACACACACAAATCCATGTGCAAAGGAAGGTAAGCTCTTACCTTAATAATAACAGCATGAGCAGGAAGATTGACACCCCAGGCTAAGGTAGCGGTACAGACTAGGACTTTGATATGCCCATTAGAAAACAAATTTTCAACCAAATTTCTGTCCTGCCGAAGCATTCCTGCATGATGAATACTAAAACCATCTGGGAATAATTCTCGTACTTGCTTATTTCTTGACTTTTGCACCTAGAGTAGATTATTAATAAAACAGTAAAGAGTAATTGTTGCTTAGCATTAAAACAGTGATTTAGCAATGCTGTTGAGTGAGTGATCAAAGAAAGCATAAAATTATTTTTAAGCATCTTAAGGTATTACTAAATCTATTATGTTTTATAAAAAATTATTTTAAAATTATATTTTATCTACCTTAAAAATAGGTAATACTTGAACATGACACAAAATTAAAAAGGAATAAAGTAAAGAGCAAGTTTCTCTTTCACCCAGGTGTCCACATCTTACAAGCAATCAGTGTAGCAATCAGTATTGCCTCTCTCTCATCCTTCCAAAATTACTCTATTAAAAACAAGTATTTATATCAGTGGCTCCCAACTCATTCAGAGTAAAGGTCAGAGTCCTTACAATGTAAAACCCTACAAAAATCAATCTCATCCCTAACCTCACTCACCCACACCAGCCACAAATGGTCTGCTTTTTTTCTACGTCCCTTTACTGACAAATCCACACTTATTTCAGGGTGTTTACAATTTCTGTTCCAGACTCACTTCCTGGAAGACATCCCCCCTCGTATCCACATGGTTCATGCTCTTACCTCCCTGTGTTTCTGCTGAACTGTCAGTTTATTAGAGGCCTTTCTTTATCATCCTCTCCCCCCCAAACACATACACACACACATACTCCCCATTTCTTCCTTAAGCCAACTCCAGGGTTGTGATTACAAATTAAAGTAAGATTAGCACGTAGTATTTTCCTCCATTGATATTCAGCTGCTCGGATACAGGTGTAGCGTAGGCAGAGGGTGGTAATTAATCTGCTGGGTTTTTGTCAGGAGAATGTGACAAAAGCAGAAAGGGGCAAGGGAGATGAAGGCATAGGCAAGGCAGTGATTATTTTATGATGAATCTAGAAAGAAGCAAGGACATGCAGAAAGTCAGCTACAGGATACAGACAGAGGAAAACTGAATAAGATCTGGAATTAGCAAGTAAAAACTGGATACTTTAAAATGAGCCATTAACATGTAACTTTCAACCTTTAAATATTCTGAAATATTTATTTCTTGTCACTTTTCAACAGGGAATCAACCAAACAGTATCTCAATGAACTTGTGGCATGTTTTCTCCTTCTGCCTTCCATGCCCTGACTGATCCTTCTACTTAGAAAGTCCTTTTTCTTCTCTATTAATCCATACCCATCAGCTTCGTTTCCTCATTTTAAGACTAAATTCCTTTACTTTGTGATGACTTACTACTTTGATCACGTATGTAGTACAAGATCACGTTATATTCTACTTTTATATGTGCTTTACATAAACGCAAGTCGTTTTTGTCTGTTTCAGTATGCAGTACTTTCCTATAGACTTATTTTTAAAACCAATTACCATAATGTAACATATTATATATATCCTGACTGGGTGTATGTAAATCTTTTTCATCCATCCATTCACCTCTTCATTCAACAAACTGGATGCCTAAGAGAGTATCCTCGCTGTAACCAGTGCCAGTCCTTTAGGATCACAAGCCTGGCATCACACTGTACGGCCTGAACATTTCATTTTTCCTGTGAAAAAGAGAAAAGCAGCCCCTGACAGCCGGGAGCTGGTCTGGAACTATCAGCTAGGCCTTGGTGTTGCTAGGAGCTGGTCTAGCACTCACAGCTCAACCTTAGTGTTCTCCCGTCAAGTATAAATCATTGCACAGAACACTATCAGCAGACAAGACCCTCTGTGACCATGATGGAGCAAGAAAAAAACAAGTCTACTTTGCAATCATGTATGAAAACTGATAAAACATGGACGTTGTCCACGCCATAAAAATGACCAAACATCCCCCATCCTGGCTACTATAAGTGAATACTTCTTTACCAATCACAGCCTTCACCTCACTCCGGCCCTCTCATCTATTAGATAACAATTATTAAAATGCACAATCATAAAATTATTTCCACTTCCTGACAATATCCAAACTAGAGCAACGCCTTGTTTCTCTGAACCCTGTACAGAAAAATTATATAATACAAGCCCCAATCCCATAGTAAGTCCTTACTAATGCCCTCTTACTGAGGCTCCCCATGGTGT
This sequence comes from Trichechus manatus latirostris, assembly GCF_000243295.1. Taxonomy (NCBI): domain Eukaryota; kingdom Metazoa; phylum Chordata; class Mammalia; order Sirenia; family Trichechidae; genus Trichechus; species Trichechus manatus. The sequence continues at coordinate 8,847,459 of NW_004443953.1, forward strand.
GAACTCATCCTCAAACAATGAGTCAATAAACCCAACTTTGTTCACCTACAGGTGTGCTCCTGGTGGACTTTGACAGGAGGACAGTGAACTCCTGTCTTTTGCTCCTCAACTTTATACCTGGCCTGAACATACTAACTTCACTTTTGGTGTCTGTTCTTTGGCCTGGTCTGAGCTCAGACCACTTACCTGCAATCTGTAAAAGTGCCATAGGAGAGGAGCTTACAAAAGTCATGGACAACATACTGTAAAATGGGGAGAAATTTTCTGCAAAATTAGACTTCAGATTAATACAAAAGTAGTGTTTATATAGTCAAAGCTTCTGTCTGGGCATCATAGCATGCGTTTATTTGCTAATGCTCTAAAAATTTCATTATCAACATTTTAATAGCTGCTTCTGGAACAACGTTTTCCATAGTTCTTTCACAAAGGGAACAACATTGGCAGGGAGCAGGGTTTCAAGAGATTGGGGTTCTCTAGTCCAGACATTGCCACACTGATTATCTATAAGGTCACTTAAAAATTTAAACTTATAAGTTAATAATAATTAAAATTTGATCTAAGTTAATAATAGTCAAAAGTTGATCTAAGAAAATAGTACTCCATGAAATCGGCTTCAAGTATAAAATTGAAGTTTTAACACATTAACAAACCACACCATCTAGTGGCCAGCCTGTAAATAGCAGCTTATATATTGTGAGCTTTTTAGCATCCAAAGCAAAATATACATGTAGTATAGATTAAAAAAAGACTACCTTCTTCAAGTTTCACGTGTATATGGGGATAATATTTTTATGGTATTTTTGTGCAGTGTGGTTGGCCTGTTATAAATCTTTCTACATTCTATACATACACTTTATGATTAAATATACTTGAGTCATATTGCCTTATTTTTTATCTTTTCAGACAAGAGCTATTTTTACTGTCAATCTTCTTAAAGCAGCTTTTTTAACCCTATCATCAATCTACTTGCTCTTATCTAGACCATTTTATCACTGTTAAGTGCTTCATTAGGTGCAGAGTCAAACACATGAATATTAAAAGCATGCAATATACTAATGAAACAATTCTATTCAAAGAACACTAACATGTTATGCAATGGCTGTATTTTCTAAAAGGGAGAACAGGATAAAAGCTCAACCTTTATTCAAGGTTTATGGGAAGCTTGGATCCCTCATCATGTTATAAAGCATAAAGCTTCTTTACGCTTCCTCAATTTTAGACTAAATTCCTTTATTTGTGATGTCTTACTACTTTGATCACATATTTAGTACAAAATCACACATTGCATTCTACTTTACGGAAATCCTGGTGGTGTAGCGGTTAAGAGCTACAACTGCTAACCAAAACTCAGCAGTTCAAATCCACCAGACGCTTCTATTCTGTCCTATAGGGTCGCTATGAGTCGGAATTGACTCAACGGCAACAGTTTTTTTTTAATTCTACTTTATATGTGCTTCACATTAACACAGGTCATTTAGGGAATGACTTTGGGATAAAGCCCCTTGTAGAGTATTTGCCAAGACGCATCAGAGCTCCTCAAGGGGTAAGGGTAGGAAGAAGAGAAACTTTTCACCTACTCCACTTTTTCTCTAATATTAATGAGTGGAGACTCACAGCTAACAGAGAAAACTAAAGATGATAGTTTGGAGGAGATATTCTATACAAATCATATTGCTGGACTGCTGTTTGTTTCAGGTAAAGTATGCTGTCCACAGAACCCCTACACTGGATTATCCTGTTGTGCTTGTTGTAAGTGTAGATTTATTAGTTAAAGCCCAGTTGAGATACGACTTGGTTAGCCCTGCTGTGGCACCAATGACACAGTAAGAAGTAGAACACAGAAAATATGTAACTGTAGTGAGGAATTTTCTTATAAAGTAGATCCTGGAGTGCTGACATAGCATCTCCCACGCTGAACAGGTCACAAACCTGCAGTGACCACCAACTTAGTGTATTCTTTTTGTCTCTGTGAGGAACTAGGAGGCACTAAGGGTCACTTCTCTCTTGCCTCTATTTCTGCTCATAGCCTTTGCATTGCTTTTTATTGGTTCAGTAGGTACCTGGAGTGACAACAATCTTAAAGTTTAGATTGGTTTTTTCTTCACTATCTTTGAATCTGAATGAGCCATTTGTGGTCTGGCCTAGCTCAAAGGAACTGGAATCCCTGAGGATGAGGCCTGAGTATGTGTGCTTTTTAAAATATTATTATTTTTTAAATTATCATATAGTAAATTTGACTGTTTCCCCCTTTTGGTGTATACTTCTATGAATTTTAACACGTGTATAGGCTTCTGTAACCACAACCATAATCGGGATACAGAACACTTTCTTCACCTCCAAAAACTGTCCCATGCTCTTTATAGTTAAACTCTCCTCACTCACGACCCTCCAATACCATTGATCTGTTTTTCATCCCTACAGTTTTGGAACTTCAAGAATGTTATATAAGTTGAATCAGTATATAAACTTTTGGGAGTAGCTTCTCTTAGTGTAATGCCTTTGAGATTCATCCGAGTTTGTGCATGTATAACAGTTCATTCCTTTTTGTTGCTAAGTTGTATACCATGGTATGGATGAATATATTACAGTTGATCATTCACCCACTGAAAGACACTGGATTGTTCCAGTTTTGGCAATTATGAATACAGCCTCCATGAACATTCATGTACAGTATTTTGTGTGAATGTAAGTTTTCATTTCTCTAGATACCAAGAGTGGGACTGTTGGTTTTATAAAGTTAAACATATGTTTAACTTTACTGTCAAACTACTTTCCAGAGTGGATGTACCATTTTGCATTCCTGTCAGGAATGTGTAAGAGTTCCAGTTACTTCCCATGCTTGCCGGCACATTGTATCGTCATTATTTTTTATTTTAGCTATTCTATTAGATGTATGGTGGCATCTCATTGTGGTTTTAATCTCATTTTTCTTTTGGCTAATGATGTTAAACATCTTTTTCATGTGCTTGGATGTATAGTTCTAATCAGCTCCCCAGTTTATTCTAATGCACGTAAGTTTAAGAACCACAGCTCTTTAGAAAAACTACTGATAACGTACAATATAGCTATATAATTTGAGCTGATGAGACTATTTAGTGCTAAGCAACCTCATATTCATTACCGTAATAAATCATTTACATCCTTAAGGAGAGTATCTTTTAAGAAATTTACAAAGTACCATAGTGACTGACAGGGGAAAAAAAGTACTATAAATCAAAACAGAACGTCACTTAAATAATGAACACCAATCTATCATGTGCTAGACCCTAGGAATATAAAGAAATTTAAGACAAGATCTGAGCTGGGAAATTTTCAGACTGGTGAGGAAGATAGGCCCATACACAAATGATTTCTATAAAATGTGATGTGTTTCTAATACAGCCATGTGGACAAAGCTAAAAGTAAGCACAAAGGCAGAGTAGCATTATGGTTTATTTGTCTGTATTGCTAGTACCTGGCAGAGTGTCTTCTATATAGCTAGTACTTAACATACATTTCCTGCATGAATGAATCAATGATCAGCTAGTTTTATCAAAGAAGCCTTTACATAAAATGTGAAATGTGGATCTTGATGGACAAGTAATACATTGCCAAAAGGGGGAAGTTATTCTAAGCAGTAGGATAAACAAGTATAGAGGCCTGGATTAGTGAAACAGTACAGTGTGTCTGGAGGGCATTACATTCAAGAGGCACAGGGCAAACAGAAGGAAATTAACCTAGAATGGAGGGCTGGGGTCAGGCTTTACGCAGTTCTAGTTTAGGGAAAAAGGGAGTCAATCAAAGTTTTTAAGCAGTATAGATTTATTGTTTAGAGAGGTAACTTCATAGTTGGGCTAAGACCAGAAACTAGATGAACTGGTATGGTGTTATCCAGGTGAAAGCTGGCTATAAACTGACCAAGACTGGGTGACTGCCTAGAATGGGGGGGAGGGGGAGCAAGACAGGAAGTGAAGGAAGGAGTTCGACTGTTTCAAGTTTATCCTCACTTGGGTGCGTTGAATACGTGATAGAAAAAACAAGAGGAAAAGAGCTAATACTTGTGCCTTAGGCTAGGCACTAGGAAGGTGGAAAGTAGATTCCATTTTGGGAATGATGAGTTTGAAGACATTCATTATAAAAACTTCTGCTTTCACCCTGAGTAAAATGGGAAGCCACTGAAGGTTTCTGAACAAGAGACAGACATGGGAGACCAGCTGGATAAGTATACCGCAATTTTCCAAGTGAGAGGTGATGGTAGATTGGATCAGATATAAAAAATACGAATAAAATAATAAGTCTGAACTAACAAACATACATATAAAACTATATATATGTATCTCTTTATATCTTGGATTTCTTAAACAATAACAATCAAAGGAGAAAGCTAAAATTGCTAAGTCTAAAAATTATTGAATAAACTGCAGGTCCAACTTATAGGACAGAGTAAAGTTATGCTCTGAGAAAATGTCTAGCTGAAATACTTATTAACTATAAAATAATAATTTGATAAATAAGTGAATTATTTAAGTCAAGAAGTTGAATAAAAATATAATAGGCCCAAGGGAAGAAGGAATACAGTAATGAAGTTAAAATAGAATCTGGTAATTTCAAAACTGGAAAACTGATAAATAAATCTAAAGTCTCTTATTTTAAAGGGAAAAAATTAAACAAAAATAGGCAAAGTATTGGCTAGAGCAGGAGTTGGCAAACTATGGAAGGAGTACCAGTTTTTATAAATAAAAGTTTTACTGGAACACAGCCACATTCGTTGGCTGCTTTTGCGCACAACAGTAGTGCTGAGTAGATGTGACAGAGACCATATGCCCACAAGCTTAAAATATTTACTACCTGGCCTTTTTAAGTAAAAGGAGATAGCTGTACACAAGCACAGAAACACAAAATTAGTAATATGAAAAATCAAATGTCTAGGAATATACAACAATTTAAAAGAATCAGAAAAGACTACTTTGCACAATTCTGTGAATTCCATTTTAATAACTGTTCGGAATGGATAATTTTCTAGGAAAACATGTTACCATCATTTATCCCTAGAAACAACAGAAGACTGCAAAATAATAAAAACAGTGGAAGAAAAGTCAAAAGTTATCTAATAGCTGAGCTTTCAAACTTTTAAAGACAAATTAATTCTAATACTATTAAGAGGCCCTAGGGCATAGAAAAGGAGCTCTGGTGGCACAGTGGTAAACAGCTCAGCTGCTAATCAAAAGGTCCGTAGTTCAAACCCACCACCAGTTCTGCAGGAGAAAAGATCTGGTGATTCGCTACTGTGAAGATCACAGCCTAAGAAACCCTACGTTGTAGTTCTACTGTCACAAAGGGGTGCTACAGTCAGAATCAACTCAATGGCACACCCAACAATGGAGCACAGAAACAGAAGAAAAGCCTCAAAAATTAATTTTGCAGAGGCTGTTAACAGCACTGATATTAAAACCTGATAAAGAAGTATGGAATAGAATATAAAAGAGAAATCTCTCATATGAAAGTTAATCCAAATAGTAAAGAACTTTAAAAAACAGAATTCACTGATACCTTAAAACAATATACCATAACTAAGTAAAATTCAACCCAAAATGCAAGAGCAGGTTGGTAGTAAAGATCAAAGGAGAAAAAACATAAGATCATCCTCAGGTACTGATATCTGAGAAAAGGCTATATTCAATCCTGGTGAGGAGTGATGACAATTTCTATCTCAAAACATGTTTAATAGTAAAATATCGGGAGTACATCAATGAAAGTCAGGAACAAGAAAAGGATGTCCCTATCAGCCCACCAATATTTTAGACAATGGAATTAGGCATAAGAAAATAATAAAAGATATAAATACTGGAAAGAAAGAGGCCAGAACGATTATTAGTTGCAGGGGAAATGAATACTTATTTAGACAACTGAAAATTGATTGAAAAACTACTAATTAAAAAAATAAGAGAATTAAAAAAAGATGGCAGGTTAGAAAATCAATACTTTCGAAAGTTTTGCTATAAACAATAACTTGTTTGAAAATATCACATTTATAACAGCCATCAAAACCAAAATGAACAAGAAATAGGTAGCACCAATATGAAGAAAGCTTTAGAATACTGTTGAAGGACATTCAAGAAATGGAATGATGTGTTTTGCTCTTGAGATGTGAAGACTCAATTTGGTAAAAATACCATTTTTCACTAACTTAATCTGTAAAATCAATGGAATAACTCAACTAAAGGTTGAATACAACTTCTTGCAGGTGATACTAAAGTGATACAGAAAAGTAAATCTGTAAGTTTAACCAGAAAAATTCTAAAACTGAAGAATACACCTACTCCTCACTTATCAACCCGGTTAAGTTCCAAAGACCAGGTCATTATTCGAAAACTGGCATTACGCGAAATACAATTTCCTGCCCTAGCCTCCGCTCCTCCCAGGCTCCAGTCCTCCCAGCTGGGTGGCTGCAGCTCCTCTATTTGCAGTGATCACAGGCTCGCCCTTGCTCTGCTTGCCAGAATCCGAATCCATCCTGTGGGCTGCTGGCCAGGCGTCCTCAGCCGTCTGGTGTCCCAGCTCGGGCTCTGCAGTGCACGGATGTGGAAAACGGGTAGCAAAGGCGCAGGAGCAAAGGGGAGGCGCGAGGCAGGAGAAGGCAGTGTTGGGTGCCTTGAGGGTTCCAGACTGGGGTTAAATACCCTGGGGGTGGCACTGCTCCTCCCTCCATGTGCCCTAGACTAGCTTTGCGTTGAGAAGGTGTGCTGGTCTGCGGGTCGTTAATAAGAAAAATAGTTGGATGGTAGATTTTTTACTATTATCGTAAATGTTAAATGTTGGATAATGAGATAGTCAATACGTGAGAAACAGGTGTAATACATGCCTATCCCTACCAGATATTAAGAATATTATAAAAATAGAATAAGTAAAAGTTTGATACCAGAAAAAAAAAAAAAGAAGAGCAAGGTCAATGAAGTGAAAGTCCAGAAGTTGACTCAGGTAAATACGAGAATTCTGCATGTTATATTTTTAAATCAACAGAAAAAACAGGAATTATTCACGAAAAGATGGGCCCACTACTATCTGGAAAAAGTTCCAGAAAGATCAAAGATTTATATACAAAAATTAAAAAACAACAAAAGGCTGGAAGAAATCATGGATGAAGTACGTGTAGGCTATATAAGCAAAACATACAACCTAGAGACCATAAATACACTGATGAAAATTTCTACATGGAAAAAATACTCAATCAAAAAGATAAAACCCAAAAGTTAGCTAGAAAAATGTCTGTAACACATATGATAGGAATTCTTGAAATTTAATACAAAATGGATCATGGATATGAACAATTTATAGAAAAGAAATACGAATGGCCAATAAACCTAAGAAAAATGCTCGGTTTTATTCATAGTTAAAGAAATATAATAATATTTCAAAATAATAATTAAGTATCATTTTTTTTCCTATTAAAAAGTTTGACGCTACCCAGTGCTGAGAAAGTTATGCAGGAGGAAGTGACTGTTAAGACAAAGTGTAAATTGGAACAATCTTCCTGGTGGACAATTTCAGGCAATTCACCAAAATTTTAAATGCAGGTACTGTGTGACAGATAAATTCCACTGCTAGGAATTTTCCCAATGGATATGGATGCAAATGCAAGAATGTTCACTGTAGCACTTAACAGTACACAATAAAAAATAACTGGAAACAACAAACATATCCATCGATATGAGACTGGGTAAATGAATTATGGTAATATCCACACTGTGGCATACTAGGCAGTTGTTCAAAACAATTAAGCATCTTTATGTGTTGATCTGAAAGATCTCCCGGATTTATTATTAAAGGAAATAAGCAAAAGACATAAAAGTGTGTATATACGATCCAATTTGTTCACACTAAAACATATACATGCACACATGCAAACACGAATGTAGTTATATAAAATCTTTCCTTGAAAGAAATACAAATATAACAATCGTTTAACCTGAATTTCATATGAAAAGATGAATGGAGAAGAGACAGTTATGACCGTAGACTAAGGAGCTAAACTTGCTTACTACAAGATGCTTGCCACTTCTGAAGTATCAGAACACTATTTTTTTCCACCTGGTTCTCCAGATTGATCTCTACCTTGAGTCCTGGCTTTGCTATCTTCTGAATAGCTGCAGAGATATAATTTAATCCAGTCTCTGAACAGAGCGTGGATTCTCCAAGGGGAAGCTATTCCAGATCTGATACTGTACTCATTGGATAAAGTGTTTCTATACCTTAACATAAAGAAAACAAAAATCCTTACAACTGGACCAATAAGGCAACATCATGATAAATGGAGAAAAGATTGAAGTTGTCAAGGATTTCATTTTACTTGGATCCACAATCAACGCCCATGGAAGCACCAGTCAAGAAATCAAACGACTGGTACTGCACTGGGAAAATCAGCTGCAAAAGACCTCTTTAAAGTGTTAAAAAACAAAGATGTCGCCTTGAGGACTAAGGTACGCCTGACCCAAGACGTGGTATTTTCAATCGCCATATATGCATGCAAAAGCTGGACAATGAATAAGGAAGACCACAGAAGAACTGATGCCTTTGATTTATGGTGATGGAGAAGAATACTGAATATTCCACGGACTGCCAGAAGAACAAACAAATCTGTCTTGGAAGAAGTACAGCCAGAATGCTCCTTAGAAGCAAGGATGGTGAGACTTCATCTCATGTACTTTGGACGTGTTATCAGGAGGCACCAGTCCCTGGAGAAGGACAGTATACTTGGTAAAGCAGAGGGTCAGCGAAAAAGAGGAAAACCTTCAACAGGATAGACTGATACAGTGGCTGCAACAATGGGCCCAAACATAGCAACAATTGTGAGGATGGTGCAGGACTGGACAGTGTTTCATTCTGTCGTACGTAGGGTTGCTATGAGTCGGAAGCAACTCGATGGCCCCTAACAACAACATAAATGTTTAAAGGCAGCCATAGTGGCATCTGTGGCTTCCTAACTGCTGGGTCACGATCATGATGGTTGCTTCTTAAATTTAGCAGTAGTAGCCCCCTGACTTCCACTCCTTCAGTATTTCCAAACTTCTAATAAACACTTAATTTTTTGTACAAAATTGTTTTATATTTAAAATGTACCTAGAGTGGTTTCTGTTTACTGAACCCTGACTGATACAACACGTCTCCCACAATCCATTCTCAGGAGGTCGACAGCAGAGTTTACTTATCTTTGATACCTACTGATCTATCACATTGACTGATAACTAGGCTAAACTTAGTAAATATTTGCTGAGTGACCACTGCCAAAAAAAAAAAAAGTTTAAGGCTCGTGTGTATTCAACCAACTCACAATAACCCAGTCTATCCTAATCCCCACAACCAGTTTCCATATGTCATTCTGGTTGTGCTAATTATTCACTTTATCTTGGGAGAAAGGAAGTACCATGTGCTCTGTTCCACGTTATATGCCTTGAAAGATGGTTTTGGTTCCCACATGCGCTGCCCTGATTATTTGTACCGCACAATTAGACAGAAACAAGTTAGCATTCCAGACAGAGCATCCTGGTTTGTAAATGATAAATCTCATCTAAAATTGTATTCCTTTAATTCATTTTGCCAACATTATATGAATGTCTAAATACATTTTTTAAATCTTCTTTAACTCAGTACTAAAGTCACTCCCGAGGTTCACCCTTCAGCCAAAGATAGGAAAGGTCTTTAGGGCAAACAGTAACACACATGAGGAACCTGCTTCTAGTTCAATCATGCCTATGAGACTAAATGGGCACACCAGCCCAAAAGCAAAGACGAGAAGGCAGGAAAGGACAAGAAAACTGGACGAATGGAAACAGGGAACCTGGCGTGGAGAAGGGGAAGTGTTGATGCATCGTGGGGTTGGCAACCAATATCACAAAACAATTTGTGTATGTATTAATTGTTTAATGAGAAACTAATTTGCTCTGTAAACTTTCACCTAAAGCACAAAAATTTTTTTTTAATCACACAGTACATTGTGATTTTAATCATTAAATTTTAATCAGTATAAACCTCTGTACCCCAAGGGATTTATAACCTCACTTATTTAATCTGTAAGTCTACAGTGTTTCCCCCACCAAAGTATTTTCAAAGAGAAAGCAACAATACTTTAATTAACATACTTTTCCAAAAAAGCATGGTTTCTCAACCAGATGTATACATTTGTTGTAAGAAATTTATTCATAAAAGTAATAACAAAAGAAATAAGGATAAAATCCCAATGCTACCATGTTCCTTATTCAAAGAGATCCATATGTCAGACTACATCAAGATAAACACCTGGGCCATGGGCATTACCCTTGCTTGGAGGAAAATTAATCGTACTTTCAACGCTTGAATTCTGGTCACAAGCTTGACTCTTCAACAACCTTCAATAGCTCCCCACTGCTTACAAAGTCCAAAAGCCTAAGCATGGAATTTAAAGTCTTTCACATTCTGAAAATCTATATGTGTAGCCCCCCCGCCATGTACCTTATGTTCCAATCAAAAGGCAACAATTCATTGTCCAAATATAGCCAGTGCTTTTCTTTGCCCACATTCTCTTTGTTCTCTCCTTTAAATGCCTTTCAATCTTACTGCTGTCTATTAACACTGTATCCAAGATCACTGGCTTGAATTAATCTAGTTCTCTTTTGGGTTCCTTTGAACTATTTGTTCTTTTCTCACATCATTTATCACCTTTTGCTTTACTTATAAATATATTTCTAAATCCTCTGTGAGACTGCCTGTGTCTTAGAGACTTTGCTTGGTTTAGATACTTATATACAGTGGCACTCAAGATATGTGATCAATTGAATTAAAATTGTCATGTTAGTTTAGAATTGGATATCTTGTTAATAGTCTAAAATGATTCTTCTTAATAGGTATATAATATTTAATTGAATTATTGGTCATATTTAAAAATTCTCCTACTGTTGGATATTTATATTCTCTGTAATGTTCTTCATTATAAATACTATCTTACAATAAACATCTTGGTATATATTAACTTTTTCTTTTAATCTTTCCTTGGAAAGAGTCCTAGGTTTAGGATTTCTAGGTTAAGGGGTCTGAAAAAGTTTGGCTCTGAAAATATATTACCAAAAGATTTTTAAAAGAATTAAACTGATCATTGGCCAGGATATATATGAGTGTGCCAAATCCTCAAATCATCTTCGGAAGTGGACATTATCACTGTTAGTTATTGATGATACACTTGGTCTGTTAATTAGCAGTTTCATTTAATAATACATTTTCTTCCAAAGTTTGTTTACCAATTTTATTTCTTCTTTTTGCTCATTTACTTACTGGAAACTTCATGTTGTACTTATTAATCTTAATAAATGTACATATAAAGATATAGATATTAGTCTGTTCTGTCTTTTTCTAATATTTCTCCTAACCCGTGCCCTGTTATTTAAAATTTAATATTATTTATTTTATTGTTCAAAAGTTTTAAATTTGAGTGTTGTCACATCTATCATTCTTTAAAGCTGCCATCTTCATTCCCTTCAAAGCTCATAAATAGCCATTTAAATAATGTCTGTTATTTGTCAGGCACGGTATATGTAACCTCATTTATTACAAAAATCTTAATACACAGGTATCATTTCCACTTTATAGGTGATGAAACTGTGGCTCAAAGTAGTTAAAAAGGCAATGTTACACTGTTTATGTCAAAATTAAAATCCAGGTTTGCCTGGATCCAGAGCTTTTTTCTCCCTTTGAAAACAGAAAAGTCATACTCCCAAAGATGCAATTAAATAGTCAATTTTATTTTTTACTAAGTTTCTTTGCTTTTGTTTTAAAAGTACTAATAAGGAGCCTTCAGTATAGAGTATACCTTTACATAAAGAAAACAAAAATCCTCACAACTGGACCAAAAAGCAACATCATGATAAATGGAGAAAATACTAAAGTCGTCAAGATTTCATTTTACTTGGATCTACAATCAGCGCCCATGGAAGCAGCAGTCAAGAAATCAAATGACATACTGCACTAGGCAAATCTGTAGCAAAAGACCTCTTTAAAAGTGTTAAAAAGAAAAGATGTCACTTTAAGGACTAAGTGCACCTGGCTCAAACCATGGTTTTTTCAATTGTCTCATATGCTGGACAATGAATAAGGAAGACTGTAGAAGAACTGATGCCTTTGAATTATGGTGTTGGCCAAGAATACTGAATATACCATGGACTGCCAGAATGAACAAATTTGTCTTGGAAGTACAGCCAGAATGCTCCTTAAAAGCGAGGATGGCAAGACTCTGTCTCATGTACATTGGACATGCTATCAGGAGGCACCAGTCCCTGGAGAAGGACATCATGCTTGGAAAAGTAGAGGGTCAGCGAAAGAGAGGAAGACCTTCAACAAGAGTGACTGACACAGTGGCTGCAACAATAGGCTCAAACATAACGATTGTGAGGATGGTGCAGGAATAGGCAGTGTTTCGTTCCCTTGTGCATGGGGTTGCTGTGAGTCAGAACTGACTCAAAGGCACCTAACAAACTTTTGACATCCTTTTCCTGTGGTTGCAACAGAACTGCTATTAGAATTATTGTATTAGCCTCCAAAAGGAAAACAGGTTGATAACGTATGGCTGAGGAAAGATAAATACTGACAAGACAATATTCTGTGTGAATTTAAAAACTAAGACAAAGGAGGATATTAGGCACCCTTGTTACTATCTTTGGTTAACAGATATCATCTATGTCAGGAAGGAGAAATTCTAATTTAAATTGGGCATGATGATACTGCAAAGCTGCTGAAGCAGAAATACAGGCAGTCCCCTGAGTTACGAACGAGATCCATTCCTAACTGTTCCTAAGGGTGCCTGTAAGTCGAATGTGTAGGTAGTTCAGAACAGGTGCATACAGTTCTTATTTAGTTTTATTTTAGTGCAAGAAAATGAGCCTGCTGGAGCAGTGGTTAAAGTGATTGACTGCTAATTGAAACGTCAGTGGTTGAAAACCACCAGTGGCTCCATGGAGAAAGATCTGGCAGTCTGCTTCCACAGAGATGTACAGCCTTGGTAACCCTATGGGATCGCTATGAGTCAGAATCGACTCGATGGCAGTGGGTGGGTTTAGTGCAAGAAAAGGCTTGAAGCCGTTTCAATAATTTAAAAGCTGCATGTGCAGCAAGTCCAGGTGATGAAGAATTTGTTGTGAGTAGGGGTTGGTTCAAATGTTTCAAAGTGAGGGCAAATTTACATTAGGGGGCAAATATGACTTGTCCAGAAGTCAGACATTTGTAACATGGAGACTGCCTGTAATAGAAAGCTATCAATATTAAGTATCAGATTACTTATATCAAAGCCAGCTTCTACCGACTAAAGCAAAGGCTAAAGCTGGATCTATAAAAACAAGGAGATGGTTGCTAGATCTAGATAATGAAAAAATCATAAAATGATACTTTAAAGTAGCTTGAGGGTACACAGTATTACTAGATTTTTCCCAGTGTTCCAACTTGTTCAATAGATATTTCCAATAGCCGCATTCACAGGGTTTATTGTATGATAAGCCAATTCTACTAACAGAAAAACTGACTACTACTTATATATATGTTAAAAATTGAGCCTACATCAGCACCCATACATCAGAGAAATACTGCATTAGGGTGGGAGGGAACGATCATCCCAGTACTAGAATATTTTAAGGTTGTAAAAAAATTTGTCCCTAAAGCAAAGGTAATTTATTTGACTGAAATCTTGAGTAAACAGAATTAAAAGATTCTAATACAGAAATATTCATTTAACTTAAAATTATAAAAGAAAACAATGGTTTAATAATAACAATATCTGCATTTTAAATGATATATTTACTTCTCTAAATAGATGTGGAGAAAAATGTGGCAGTTTGCTTCTGTAAAAATTTATAGCCATGGAGACCTTATGGGGCAATTCTACTCTGTCCTATGGGGTCACTATGAGTCGGAATCAACTTGACAGCAGTGGGTTTTTTGGGTGGTTTTATAAATATTGTAATATAGGCTGCTATTCCCTGAGAAGCCCTGGTGGTGTAGTGGCTAAATGTTAACCAAAAGGTCGGCAGTTCGAATACACCAAGCACTCCTTGGAAACCCTAAGGGGTAGTTCTACTCTGTCCTGTAGGGTCGCTGTGAGTCAGAATCAACTCGATGGCAACGGGTTTCGTTTTGGTTTTTATTATTCCCTGAAATATGTTCTATATTACAGAAAACAGTGGAGGGGAGGGAACAAGAAAATAATATGCAAGGTAAATTAGCAAACTTATCCACATTGTTCATTATCCTTTCATTACTTTCAAATTTAGTTATTGGTATATATTTTCTAAAAATAGATTTCTATGATATGCTATGTACAGTCTTATCATTGTTCAGTCAGTTTTCAAAATAATCACACATTATTCTATTTGTTCTTCATAGTAACCCACTAGAATAGGTATTATTTACTCCATTATTATTCCATTTGATAGAACAGAAATTAAGGTTCAGAATCATTTCAGTGCGTAGGGCCACAGGATTTCGACAGGAGAAGTAACAACCAGAGATTTTTGTTAATGTGCCCTCTTGCTTTGGGTATCATTTGGAATTTCTGAGATGCTCCCCTTCTCCAGGGAGAACCCTGGGCTCCATCTCTACACCTTAAGCTACTGCTGGAGTCCTTCTCTTTCCATTCCCTAACTTACTGTTTTAGTGGATAATTTGGAAATATAGATGGCTTTTCAGCTGAGAGTGACTTTGATATTAAATATGGGGATGGTTAAAGGAGTTGTGAAGTATATTGCTACTTATCGGGGAGAAAAGAATCATTTTGAATTGTGGCAAAGGCACAGAAATATCCTTATTACACCCTCACTCACACACCCCCCTCAAATGCAAACACACACACACACACACACACACACACACACACACAGCGAAGAAGTATTGCCTTAATGGAGTTTTATTTACTAGTTATATAAATAAAGTTATATTGTGTTTAGTAAAACTGTGGCCAAATGCTTTAAAAACTATACTTGGTAAGTCAAGAATTTAGATAGTTATATTAAACACTTAGGCATGAAGTATCACTGTAGCACTGCAAGGATTTAGCTGTATTTCAATTAACAGGTGTCATAAGGCTAAATTTCTATGTACTAGATAGCACGTTTACCTTCTAAAATGTTTTGAGGACTTAATTTCCCATTCTTCAAAAACACAGGAGGAAATATCTCGTACTATAATGGTAATAGCTTCTTTAGGACTGCCAGAATGTTAATACCATTCCAGTTTGTAAGGAATTTCAAGAAATAAGAAAATAAAAAAAATATGACCAGCACTAGATGAATAATCTTAAATTCTAGAATTTTGAGAGAACATTCAGAAAGATTCTCGTTTGTTATAAAATAATTTCCAGTAGGGAGAGGCTCACTTTCTAAAGTCTCTCTTAATGAGGAACAAGGAAGATGGTCGGGCTGAAGAAATGTTATTCCATTAAAAAAAAAAAAAAAAAAAAGATTCAACGTCTTAAAAGTTTCAGAAAAATCCCAGAATGAGAGTTTAGCCTGTTTACTTTTGAACTCAGACCCTTGTTAAAATCATGACTCCACTACTTATTAGCTGGGAGTCTCTGGGAAAATTATTTATTCTCTTTGAGTTTCAGTTTCCTTATCTGTAAAATGGGGATAAGAATCTTTAAAGGACAGAATAGTTGTCCTGCTGACAGTCATAATGTCTGTCTCAGAGGAACAAAGGAAAAAATAAGTAATTTTGGGTACCTACTAACAGCCATATGAGGGGCTGGGAATATAATGGTGAACAGAACAGATAATGTTCCTTGAGAATCTATGCTTAATTGTTTATTGAATTCATCCTTGAACACTGATAATACCAGTTATATCAGGACAAAAATCAAGTATAATAAAAATACAAAAAAAGTCTAATAAAAATGACTAGGGATTTCAAGTTTACCCAATTGTATTAAAACTTTTTATTTTCCAGTGTTATTTCTTTTTCAGCTTAGTGATCTGTGAACCTGTGTTTAGCGATGTTACCTAAAATAAACATCAGCTTAAAATGTTCTTAAAATGCTGAAATGGTAAATATTTTGTCATATATATAAATATTTACATTTACCACAATAAAAAGTCTTCATATGGATTATTTCTGTATGCTTTAGAATATTTCATGCTATATCTGAATGACTTGCACATGCCATATCAAGGAATAGTAATAGTACAAATCTATTTTATACTGTTGTTGTAAGGACTGAATGTTGAAACAGTGCCTGTAACTGGTAAGCACTCCATAAATGTTAAGCATTACTACTGTAACAATTAAAATGAAAACAAAAAGTAATAAACCAGCATTATTTAAGACAGCAATGGCTCTCAGAATTTAGAGGTGTGAAGTAGCCAGAAATCCACAAGGTGGCACTCAAGGCTTGGCTTTTAAACACAATAGAGTTGCTTTGAAATTTCCAAAGACACGAAACTGACTATGAAAATCAACTTAGCTTTTCAAATACTCTCAAAAATTTATGATTAATAAATAGCTGGAAGAATATGAAGCTGTATACAAAATGTTAGGTAAAAGAAAATTTTATAAAATGAAGACAATGAATACATTTTAGAGTTCTAAATTAAAAGCGATCTGACATTCAAAACAATTGGCATCAGCTTACCATATTCAGAATTTAAAATATCAATATAAGATGGTAAAATTTACAGTGTAGTTGTGAGGATTAAATACATTTTAGTAAGATAATAAATGTGAAAGTGCATATGCACACTGTCTGGCAGCTAGCAGGTGTTTAGCAAACATCATCTTATGCAATGCATGTAAAATATTTTGAAGTTATGGTCATTTTATGCCCATATTTTTTTTTTTTTTTTTAATTTGAAAACCTCTTTTCACAGCTTTAAATCAGGGGTCAGCAAACGTTCTCTGTAAAGGGCTAGACAGTAAATATTTTATACTTTGGGTCTTACAGTCTACGTACGTCACATGGTACAAAGGCCAGGAATTCAACATATATTTTTGGGAGACACAATTCAATTCATAACGGGGACCCTTTAAAAGATCATTAAATCAAAATAAAGTCAAGATAATAACATTCTTGGAAATTCGAGATCATGGATCTTCTATATACAAAGTATCTGGTGCATATGGCACACTACATGCTTTATTCTTATATCCTCCTGCTATTTGTTCCTTACTTGTTTTTCTGCATGTCCATAGTCAGGTCCTTGGGTAGGCAAAAAGAAGGGAATGTGGCCATTATTTTTTGCTCTTTCTAGTAGAGACATTGCTGTTCTTACAGTGGCATTTCGAGCATGTACAAACACCATCACCTAAAAGAAAGAAAAGCAGTTTAGTTAATACTCAAATTAATTAAATGACAATTTAATACTAGTCTGAAAAACAGCATATATAAAAAAGTATTCGTTATTTAAAACGAAGCTCCCAGTTTATGAGTTGTCCAACTTTTCCTTATTTTAGAAGAAAGTATATATATTGTAACGGTAAGTTAAATAAAATTCAATAATGTGGCTTTATTTATTATTAGCCTATCTTCTAAAAAGGAGCCCTGGTGGTGCAGTGGTTAAGAGCTACGGCTACCAACCAAAAGATCAGTAGTTCAAATCCACCAGCTGCTCCTTGGAAACCTATGGGGCAGTTCTACTCTGTCCTATAGGGTCCCTATGAGTTGAATCGACTCTTGACAGCAACTTTTTTTTTTTTTAAATCTTCTGAAATATATTCGTAAAGGTTAGCACTAAAGTTAATGAATTCTATAAAATCTGGAGTTAAATTTGTGTGTTTCTCTTTTAAAGACATGGCTCATTAGCATACTCATTTATTATGAAGATAGAGTATAAAAAATATAAGAGCCTTATTTCTCCTCCTAAGATTACCACATTCAATGAAATTTCTAGTATCATAAAAATGTTAAAAAAATCTAAACAATAAAGAACACTCTTCTTTGGACAAAATAATATCTAAGAATAAGCATTAATAATAAAGTGTTTTGAGGACTGCTGGAGATGAAATGCTTTTCGAGATGTATCTGGAATTATTTTTGTTGCAATAGACCTTCCTGTGGAATTATTCACAGAGTGACTGTGGAAATCTGAATTACAGGCAAGTCCCTTGTCTGGACGCTTTCTCAAGGAGAAGTGGAAAAAAGTACTTTGTGGAACTGTCACCAGGCAGAATGCAAATGCAATGGAAGAGAATAAAATTATGGGATGGTTAGCAGTCTGCATGTGCTGCCTATTAGTGCCTGCAATCTCTATATGTTTCTTCTTTGGCTGCAGCTCTTCCCCTTTCACCAATCACCTCAACCCCTAACTTTCCAAAGAGCCATTCCAAACCCCTTGCTCAGGGTCGATTCTGACTCACAGTGACCCTATAGGACAGGGCAGAGCTGCCCTAAAGTGTTTCCAAGGTTGTAATCTTTAAGGAAGCAGACTGTAACATCTTTCTCCCCAGGAGCAGCTGGTGGTTTCGAACCACCGACTTTTCGGTTAGCAGCCGGGTGCTTAACCACTGCGCCAAAATGACTCCTTAAAGAGCCATTACTACGGAAAAAAAAAATTTTATTCTTTCATATGAACAACTGATTTTTTTTTCCAATTTTTATATGGTGTGAATAAAAGCATCATTAGATAACTTTGTCATTTTTTAATCAATCTAATAAATATAATTTATTAGAACATATAACTTAAGGACAATCAGTTTGCTTGCTATGGATGATTTACAGACAAGTTCCCCTAGCCCCAGCTTCCAATGAAACTGACACCTCTAAATCTCTCTGGAGTCACCATGGTATCTCCTATAGGCCTCAGCAACTTGGAGGTACTAATTCTAGCTCCTCTTCTCAATAATTCCCCATACTCTTCTTAACTATGTTTTTCTGGGAGGTAGAACTTTGGTGTTGTTTGATGGCTACACATTTAGGAGAATATGTAAGCAATCGTTTCTACTCAGGGAATTAAATTGATGGGCTCACAGGAGATGAAATAAGTACAACAAAGGAACATTTTGAGGATTCACAAGAGTGAAAAGGGGAAGAAGGTCTGGGATCTGACCAGAAAGGATGGCGTGACATAGAGGTATCCAGAGCACATATTATATATTTAACCAACAGTAATCTTATATCTATATACTTATCAAAGAAAATGTTCCACATGTAGAATGCTGATTAAAATTCACAATAGAATAAAATCTTAGATAACAATCATTCAAGAAACTGGAATGATTAAGTAGCTCATTCTTTTAAAGTGTACTCAAAGTAAAGGAGAACAGATAAATCGAAAAAGACTAGAAGTTCTTTGGCAAAAAATTTCTAACACATCAGAGGAAAGAAAAAGAAAAAAAAAAGCACTGCAAGTCATCTGGAGAAAGTTAACATAAGTTAATCACAGCCATCAAGGGCATAAAGCTTGAGATTTCACACTTTGTCAGAGCTCTAAGTTATTTGCTGATAGTAATGTGTTTTGAAAGAAACAGGGTCATACAAATATTTTCAAGGGTACACTAATAGAATTTATTATAGACACTCTCAAAAGGATTTGGAAAATACCCATTTTTCTTATTTTAAAATAAAGAAAACAACTATGATTTTGATAGGCTCTCTAGCTTTTACGTGGAAACATCTTTACCTCATAGGACATCACGAGACTGCCATTTAGGCTCATTATGAGATTTTCAAAATTACAGAATAAGCTATTTAATATTAAGTTAGACAGAAAATTCTGTTAACCATAGTGCCCTGCTGAAGCTTCACCAGTTCAGAATCCCTCAAATTTTACCATACTTCATGGACACATCCAAACTCCCTAAGGGACAGAATTACTGGGCTGAGGGCTCTGGGGACTACGGTCTCAGGGAATATCTAGCTCAACTGGCGTAACATAGTTTATAAACAAAATGTTATGCATTTAACTTTAGTGAGTAGTGTCTGGGATCTTAAAGGCCTGTAGGAGCAGCCATCTAAGATATTCCACTGGTCCCACCCCGTCTGGAGCAAGGGAGAATGAAGAAAACCAAAGACACAAGGGAAAGATTAGTCCAAAGGACTAATGGACTATAACTACGACAGCCTCCACCAGACTGAGTTCAGCTAAACTAGATGGTGCCTGGCTACCACCACCGACTGCTCTGACAGGGATCACAACTGAGGGTCCCAGATAGAGTTGGAGAAAAATGTAGAACAAAACTCTAAGTCACAAAAAAAAAAACACCAGGCTTACTGGTCTGACAAAGACGAGAAACCCTGAGAGTATGGCCCCTGGACACCCTTTTAAATCAGTATCAAAGTCACTCCTGAGGTTCACCCTTTAGTAAAAGATTAGACAGGCCTATAAAACATAATGAGACTAAATGGGCCCACCAGCCCAGGGACAAGGACAAGAAGGCAGGAGGGGACAGGAAAGCTGGTAATGGGGAACCCAAGGTTGAGAAGGGGAGAGGGGTGACATGTTGTGGGGTTGGCAACCAATGTCACAAAACAATACGTATATTAATTAATGAGAAACTAATTTGCTCTGTAAACCTTCATCTGAAGCACAATACATTTTTTTTTTTACCATACTGTCTCATGCAAAACGTATGGACATTTTGAGTTTCTCTTTAAACGGCAAGGCAGAATTGTTTCTCTTACATAAAAATAACTTTTGTCATATGCAAAAACTCATTAACCCCAACATTAAACTTTAAGGAAATCTGAATTACAATGAAGTTATTATTTATTTATTCAGTAATTTAAATGTTTTTGAGCACGTAGTCACTTCCAAGCCCTAATAAAACAATTCTGAAAAAGAAACAAGGCCCCTCCCCTCATCTACTAGGATGGATCAAATAAACACAAAATATTTTTTACTTGATATTTACCAAACATATAGGTAAAATACTGTAGAAGAAGAAGTGAAATAAAAATGGACCAGACATGATCCTTTCCCTAAAAGACATGTACAATTTAAGGAGGGAGATAAAACTGTACTCATAATTGAGGTAACTGAACCAACGGAAGAATGGAGTGTGGATAATGGAGGGAACTCTGAGCATGGAGCAAGCAGGTCTCGCCCATTTATTCACCCTAAGTATTTACGGAGTACCTGCTATGTGCACTGTACTAAGCACCAAGGGCACAAAGATAAATCCACTTCCAGATTCCAAACTGGTACACTGCTCTTACAGAGAGGAAGAATCACTGTGATAATCAACCCTACCTGGCTGTAGAAGCAGGGAGCTGGCTAGATGGAAGAGGCTATGGTAGTACTATTTAGAATATTTAGTTCTGGTATTTTTAGTGGGTTAGCATGAAATATGTTCTCTTCTAAGGTTTTTTACACTAAGGTCCAGGGATCACTTCATCACAAGCATGCCTATCGCTTGTTAAAATACAGATTTCTGGGACCATCTAAAACCAACTGAGTAAAAATATCTAGGGGTGGAGTCTAGAAAACCGAATAACAGCTACTGATATGACCACAGCCCTGCTGCATGAAATTAGTTAATAATCACCACCAACTTCATTTTCCTCACCTAAACAAAGAGATATTTAAAGGAAAAAATAAGTAAAGCCACCACTACAAAGACATGTTAAAAAAATTCTCCAACAACCTACCCCTATTTACCTATACATATGAAATATCAAGAAATTTTAAAGCATCTTATATAACCACTATAGCCCCAAGATCATTTCCCAGATGGGTTAGGGTTTTATAAGCAACCAAATTTCTAATTTCTACACAAACTTTGGACATGTTATCAGGAGGGATCAGTCCCTGGAGAAGGACATCATGCTTGGTAGTGGAGGGTCAGTGAAAAAGAGGAAGACCCTCAACGAGACAGACTGACACACTGGCTGCAACAATGGGCTCAAGTATAACAACAACCGTGAGGATGGTCCAGGACCGGGCAGTGTTTCATTCTGTTGTACATGAGGTCGCTATGAGCCGGAACCGACTCGACGGCACCTAACAACAACATAATTCAAATGCCACATTAAATAAATCCTATTTAAATAACAGATACAGAGAACATAAGAAAAAAATGACCCTAAATCTTCATTAATTACTTCAGTATGATTTGTCAACTTATCATTTTGCAAATTATTTTCTATTGCAGACAAAAGAAATATTAGTTACAACTTAAAGTAGCAATTTCTTTTTATTAAATGATCCATCACGTCTTGTTCAGTAAAATAAACTTTCTTATTAAAAATATTCTGTCTAGAGACTACAATAAGTTATTACAAGGTTTTGGGTCTCTATAAACATACTTGATTTTATGGTTTGTTAATCTGGCTAATTAATTTAAATAGACTCATATGAAAATTATAACTAGCAGACAGGATAGCACTGCTTCATTTGGCAGAAGTATCTCCAAATTAATCTTAGAAATACTGCTGGTAACTGAACAGCAGTTAAATGGACATGTGTCATTAAAACAAGATTAGAATAGATTCAAGTCAAGAATGCCGGTAAATTTTAATTGTTTCATAAAACTATTTATATTTGGAGGAGTTCCGGCAAAACAGAGCTCTAGGCAGAAGTACCATGCCGTCCCTCCACAGCAAAGATCCGAAAAACTAAGCCGAACAGAGAATACAATAATCTTGAAACCCTAAAACATCAAATGAAGAGATAAAGAACTCAGCCAAGGACCAAATGGAGTGAGAAAACTGACAGAGAATGGAGAGCAAGGAGAGATTCATGCAGAGGTCCCCTACCAGCTAATGCAGCGTGGATCCACCATCTTGGACTCCTAT
>NW_004443953.1:8871217-8872318 GCF_000243295.1 Trichechus manatus latirostris
TTCTTTTCCTTTTGAGTTGGAAGCCCTTTCTGGCCAGGTGGAGCTGTGTGGCAAGGAACTCCCCTTCGGCTTCCACAGACGTGTGGACAGATCCCTGAGGACATTTCTTTTCCCGTTGTTTTTTTTTTCTTCCTGTTTTTCTTGGGGGCCTTTCTTGTTCTTTTTTTTTTTTATTTGTTTTGTTCTCTTTTCCCTCTACTTAACTTTTTGTCTTTCTTCATTACTCAGTTTCTCATCTCTCTATATCTTCCTTCTCTTTCTGATCCCTGAATACCAGGCGTTGTATGCCTCTGCGCCTTCTGGTCAGGCTGTGCTGCGACACCTGAGAGCGACCTCCCCAGACCTCATAGCTGCATTGGTGGGATCCCTGGGAACTTTGCGGTTCTCTTTAAACTATCTGATTTTTACTTGTTCATTCTTTTCTTTTCTTCCTCTTCCCCTTTCTGTTTTTCTCCGTTTCATAGTCTCTCATCTCTCCATTCCAACGGCAAGCTCCCCTAGCATTCTTTTTTGTTTGTTTGTATGTTTTTTGGGTCCTGTTCCTCTCTCCTCTCTCCCGTATCCATCTTAGCTCCACACATAACCATCTCCCCGCTGCATCCTGCCTACCTGCACTGTGCGCTTGACATCACACCATCAAGCAGTGCAGGCACGGCCTACTGAAACCTGCCCTGCACTGATTACCGACCTGCCCTGGTGGCTGTAGTGAGTGCCACAAACAACCTGTCCCAGTGGCTCCTCTTCAGGTAGACCTGCCCTGCTGTACCATATCTGAGTGACTGAACCTACCAGTTGGAGAAGCAGGTGAAAAGTATGGAGCGCACAGACGAGCAAACAATAAAGAGCACGCAGTCTGCCTCCTCAGACATAGTCAAATTTTTTTTTTTTAAAAAGGGACGAAACAAACAAATCTACAATCAATAAACAAGAGAAATAACTACTGAATGCCCTGAAAACAGCAGTCAATATCAAAACATTTACAAAAACAGGACAAGATGGTTCCAGTAGCCATCCAAATTAAAACACCAGATGACTCTCCTGTGGAAGAAAATGCACTGGAAGTACCTGATAGGGAATTCAAATCTCTAATACTCGGAATTT
>NW_004443953.1:8874714-8909845 GCF_000243295.1 Trichechus manatus latirostris
TGTAGTAACTGTTAAATGAGAAACTATTTTGTTCTGTAAGCCTTCATCTTATGTGAGAATAACAGCACAATTGGAAGAGCGTAGTCAATGTCACTGAACTGTGTACACAGGAATTTTTGAAACGGTGTATCTTTGGCTATGTGAATTTTCACAAAAAAAAAAAGGTTGAGAATTTAGAGGGTTAATATGTTGTGGGGTTGTTAACCAACATCATAAAAGAACATGTGTACTACTGTTTCATGAGAAACTATTTGTTCTGTAAGCCTTCACCTGAAGTACAATAAAATATATACAAAAAAAAAAGAAAAAAGAAAAAAAAAAACTGTTTATACTTTCCTTTACGGTTTGTTAGGTTAAATAATTCTTTAGACTGAAGATTTATGTATGCATTTAAAAATATTTAATGTAGCTATTTTTACTTTAACAAGCCATTTAGTTTTTAAATGTTTGATAGAATCAGTCCTGGACTAGGAAAGAAAGTACCTAAATTTGAATACTGACCGTTATTTTACTTGGTAAAGAAATTTTACTTCATATAGGATGCTGATTAAAATTAATGAAAGACTAAAACTTCGACACTAATCCTTCAAAAAACTGAAATGCTTAAGTAACTGATATTTTTTCAGGGTGTATTCAAAGGAAGGACAGGTAATTTGAAACAGACCAGAAATTCTATGAAATAGTATTAAATAGTAGTGTAATTTAGAACAAATTACTCAATCTCTTTGATTCTTATTTCCTCCAGAAAATGGAAAAAGAGTTACTCTGTCACAAAATTAATATGAGGACTGAAGGTGATAAACACTGAAAGTGAAAACACTGCATTTAGTAAAGTAATGGTTCTCAAATTTTAGACAGCATCAAAATTGCCTGGAGAGCTTGTTAAAAACACAAATTGCTGCTTCTTCCAATTTTCTGACTCTGTAGGTCTGGGGCAAGACAAAAATTTGAATTTCTAACAAGTTCCAGGAGTTCTTGGGTGGCACAAACGGTTAAGCACTCAACTACTAACTGAAAGGTTGTTAGTTCGAACCCAGCCAGAGGCACCTCAGAAAACAGATCAGGCACTCTGCTTCCAAAAGGTCAGAGCCTTGAAAATTCTAGAGAG
This sequence comes from Trichechus manatus latirostris, assembly GCF_000243295.1. NCBI lineage: Eukaryota > Metazoa > Chordata > Mammalia > Sirenia > Trichechidae > Trichechus > Trichechus manatus. The sequence goes on from NW_004443953.1 coordinate 8,875,823, forward strand.
CAGTTCTATTCTGCACACATAGGGTCACCATGAGTTGGAACTGACTCCACAGCAACTACCAAGTACCAAGAAGATGCTAAGACTCCTTGTTTAGGAACTTTGAGAAAGTTTGTCATGCAGTATTTCATAGTCCTGAAGTATCAGCACCATTACTATGGTGATAAACATAAATAAAATGAATTCGGCTTAAAAGACTAAATGCAAACAAATGCTATAAATGGATAGCTATTTTTCTTCAGCAACTATTTACTACTCATTTGTACATATGTATATTTTGTGTAACATCACACAAAATAATTGAAAACACCCTTTAGCAGCCTTGTAAAGATGAATTGAGAACCAAAAAGAATAAAAGGAATTTTTAGGCTTGCAATTATTTGAAAACAAGAGGGAGGAGGTAAAAGGTTAAATATGAAATCTTCAATCAAAGTCTCTTTCCTACAAATTTCTGCTAAGAAAAAAGACTGAGAATGAAAATATATCTGAAAAAGATAGAAGACAGCAGATAAATGTCCCAGAGAAAAACGATGCTGAAGTATGACATTTTATATTATATGGTATTGGCTCTTGCAAGGGTAAAAGAATGTGGTTTTGGGATGGGGAGCTTACCCCAGAGTGTTATGTTTTCACTTTAATGAGCACAGTCATTTACTGTCTTGTTCTCAATTCTTCTCACCTTTCTTAACCCACTTCCTCAAGAGAATGAACTCGTAATAACCTAAACAAAGTAGTGATTCTAAAAATCTGTGGCCCAAGGACCAGCTAGCATTAGCATCAGCATCAGTATCAGCATCACCTGGGAACTTGTTTTTAGGTGCTGTTGACTCGGTTCCGACTCAGAGCGACCCTATGCACCACAGTATGAACACTGCCCAGTCCTGCTCCATGCTCACTATTGTTGTTATGCTTGAGCCCACTGTTGCAGCCACTGTGTCAATCCATCTCGTTGAGGGTCTTCCACTTTTTCGCTGACCCTGTACTTTACCAAGCATGATGTCCTTTCTCCAGGGACTGATCCCTCCTGACAATATGTCCAAAGTATGTAAGACGCAGTCTCGCCATTCTTGCTTCTAAGGAGAATTCTGGTTGTACTTCTTCCGAGACAGATTTGTTTGTTCTTTTGGCAGTCCATGGTATATTCAATATTCTTCCCCAACAAAGGCATCGATTCTTCTTCAGCCTTCCTTATTCACTGTCCAGCTTTCGTATGCATATGATGTGACTGAGAAAATACCATGGCTTGGGTCAGGCACACTTTAGTCTTTTAAAGTGACATCTTTGGTTTTCAACACCTTAAAGAGGTCTTTTGCAGCAGATTTGCCCAATGCAATGTGTCTTTTGATTTCTTGACCCCTGCTTCCATGGGTGCTCATTGTGGATTCGAGTAAAACAAAATCCTTGACAACTTCAATCTCCGTTTATCATGATGTTGCTTACTGGTCCAGTGGTGAGGATTTTTGTTTTCTTTATGTTGAGATGTAATCCATACTGAAGGCTGTGGTCTTTGATCTTCATCAGCAAGTGTTTCACGTCCTCTTCACTTTCATCAAGCAAGGTTGTGTCATCTGCATTTTGCAGGTTGTTAATGAGTCCTCCTCTAATTCTAATGCACCATTCTTCCTCATACAGTCCAGCTTCTCGGATTATTTGCTCAGCATACAGGCTGAATAGGTATAGTGAATGGATGCAACCCTGACGAACACCTTTCATCACTTCAAACCACACAGTATCCTCTTGTTCTGTATGAACAACTGTCTCTTGATCTGTGTACAGGTTCCTCATGACCACAATTAAGTGTTCTGGAATTTCCATACTTCACAATGTTATCCATACTTTGTTATGATCCACACAGTCAAATGTCTTTGCATAGCAAAACACAGGTAAACATCTTTCTGGTATTCTCTGTTTTCAGCCAGGATCCATCTGACATCAGCAATGATAGCCCTGATTCCACATCCTCCTCTGAATCCCAGCCTGAATTTCTGGCAGTTCCCTGTTGATATACTGTTGTAGCCGCTTTTGAATGATCTTCAGCAAAATTTTACTTGCCTATGATATTAATGATATTGTTCGATAATTTCCGCATTCGGTTGGATCACCTTTCCTGAGAATAGGCATAAATATGGATCTCTTCCAGTCCGCTGGCAAGGTAGCGGTCTTCCAAATTTCCTAGCATAGACAAGTGAGCACTTCCAGTGCTGCATCCGTTTGTTGAAACATCTCAGTTGATATTCTGTCAATTCCCAGAGCCTTATTGTTTGCCGATGCCTTCAGTGCAGCTTGGACTTCTTCCTTCAGCACCATCGGTTCCTGATCATATGCTACCTCTTGAAACGGTTGAACGTTGACCAATTCTTTTTCGTATAATGACTCTGTGTATTCCTTCCATCTTCTTTTGATGCCTCTTGTGTCATTTAATATTTTCCCCATAGAATCCTTCACCATTACAACTCGAGGCTTGAATTTTTTCTTCAGTTCTCTCAGCCTGAGAAATGCCGAGCGTGTTCTTCCCTTTCGGTTTTCTATCTCCAGCTCTTTGCACACGTCATTATAATACTTTACTCTGCCTTCTCGAGCCACTTACTTCATCATTTCTACCTTTTGCTTTAGCTACTTGACGTTCAAGAGCAAGTTTCAGAGTTCTTCAGACATCCATTTTGGTTTAATTATCAGCCCTCACTGAATCAGAAACTCTGAAGGTGGGGCCCAGCAGTCTGTTTTATCAAGCTCTCCAGGTGACTGCATGTTAAAGTTTGAGAACCCTGTCTTAAGGCACCTATTGGATGCAAAAAAAAAAGGCTTCTGGTCTATGCATTTAGAATGATTCTGTTAGGTACTATCCTTGGTTGATCTGAGAAAATTGTCTAATCATTAGTCTTACCTCATAGAGTTGTTGTGAGAATTAAATAATATAAAATAAAGCACTTAGAATAGTGCCTGGCACATAGTAAGTAATCAGAAAGTGTTAGCAGTTATTGAATGCCATTCTATTCCTGTTTAAACTCAATTCATTCATTTTTTAACTAGATGATATATTCATATAGCTTAAAAATCAGAGAGTACGAACATTTACACAGTAAAAAGACTCCCTGCCACTTGTCCCTACTCCAGTAATCACTGTTTCTTGTGTACCCTTTGAGAGTTTATATGTGTGTGTATGCAAATATACACTTTATATAATTTTAATCCCTCTTTTACCACATGGTAGCATACTATACACACTGTTCTGTTCTTTGTTTTTTTCACTAAATCAGGTATCTGGAAGATCTTTCCACATCAGTACAGTTTCCTCATTCATTTTTTACCATTGAATAATATTCCATCTCACGGAAATACCATAATTTATTTAACCAGTCCCTGTTTGAAGGACATTACAATTGTTTCCAATCTTTTTTTATTAAAAGTAATGCTGTAATACATAATCTACATAAGTTATTTTACATGCTTGTGAACATGTTTGTAGGATAAATTCAGAGAAATGGAATTGTTGGTTCAAGTGTATATGACCATTCATTGAATTATATCCCTATTCTGAACCTTTTGTCTGTTTCCTTATTGAGTTTTATCTTTTTCGTATCAAATTTGTAGGTTCTCTTTGTACAGGTATTCCCCGACTTTTGACAAGAGTTCTCTTCCGAAGACTCCATTGTAAGTTGATTCTGACATAAGCTGAATACTTTTTGTTTTTTTAGTTTTTATTATTACTGACTTTTATTACCAGTATCTTTATAAATCCAACCTTTGTCTTGGGGAGGTGGAAATAATACATATAAATTTAAAGATATATTTTAATACATACATATATAAAAAATATACAAATCATAAAAATTTACTGATGATGAAGAAGAGTTGGACAACAATGGCATTTTATCAGACGCAGTAATAATTCCATTTGTGGAAGGTTCTGGATCATCTGGATTATCTCTGGGAATGAGGATGGCATTTCTAGTCAGAAAATTAGTGAGACCTGTCTGTATGATCCTTTTCTTTTTCCCTTCATATATTTCGCAGTAATATCTCACTGCTTCTAGAATATGCCTACTGACTTTAGCAAAGCAATCAGCTTTTGGGTCCATGTTTTCAAGTAACTGAAGCCTCTGATTTACTTAAGAAAAACTCCAGCTAATCCTTTCACTGTAAAATTTTTTGACAACTTCTTTTCCTCTTCCTCACTATTTCTTTTGCCTTCAGCATTTCTTTCCTCTTCAAAATCATTCAGTCCTGATCTGTCAACTTCCCTTCTTTGTGATACACGAGTTGTTCCACGGTGGCGATATCAAGTTCTAAATTCAGCATTCTTGCCATAGAGATGATTTTTCCACTGATCTCTTCCACCATATTATCCTGATCAAATGCTTGGAGCGTGTTCACATAACTCAGTAGTTTTTTCATATCCCCTCTATGCATTTTCCCATAACTTCCTCCCAGGAAGATGCAATGTTCCAGCCAGCTATATGACAGGGTTTTAAACAGTAAATCATAAAAATGAACATCTGAGAGTGAACTTCTGAGAATGATAACATCAGCAAATTACACACTGCAGCACTGTATATTATATTACAAACAATAAGATAAAAAACAGGATGATCATAAGTGCAGTTCGTCGTAACTCAAACACATTGTAGTAAGCCAGGGACTAACTGTACATAAAAGATAGTATCTACTGTCTTTTTTGTATTGCAAATATTTTGTATTAGTTTACGCTTTATCTCTAGACTTTGTTTATGAGATCTTATTTAGTATAGAAGTAGTTAATTTTTCTGTATTTAAATATGTCAGCATTTTTCTCTATGACTTCTGGGCAATTCATAAACAAGGAAGTGAAAATAGTTATAAACATATAAAAAGATGTTTAATATCACTAGCACTGAGTGGCGCTAGAAATCCAACGGTAGGCCCAAACAGAGATGGATCCTGCTATCACAAATACACGTATACATACAGACTTCAAAAGATCCACAATATACTGCTAAGTGAAAAAATATCAAATAGAAGAACAATTTGCATAATATTATCCTGAGTGTCTTTTTTAATTACTATTTTGTGTGTATGTGCGTGTGTGTCTGAAAACAGAGATACGGATGGATACCCACTAAATGAGCCATCTCAGGGAATGAAAGTGGGACAGGGTGGGGAGGGTAAGAGATGCAAAGATATATTTTTCCTTGTATACCTGTGTTGCCTTACCGATCAAAACAAACCTTTAATAGTTTTATACTTAAATATATGTTACATTGAACAGAAAGAATATCAGTGACAACAATAGGTTATACTAGTGTATTTGAAATATAGTATTATAATTGTTATTAGATGCCACTGAGTTGGCTCAGACTCATAGCGACCTTAGGTATAACAGAATGAAACAGTGCCCAGTCCTGTGCCATCCTCGCAATTGCTGCTACGTTTGAGCCCATTATTGCAGCCACTGTGTCAATCCATCTCATTGCTCTTTCTCACTGACCCTCTACTTTACCAAGCATGATGTCCCTCTCTAGGGACTGACTGCTTGATGCTGTGTCCACAACTTGCAAGACAAACCCTTGCCATCCTTGCTTCTGATGAGCATTCTCGCTGTACTTCATCCAAGACTGATACTATTACAATAGCATATTTGATAGAATTATTTTGTTGCTAAGGGGTTTATGGTGTCAAAGTGAAAAAAACTCTCAGGAACTCATTTAACGATGCATTTATTAGGGAGATGGTGCTACTTTTGGTCTAAATATTTGGCAAATTTATCTTGTTTTAGTTTATCTGGAAGTGCTTTAAGAGGCAAAGAGAGACATGGTCTAGTTGAAGAAAATAAACAGCATTTCAAGGAAAAGTATACAGAGGTTCGAGGGTACTGAAAGCAAATCCATACAGTAGTGATTAGGGATTTATGGTAGAAATTAACATAAGATAAAAGAACAGTAACATCAGGAAAGACAAAATATAACCTCATGATAAATTAAATATGTACTAAGAAAAAGAAAAAAAATTCAAGGCTCAGAAAAGCAACATTTGAAAAATTATGTTAGAAAAATATTCTGAAGTTAATAGTTTACAGAGAAGGCCACCATCGTGAAGAAAACATGGATTTTTATAAAGGAATATACAATTATGTGGTGATACATTTTGAGGAAGTGAACATAAGGTAAAAGGGAGACAAAATATATCAAAAACTAAAAGATGATTTTGGAATTATAAATTAATAATACAGTGAGTGGGTAGGACAACTGAACGAGGGAACGGTTATTTTAAAAAAAAAAAAAGGAGCTCTGTGTTCTTTTAAGAAGAGTGAAGATGATCAAGAAAGTTCTTAGAGAGTTATCCCTGAGCAAGGGTTCGTATGATTGCGATAAATTTCATAATAGGAATTCTGATTTAAACATTTTAAAATACAGCTTTGTAGGTCACTAAACCACCTGAAAACTCTGTATAGCTCATAAAACTTCACTAGAACAAAACAAAGAAAACTAACACTCACACCTACATAGGGAAGACAGATGTTACTGCTATGGTTAAATTCAAATAATAAAGCTTTTCCTGATGCCTACAGATACAAGCAGTGCTTCATTCTTGGTTATGCACATCCAAAGAATTCATACATAACTCTCTTAAACATGTACCACTGCCCACCTTTTATTTTTAGTTGTTTTGTACTTATCTCCTCTGCTAGTACACGATCATGAAAAATCAACGAAAGGCATTTGGGCATAACAGTGGGCAAGCCCGACACTGGTGCTGTGTTGTATCTAGTCACCATAGTGCAGGATTAGAGTCCACAAAAACTGCCATTCATTAAATGAACAATTTTAGGAAGGCACAACAACAACAACAAACGCACAGAAATCTAGAAATTAGAGTCCTTTCAAGGTCAACAAAGGTCATGATATTCCAATGTCTACATTACTGGTCCTTTTGGTGTCATCTCTCTAAATCCCTCTTCCAGTTGTTCAAAACCTTTATGTATTTGTATGCTTCTAAGTATATACTTGGTCCTTCCACCAACTCCATCTGTGGAAACTACAAATCTTCCTTCTCCAATCTCTCCAGATACACTTAATCACTCTCACAACACTTTGCTCACGTTTCTGCCTTGTGTGATCAGATGTACACAGGTCTCGCCGCTGTTATTAACAATTACTAGGAATAATAATAAAAGCCACCATTTATTGAGTGCTTACTAAGTGTCACACCCAATACCAAGTGCCTTACTTATGTTAGCTCTCTTACTACTTACGACACAGTGAGGTAGGTAATTTTATTATAGTTTTACAGATGAGAAAAGTGAAGCTCAGACAGTTTAAATAACTTAAAGTTAGTAAGTCAGAATTAGCCTTAGACTTGACATTCCAAAGCCTGCTCTCTTTCCATCAAGCTGTATTTGCTCCTTGGGTACTGAGCATATGCTTAAACCACAAAAAAACAAAAAAAACAAAAAACCACTGCCATCAAGTTCATTTCAACTCATAGTGACCCTATAGGACGGAGTAGAACTGCCCCATAGGGTTTCCAAGGAGCAGCTGGTGGATTCGAATTACCTACATTTTTGGTCAGCGGCCGAACTCTTTAAACACTGCACCACCAGGGCTCCGTCCTACTAAATCTGGAGTTCCCTTGTCATCCCCTAACCTACTCTCTTTGTTATCACTCAACGGGCACTGAATAAATGACTGCTGAAATTCTAATGTTAAAGATGGATTTCACCAAAAACATTTATTTTTGATAATAAGACAGTAAAGAGATGTGAAAATAAATGCTTATAAATTATAGTAAGATGCTGGCTGAGTTAATGCTTTTCATTGACTCTTTATTAAAATATGTAGTATAAAGCTAACCTCTAATTAATCAATTACATAAATTTTCTTAGTTTTATTTAAATTTATTAGCAAACTATCCACAGATATTTAACAAACTAAAATCGCCACTGACTAGTCTTTTGATATTCGTATTATGTTAACTAGTAAACAGTAGCCATTGAGTTGATTCTGATTCATGGTGATCCTGTGTGTGCAGAATAGAACTGCTGTTACAGGGTTTTCAAGGCTGTGGCTTTTGGGGAGCAGACTGCCAGGCCTTTCTTCTGAGGCATCTCTGGGTGGGTTTGAACGGCCAGCTTTTCAGTTAGTAGTCAAATGCCTAACAGTTCATGCCACCCAGGGACTTCCAGTATTGTTAGTATTATTAGTGTTATGTATGTAAGATGTGTGAGTGTGGGTGTATTTCAATGCCATTGCCAGGTTCAAAGTTTGAGATTTACAAAAGGAACAGCTTACAAACTGGATTATTCTGACAGGTTATTTTTTCTTAAAGTCTGGACTTTGAATTCAAAGATAGTTTCTAGATCAAAACAACCTGCAATTACAATGAATCAAATTAATCAAATTTATTAACCAAAATAATGTACTACTGATGAGTATCAATAAACAAAGTATTCTCACATTTTTAACAATAAAAAATTTGAAACTGCTACATTTGGATTACATCAATAAAAATACTATTACTAAAAATAGGGCTAAGAAGGCTGAATTTTAAAATCCTCTAAATTTTATTAATCATGAGTGTAATAATTAGGATTTAACAGGGAACATTTATTAGCAGGCATTCCTGGCAACCAACAAAATTACTAAAGCGTATTTCTTTTTCTTTAAAAACCTGGGTAAACATTTATCAGATATACCATGAAAATACAAACTCCTTCAAACAGAGTTAATTTAGTCTGTCCTAGCTATCTCAGAAAACTGTATAATTCACTGACTAGTCTTCATGCATTAAATTATGCAAATAAGCCAAGGAAAGTAATCTGGAGTAGAGAGAAGTGGTTCCGCAGCTCCAAGCCGTGTAATTAGATCTACACTCAGCAGTTCAGAGCCAGCTTTGGACTCTCACGCTGAGAATCTGCAGTTCTTCTCAAGAAACCTAAGCTTTTAAGTGATAAATAGATTCAGGTTAGCACTGCTGAATTATATTTAGGGTACTACTCTGAATGTGAAACATATTCCTCGCCAATTTCTCTAACAGAATTGTTTTAATATTTATCAGTTTGTACATTAGGGTTTTCTGGGAGCTTTAACTGCTATATTTGGTTAACAGAAATCCACAATATATTACATATTGTAAAACCTAAAGGATACCTGTTATCAATATGTGTTGTTTAAAAAAAAAACAAACTCCTGGAGGACTTAGTGTACATTATACATCATGATAGCAAAAATACACATTGTCATACATCTGGCTAAGTCCCCTATAAAAAATGTCATCTTACAATTCACCATGTATCAGGACACTGTACAATATACTAACAAGCATGACACAGTTACATTCAGCATAATTTCTGAAATACTAAGACCTCGCAAAAAGAGTAAACGGTACTTTTTTAAATATAACTTTAAAATGCGAAATATTGAGCGCATTGTCCCTTTACTATAAACCTTTTCCTTAACTTACATGAAAATAATGTTTTCCTAAGCATATGTATGCCTTTTAAAGGCAACCCAGACTTACAGCACAATTATTTTAATTTACGTCATCCAACTGATGCTTGTGTAATTATCTAAAGTTCGTAATTCAGATCCTATTTTATAAATGTACTATACCTACTACTGACTTATCAACTATCTTGTTATACGACATTTCGCATTTATAACCATAGTAAAAAATCTATTATCCGACTATTTTTCCATTAACCAGGAGCCGAAGTGAGAGAGGGAAGAGGAAGAGAATGGTGAGGTTTGTGGGATGGAGTGAGGCCACGAAGGCCACCGGCGGTTCCTATTACCAAGCTCGGGCAGAAGAACCGGGCAAGTGGGCGGTGTGCAGGAGGCGTGGGCGGCCGGGCTGCAAAGAGGCGGTGGGAGCCAGAATCTTGGGAGTCAGGCGGGCGTCTCAGAACTCTCTTCTTCCAAAAAGGCGTCTCTGTCGCTTCCACAGCCTCCGTCAGGCCCAGGTGGCTGGGCCTCACCTACCCACAGACCTGGGAGCTGCCCGCCGAAGAAGCCCGTCTCAGGGGCCAGCAGAGCCTGGGTGGTGGTGCAAGGTGCGGGGGTCTGTGAGGAGGCCTGGAGTATGGCCCTGTGACGGTGGACCCCTGCTGCTCCAGAGGCCACAGGCAACCCCTGACCACCACTAGCACCCCTCGAACCCCCATGGGCTCCGCCATGGTGGTGAAGGCTATGTGGAGAACCGGGGCCCACCGCGCCACGCGCATCCTGAGACACGTGGTGGGGGTGGTGCCCAACCAGGCAGAGAAACGGGGAGGGGGGACACCAGCACCCAAGACAGGGTTCAGCCGGACTTTTGAATAATGTTGATTTTAACATAAGAAACTGGTCTTTAAGTTAGAAGTGGGTGTATATAAATTTATAAGGAGCCCTGCTGGCTTAACAGTTAAGTACTTGCCTGCTAACTGAAAGGCTGGCAGTTTGAACCTACCCAGCAGCTCTAGAGGAGAAAGACCTGCCAAGCTGCTTCCCCAAAGATTACAGCAAAGAATACACTGAGGGAAAGTTCTGCTCTGTCACATGGGGCTGCTGTAAGTCAGAACTCACTCGATGGCACACAACAAGAGTATACATTTATGCAATCAATTAATTGTTTACAATACTATTGAGATCTGAATTCGTTCTGGTAATTTATTTATTTGTAATCATAAATAACTTTAACAACATGGCATATGCTACAGATTAACTGTGGTTCAGTAGGAGAATGCTCCCTTCCATGCTAGAGACCTGGGTTCGATTCCTAGCTAATGCACCTCAAGTGAGCCACCACTTGCCTCAGGGGAGGCTTCTGTGTTGCTATGATGCTTGACAGATTTCAGTGGAGCTTTCAGACTAAGAGGAGGCAGGAATGCCTGTGATTTGTTGTTAGGTGCTGTCAAGTCAGTTCCGACTCATAGCGACCCTATGTACAACAGAATGAAACTCTGCCCGTCCTCACCATCCTTACAATTGTTATGCTAGAGCCCACTGTTGCAGCCACTCTGTCAATCCATCCCTCTCGTTGAGGGTCTTCCTCTTTTATGCTGACCCTCTACTTAGCATGACGTCCTTCTCCAGGGACTGGTCATATTTGATGTTAAAATTTTATGCCATATCCCTGTTATTTATGTTAAAAAAAAATATTTACCCAAATCAACACACTGAAGGCTGTAAGTTTTGGTCAGTGAGTGGAGTCAGGACAGCATGAACTATGCAAGTCTCTGTGTGCAAAGAGCTCACCATTAATGAGGAAGACCCACAGCACATAGTGGGCTGTGGAAAGGTACACCCTCTCCTTTTCCTTCTGGCTTGGCCCTAGTGTATAGAGTTGGTGTGGCATTTTCAGCTACAGGCCTGTCTTGTCATTTATATACATACTTGATTTTATACCTGATCTGAGGGAATGGAGGAGTCACAGTTGCCTTGTGAATAAAAGGTACTACGTTTCAAAACTTCTAGGCTATTGCATTCACCTAGTGTATCCAATTAGTATTCAAGTTGGTTTTCTACAGCCGTAAGGGAAAACTGCTAGTTTGCTTAGTCCAATGTATACATGACAAACTGGAAGACCAAATCCTATCTTTACTAGAAAAACTAAACCGATATTCCATACGTGAAAGATTAGTCTACTAAGTATCATCAGAAGAACAGAAACTACTAATCCTTATGTAAATGATAAAAAACTAATGCTGTAGGGCAGTGGTTTAAAAACATTTTTGGCTGTGAAATTCTTTCTTCCAACAAACTCTTTTGCAGAAGTTCAATATATGAAAAAGAGATTAAAGCAACTGAAGTGGGCCTGAGAGATCCAAATCTCTTTTCTCCTTCCCAAACAGAACACCCTTCTCCATTCCCAACCTGATCAAAGCAATTCCTGAGGTTCCTCAGAACACCTTGGAGCAGTCTGAAAATAACAGCTGTAGGAGGAACTCTTCTAGTGGAAAGGGACTGTTCAAAATTCTATTTCCTTTTGATTAACAGCTGGAAAATTCTAAAGTCCCATTATCTTTTTCATTCTTCTAGATAATATTTCTGGGAAAGCAATCAGTGAAAATATTCATTTAAGAAAAAATAAACAAAAAAAAAAACCAACAGGGAAAGTACAAGATGATCCCAGAAGATTACAGTGTGCCAAAAAATAAGGAATTGCTCAAAGAATGATGAGGATATGTCAAAATGACAAAGAAGCCACCCTGAAGGAGCCCCCAACTGGCCAAATCTGGGACTATATGATCAAAACAAAAAATATAGTAATAAACTACAACTCTTTGAATAAAATAAGAACCTGAGTCTATAGAGACAAACAAACGGTGGCAGGGTGGAGCTCTTTTTTTGCATACAGTGGAATGGAAGGAATGATGGAGTAGAAAATCATCAATGGATGCTAAAAAGAGTAGGTGAATATTTTATGAGGGACACATTATTTAGTCACAAAAGTTTATCACCCCACTTATTAGTTACAAAGGAGAAAACAGTAACTTTACAGTGGAGAAACCTGGTGGAAACAACCTTAACCAAGAGATCAAAGTGAACATCCCAAAACTGGACAAACTTGATATCATATGCCTCCTGATAGGATGTACTGAGAAGAAAAGAACACAATTAATGTGGTATTACTGTCAAAAATGTACAACCTGAAATTAATCATAAAGAAATTTCAGAAAACCCAAATTGAGGGTCATTCTATAAAAATAACTGATCTGTATGCTTCAGAAAGGAGCCCTGGTGATGCAGTGGTTAAGCACTCAGCTGCTAACCTAAAGGTTGGCAGTTCGAACCCAGCAGTGACTCGGCAGGAGAAAAGACCCGGAGATCTGCTTTGGTAAAGATTACAACCTTGCAAACTCTATAGGGCAGTTCCACTCTGTCACAAAGGGGTGCTAGGAGTTGGAATCGACTCAATGGCAGTGGGTTTGATTTTTTTGTGGAGGAGGTTTACTCTTCAAAAATGTGAAGTTAAAAGAAAGACAAAAAAAAAAAATTTGAACTTTTCCAAATAAAAGGAGACTAAAGAAACATAACAAATAAACATAATGTATAATCCTGGAATGGATCCTGGAACAACAACAAAAAAAAGGCTATAAAAGACATTATTGGGACAATGGATGAAATATGAATATAAAATGTGAATTTTATAATAGCACCATATCAATGGAAAATTTTTAGATTTTTACAGCTGTGCCATGGATATGTTATAAGACTATTCTTGTTCTTAGAAATTTTATACTGAAAATTTAGGAATAAAGGATCACTACATCTGTAAATAAATGTGAAATGATTTAGAAAACAATATACATAGATACATAGATATACAAAGAATGATAAAGCGAATGGAACAAAATGTAAATAATTGGTGAATTCAGGTAAAGGAAGAAATTTCTTGTTGTATTCTTGCAACTTTTGTTTAAGTTTGAAATTATATAAAAATTAAAAGATACAAAAAAAGGGAGGGCATTTCAAAGTGCTTTTCTGTGGTAAACACTATGCAGAGCGTTGAGAATGCAAACTTAGAGATATCGTTCATGTGTACTCTGAGGCTCACAAATATTTTAAATAAATGCAACTGTAGTCAATAAAAGGAGTCACGGACACAGTGGTTAAAGTGCTTGGCTGCTAACAGAAAGATAAGTGGTTCAAACCCACCAGCCACTCCGTGGGAGAAAGATGCAGCAATCTGATTACATAAAGATTTACAGCCTTGGAAACCCTATGGGCAGTTCTACTCTGTCCTACAGAGGTGCTATGAGTTGGAATCAACTTGATGGCAGTAGGTTGTTTTGGGCAGTCAATAAAGCAATATAAGGAAATGTAAGAAAAAGATACATATATACTACATTTGGAAACAATAAAACTAACCTAACAGTATAATTTAAAAATTTATACAGTCTAACAGTAATGCATTTATTCATTCTGACATGTGAGGAAGACCATGTTTTGAGATATTTCTTGGTAACAAAGTTATGGAGGAAGTTAGTTAAGAATTATGAATTATAACAGATTATTTAAAAAGCCAATGGTGTAAATCAGAAGACAGTGATGACCTAGTCAATTAGAGGTTGTTACGGTACGCACAACCAAAAAACACATATGGGTTGCTGTCAAAACACTGAATTTTTAAAGTTAATGCTATAAGGATAAGATCCCTTAAACTATTTTTTGTGTTGATTTTATTAATCAAAGATGAAAATGGCCTTAAACAATAACACGTTAAATTTAAAAAAATTTTTTTTCCACTACAGATTAAAGCTCTTCACATTTAGAAGCAAATCTCATTTCCAGTATATTCATGTGGGTCAGTTTATGTTTTAAACATTTACTTTTATTGAGTAAAAATAAATATATATAATCATATATTCAAAAAATATTTATTGAGTGTTTATTATATGTTAGGCACTGTTCTAGATCTTAAACATGACAGTAAACAAAACAGTCAAAAATCTCTGCCCTTGAACATGAAGAAACGCTCATGATCACTAGCCATTAGAGAAATGCAAATCAAAACTTACAATGAGATGTCATCTCACGCAACATTATTGGCACGAATCAAAAAAACAAAATAGCAAATGTTGGAGAGGCTGTGGGGAGCTTAGAACTCTTATGCACTGTTGGTGGGAGTGTAAAATGGTACAACCGTTTTCGAAAATGATACAGTGCTCCCTTAAAAAGCCAGAAATAGAAATACCGTATGATCCAGCAATCCCACTCCTAGGAATATATCCTAGAGAAGAAATAAGAGCTGTCACACGAATAGACATAAGCACACCCATGTTTACTGCAGCACTCTTCACAACAGCAAAAAGATGGAAACAACCTAAGTGCCCATCAACAGATAAATGGATAAACAAACTACAGTACATACACACACTGGAATACTATGCAACAATAAAGAACAATGATGATTTGCAAAACATAACATGGCTCACATCTGGAGGCCACTAGGCTGAGTGAAATAAGTCAAACACAAAAAGGGCAAATACTGTATGAGACCACTATTATAAAAACTCATGAAAAAGTTTATTTCATGGATTGAGTTGTGTCTCCCAAAAATATCTGTCAGCGTGGCTGGGTCATGATTCCCAGTGTTGTATGATTGTGTTATCTGATGTAAACTCTATCACTATGATGAGATTATATGAATCTCCTTATGTGTTGTAAACTCTATCACTGTGATGCGGTTATACTGATGAGGTTGACAAGGTTAGATAGTGTCTTAATGCAATCTCTTTTGAGATATAAAAGAAAGAAGCAAGCAGAGATACATGGGAACCTCATACCACCAAGAAAGCAGTGCCGGGAGCAGAGCGCATCCTTTGGACCTGAGGTTCCTGCACAGAGAATCTCCCAGGCCAAGGGAAGACTGATGACATGGAACTTCCTCCAGAGCCGATGAAGAAAGCGTTCCCCTGGAGCCGAAGCCCTGAGTTTGGACTTGTAGCCTACTGGACTGTGAGAGAATAAACCTGTCTTTGTTAAAGCCATCCACTTGTGGTACTCCTGTTAGAGCAGCACTAGATGACTAACGCAGTTTATACACAAAAAGAAACAATCTTTGATGGTTACTAGGTAGGAGAAGGGTAGGGAGGGAAAAACACTAACTAGACAATAGATAAGTAGTAACTCTGGTGAAGGGTAACACAGTACACAATACTGGGGAAGTCAGTACAACTTGACCAAGGCAAGGTCATGGAAGCTTCATAGACACATCCAAACTCCCTGAGGGACCAAACTGCTGGGCTGAGGGCTAGGGATCATGGTCTTGGGGGACATCTAGCTCAACTGGTATAACATAGTTTATAAAGAAAATGTTCTACATCCTACTTCAGTGAGTAGCATCTGGGGTCCTAAAAGCTTGTGAGCAGTCATCTAAGATGTACTCCACTGGTCCTACCCCATCTGGAACAAGGGAGAACGAAGAAAACCAACCACACAAAGGAAAGATTAGTCCAAAGGACTAATAGATCACAACTACCGCAGCCTCCACCAGACTGAGTCCAGCACAACTAGATGGTGCCTGGCTACCACCACCGACTGCTCTGACAGAAATCACAATTGAGGGTTCTGGAGAGAGCTGGAGAAAAATGTAGAACAAAATTCTAACTCACAAAAAAAGACCAGACTTACTAGTCTGACAGAGACTGGAGAAACCCCAAGAGTATGGCCCCTGGACACCCTTTTAACTCAGTACCAAAGTCACTCCTGAGGTTCACCCTTCAGCCAAAGGTTAGACAGGTCCATATAACAAAATGACACTAACGGGGCACACCAGCTCAGGGGCAAGGATGAGAAGGCAGGAGGGGACAGGAAAGCTGCTAACGAGGAACCCAAGGTCGAGAAGGGGACAGTGTTGACACGTTGTGGGGTTGGTAATTAATGTCATAAAACAATATGTGTATTAACTGTTTAATGAGAAAATAATTTGCTCTGTAAACCTTCATCTAAAGTACAATTTAAAAAAAAAGAAGAAAAAAAAAAAACTCTGCCCTTATTCTAGAGGGAAGAGATAGATAATAAATACATGAATATGTAAAATACAGAGTATTAAAATGGTACATTGTACAGAGGAAAATGATGGAGGAAAGAGGGAAAGGGACAGCTTTGCAGTAGGGAGTCCAATTTAAAATCTAACGGTATATAACTGGAGTCCTGCTGTCATAGTGGTTAAGAGCTCAGCTGTTAACCAAAGTTGGCAGTTCAAATTCACCAGCCGCTCCCTGGAAACCCTGTAGGGCAATTCTACTCTGTCCTATAGGGTTGCTATGAGTCGGAATTGACACAATGGCAGCAGTTTGGTCTATGACTATTTTAAATACGTGAAACCTTGAAAGATCACCTGCTTGGTATATCAACATTGTTCAGATTCTTCCAATCAAACTTTTCAATTGATCAGAAACAAAATTTTACTAAGGAAAACAGAGAACAAGGAGTACAAATTTTCTATAAAGCTAAAGGAACAGTAAAACCTTTAACATTTTATTACATGTTTTTTCTAGTACCATATACTTCTCCTTTGGCAGGCTTATTTATCAAAGCTGTAAATTTACATCTTATGCATAATTATTTTACTAACCTTTGTTTCCCTCATCAGAGTATAAGCAACACTAATGCAGGGAGTCTATTTCTGCTCTCTTCAGCACAGTCCCTGGCATATGCTAGGTATCTGCTGGATATTGCCAGTATTGCTTCAGTTTAATCTTAAAAAGTATCTCCATTTTGTTGAATACTTAGCATTAAGATTGATGACTCATACATAGTTTACATGCCAAAAGGGAAAGTAGGAAAGGCTATATTGGCAGCACCCTCCCCCCACTCCCCCATGCGCTCCCTAGAGATCTCAGGCAGGCTTTAATATCAGTTGCCCAAAAATTATTGCTTGCCTCTGCCATACTTCTCAGTTCTAAGTATTATGTTCTCAAACCTATTGATCTGCCTGTTAATAAACTAGTTATGATAAGATTAGCCTGTGACAGAAACATTTAGAGGGTGTGTTCAGGCTCCTATTTCTATTTCAAGTCCTTGATCATCTAGTCCTCATGCTGGCTCACCAAACAGCATTCTGGTGGCCCCTTCTAGGAAAGCTGCCAGACTCCTGACCAACAGGGATAAGATTCTAGTGAGTGCATGTCCCAGGTTTTCAACAGAAACCATCAGTTGTTAAAGCCAACAAATGACTTTCCTCTGTTCCTGACAGAGGAATAGCGTTGGGATAAGGGCATATTCCAGCTCTTACCTTAGCAAGGCAAAAAAGCCTATAGAAAGAGACCTCAAATCATGAACATTCTTAGTACTTTAGAAGTTTGTATGTCTAGAAACTCATTTCCATTTTTAAGTTCAGATCTGCATAAAGAATATATATATTATTAACTTACAGATACACATACATATAAGCAAAAATCTTAAAAAACATACATTGACGCCAACCTACTTGTAAGGATCAATTTAATCATGAAGGGAAAGGAATACAGCAGTTCTAAAAATCTAAGCACCCTGAACTCTTGCTATGTCAATCAAAAATCAAACTAAACCAACTGCCATTGAGTTGACTCCAACATATGGTGACCCGTGTGTGTCAGCGGAACTGTGCTCCATAGGGTTTTCAATGGCTGACTTTCTGGAAGTCAGACTTTACTTCTGAGGCACTTCTGGGTGTACCTGAACCACCAACCTCTCAGTTAGCAGCAGCAAAGTTAACCATTTGAACCACCCAGGGATGCTATGCTGTGTCAAATATGTTCTCAAATACGACTAAAATCTAAACGGTGTGGCTCAAACTACTGTGACTGCTCTCAGTTAGTCCCTATAGACCAGACATGGATCCACTGAATTCATTACTAAACCTGTGTCAATCTAATGAAGGCTGATAAGACAGAATGGAGAATTCTTCTCTATATTACAGTATCATACCCACAAAAATATTTTACTGACTTCTGAGACAGTCCAAATTGCACTGATATTTGTTATTGACAACCCAAAAATAGTAACATCTATTCTGTAGAGCAAATTAAGCAAGACTAGCTAGTCTATTACTATGCAAATAAAATTCATTAGTGAGCTAACAATTTCATTTTACAGATGCCACTGAACTCGAAGGCCTATTATTCAACATTATAAGATGTTCTGGACTGAATCTAACTTCAGAAAACCAAGGACATAAAAATGTATTCTTAGGACTTCTATCAGTATTTTTCATTTCTTTTCTTAGACAACAATCACTATTTATAATTCCTCAAAATCCAACTGTGCACTTGATATTCTCAAGTGACATACTTGAAGAGCTTCTTTCTAGAGGAATACACTTTATCTTTTTAAAACTTACTTGTGCAGAAGAAATCCTAAGTTAGTATACTTGAAATCAAATTTAGTAGCTAAATTAAAAGTATACTATTATAAAGAGATATCATAAAACTGTAATTCCTTTTAGATTGGCTCTTAACTGTATCCTACTTTTTTTAGCCATTTTCATAAACACAAATGAAAAGCACCTCAATTCTTCACAAATCTGTACTGTACGCTCCATTCAACCTTTTTCATTAAAAAAAGAAAGAAAGAAAGAAAAACAAGAAAAAAAATGACCGTTATTCTACAAACCTAGAGCTGAAATAAAGGAGCCCTGGTGGCATAGTGGTTAAGCGCTCCGCTGCTTACTGAAAGGTCAGCGGTTTGAACCCACCCAGCGGCTCCACGGGAGAAAGATGTACCACCCTGCTTCTGTAATGATTACAGCCTTGGAAACCCTAGAGGGCAGTTCTATTCTGTCCTATAGTGTCGCTACAAGTCGGAATTGACTTGATAACAATGGGTTATAGTTGAAATAGCCATGTCACACTTGAAAAAAAAAAAAGCACACTGCCATTTGATCATCCATTAAGCCACTTACATTTATTTGGCCTTTTCTCCATATGATTTCAAAAATGCAGCTACAAGGCAGCTACAAGTACAAATGAAATGTCAGAGTCAAAACAATGAGATCTGGGTCCATGAAGAAAAGGACAAAAGGACTACCGGAGAGAATTAGTATGCAATGAAGAGACGGTTAAAAAAAAAAAGTTGCCGTGGAGTCAACTGCAACTCATAGTGACCCTATAGGACAGAACAGAACTGCCTCGTAAGATTTCCAAGGCTGTAAATCTTTATGGAAGCAGACTGCTACATCTTTTTCCTGTGGAGCAGCTACTTTTTTTTTTCCTAGAATATTTTTAAAAAGTAGTTTACCATCTTATTAACATAGTTTTATTAGTGCCTACACATCCTTTCCAGATGCCTTTACATCTTGTTAGAAGACAATCCTCCCTGAATTTCTAGGTGTTCTAGCATGGTCAGGGCCTTCTGAGCAATGGACACTGAAGCGCTATAAAGATAGAGAATGTTTCTACTCCCACAAAGCCATTTTCTCCCATTCTAAGGATAATGAAACCTAGAGACTGCTTTCTTATAGCCTAGGGAGTCAAATGCCTACATCCCAGGGTATAGACCTTCCCTTTCTTCGCCAAGAGAGGATTTTGTTTATATTCTAGGACAAAAGATAAGGTCTTTGGGCTAGTTGGTTGATAGACCTCTCTCTCTCTCCAAAACGGAGGATGGGCATATGTGCCAGTGGCTCCTAGATAGGTTCCAAGTTTCATAATTTTGGAGTTGCTCTTCTATGGTACAATCCACCCACTTGGAGGTAGCTGGCTCTCACCACAATGCTTCATGGTGAGCTAGGGGTGGGGCAACAGATACAAGATGCTGTGTGAAGAAATACAAGGTCTGTTTCCTAATCCAGGGGTCTTGAGTGTGTGTGGGTGTATGTGTAAGTGTATAATAAAATTATACTGCTGCAGACAACTTCTAGCTTGCAGATAGGGTAATTACCTCAGTCCCTTCACAGTTTAGGATTAAACAGGTTCCTGACTGTATTTCTGAAGCAGCCACTAACTTGATGTATGCTGTACAGTTTAGAAATGCCCACTTAATTTGCCATAATATAGTTAAAGCTTATTTCCCATCTACTCATTTACAAAACCAAGAAAAAATGAGATGAGATCTGAGATTATTGGTATCCTCTTAAAAACAGAACACTATTTTATAATATTGATTATGGAAGCATAACTTCTTCCTTCCCACCCCTTCTCACCATGATACTATGAAAACAACAACAAAAATTTAACCAAAACTCCAGCTACAGACAAATACTGTAAAAGCCTGTAATAGCTAATTGCTTGTGAATAGTTCTCATTTTTGCACTTTGAACAAATACGTGAATAACTGTATCAGATTTCCTTGTGACAAAAAACTTTGTACTCACCTTTAATGAAAATACTGCTTGTTCAATTTTATCAAAAGATGGCAATAAAAATATAATCAAACAATTGCTTGTGGTGGTAACTGAACTTACTAAATATATCTATGAAATGTTTTCAAGTCCAAATTTCGGCTAGAAACCAGCTAATAAAGAGATTCAATATATCATTCTTTAGAATGAAATTAATCACTGTCAAATTCACTTCTGACAATTTAATGTAAAATATTCTGAATAGCTACCTAGAGAGTTTTCTATGGTCTTCTAAGACAGTATAGCAAATGATTACAAAACATTGTTTTAGCATTGCTCAAGTTTATATTATTACTGTTATTTAAACAGCCATATAAATAATTCAAGTAACACCGAGTATAAAATAAACATGTATGCAGATTAGGTTTTACTGGCACCAGAATAACTGAAAATATGAAGTATCTGACACAAGTGAATATCCCAAACTAGACTCAATGCTTCTTTATATACCCTCTCCTCACTTATTGACATAGTTAGGTTTCAAAGACGAGATCATTATGTGAAATCAGTGCTATGTGGAAATGGAGGATGACCACATCAGATCACAAAATGGAGGATGACTACATCATTTCCCATCAGCCAAATTACATCATTACATAACTGCCAAATCACTGAGATTCATGGCCCAGCCAAACTGACACATAACCTTAACCATCAAAACAGTGTTACTCTCTCCTCACACCTTGGCATTTGTTACTGCCAGACACACGTTGTTAATATGCAAAATACCCAGATAGTAGATTTTTTGACTGTTGTTGTAAATGTGAAATGTTGGATAACAACATAGTAAGTGAGGAGAAGGTGTATATGTTGTTGTTACTGCTAGTTGATTGCTTGAAAATCCTAAAAGACTTAGGAAAAAAATTATGTTAATAGCAATAAAGGAAAAATACAATTCTAATATTCCACATTAAAGAGTATTCCCTTTGAACATGATGAGAAGAACATCACAAGGTTAATAAAGAAACCGCTGTATATAAAATTTCAAGAATATAATTGTATACTCTTTTAATAGGTTGTATTTTAGAAAAATTTCTCTGCTCTCTTAAAAAATGTAAGTTTTTAAAAGGGTTCAAAAGTTACTCCTCAAGGACTTAATGAATAGACATAAAAAAGAATATAGTAACTTAACTGATGGCACAAATGATGAGTCTATATCATGAAAAAGAGCTAAGTCAGATGGTTATGTTAAATTAGGAGAAAATGAGAGTATTTAATACTTCCAACAGGGAGGACTATGGGGCCCTGGTGGTGCACTGTTTAAGCATTTGGCTGCTAACCAAAAGGTCAGCAGTTCCAATGCACCAGCTGCTCCTTGGAAACCTATGGGGCAGTTCTACTCTGTGCTATAGGGTCGCTATGAGTCAGAATCCACTCGACGACAACTTTTTCTTTTTTTTAACAGAGAAGACAATAGCTAGATGACATACTAATAAGAGTAAATTTATGTAATGAAACATTTTAAAGAAAAATACCAACATACTTTCATTGATCTTTATAGCCCACAGGGGAAAATAATTTCCTTACGAAGGTAATCAAAGCTCTCTGGTCTTATTCCGCACCTTCAGGTTCTTTTGCCCTCAGCCTCAACTTTCAACGTACCACAGGACTAATGATTATTTTCTTGACTTTCCTTGAAGCTGTTTTACACCCTAATCCTTTAAGAGTAAGTTCACATGTCACCTCCTTTATGAAGATTATCTCACCATCCATTCATTTATTCATCAAATACTATTTGAGCAACAACTGTGCCAGGCACTGGTGAAGGCATGAGAATACAAGAATGACATTAATCAAAAACAGCCAGAAAAAAAAAGTACAATTATACAAATATGAAGAAGACGTATTCAGTGTTATATAACAGACAAGTGAAAGAGTTAGGAAGGTAGAAGAAGGTTTCTCTAAGAAAGATGAAATCAAAAGGATAAAGAATAAGGAAGAATATGTCAAGCAGAGGGAACAAGCTGTGAAAAGGTCCAGAGGTGAAAGAGCATTAACTACTATGAAGAACTGAAATAAGGCCAAGGAAGTAGGAGTTGGGAAGTGAGAGAGAGGTATGTGATGAAGAGGGAAGGAGGTAAAGCCAAACAATATGGGGACCCCTGGGCCCTTAGCATGAGTTGGAATCAACTCAACGGCAACTGGGTTTTTGGGGGGCCCTTTTAAAAGAGTTTTGCTTTTTTCTGAAGAAAAGCTGGAAGCCATTAAAGAGGTTTAAACATTCAAGCAACTGAAGCTGTGTTTTGAAAGAATTATTCTAGCTAGCTTTAGCACGCATAACGGCTAGGAAAAGGCCACAATGGATGCCGATAGAGCAATTAGGAACAGTCCACGGAAAACATGTTGGCTGTCTGGATTAGGTGGTGGTAGTGATGGTTCAGGGGGAGAAGGAAAAGGAGAGAAGTGAGTATATTTGGGAGATATTTAGAAGTAAAATAGATAGGCCTTGGTGAGGGACTAGAAATGAGAACAAGCGGGAGAAGGTTGACAAAATGCTTTTAGGTTTCTGCCATATAGAACTAAATTTATAGTCATGCTATTCAATGAACCAAGGGATAATGGAATACTATTGGTTATGGGGGAAAATGATTAATTTGGTTTGGGCATTTGCCCTCTGAGCTACCCAAAAGGAGCAGCCAGAAAGGATAATACAGATTTAGAGCTCAGAGATGGACTGCCAAAAGAACGAATAAATCTGTCTTGGAAGAAGTACAGCCAGAATGCTCCTTAGAAGTGAGGATGGTGAGGCCTGTCTCACGTACTTAGGCTATGTTATCAGGAGGGAACAGTCCCTGGAGAAGGACACCATGTTTGGTAAAGTAGATGGTCAGTGAAAAAGAGCAAGACCCTCAATAAAATGGACTGACAACAGTGGCTACAACAACGGGCTCAAGCATAATGATTTGTGATGATGGTGCCGGACTGGGCAATGTTTCGTTCTGTTGTACACAGGGTCTCTATGGGTCGGAACCAACTCTACGACACCTAACAACAACAACAGAGCTCAGGGAAGAGGTCTGGGTTGTGGATATAAATATATCAGTTATTTCCATAAAGATCATAATTGGGATGGTATGAAACCAAAGAAAGAGTGCTAAATTTACAAAAGACCTAGGACCAAGTCATGGAGAGAAGGAAAAAAGATACAAAGGATAAAGAAAAAGAATGATCAGAGAGGTTAGAAAACATAGAAAACCAAGGAGTTTTGTATCAAAGGAGCTAGAAAACATAGGTACAAAGTTTAGAGTACTGGCAAGAATTTTATTGGAAGAAGAGACTATGAAACCATCATTTTGCACCTACTTCCACTGTTGCAACCTCAGTTTATTATTTTATTATCAATTATAAGCGCCTTTCATGAGGGAATTTTGCCTTTAAAAAAAATCTTTTAATTCAAGATGCATCAAGTTTGGATTTGCCTTGATTATTTGGTTAAAATTTGGTTAAAATCATCTTCGGCTTTGGGTTGGGCAAAGCTAAGAGCAGAACGCCTAGGTCAACATCATTTCTCATGATTCTGAATTAGGCATGAAGAATGATCATGTCATAGTATAGGTTACCATAGTTTTTGATCAGTCAAACAGCATAAGTAGTATTAATAAGGCATGTCATTTAGATATTTTAATAAATATCACAAATGATTTTGTAATTTTGTTATCTTGGAAACCAATTACATTCTCCATTATTACTTATAGAGCAAAGGTTTAAGACCAATTGCTTTTAAAATGATTATGTAGAACAAAAAGTAAACACAAAACCATTAGAAATAAAAAATGTAAGTGAGAATATTAATCTTCAGTCTCAGAAAATATTCAGAAAGTGTCTTCTTTAAGCACTGCACAAAGCTTCAGTTTGTGAGTTTACTTAATGAAAGAGTATCATTTACTAATAACTCAATCTTTAAGTTTAGGAGAGAAAAAGAGATAAATCTTTACCTAAGTAACTAAGTAACTTATTATCAGAGAGGAATGGAAAGTTTAATAATTTGGTGATAACAGAGTACTCTACATAAGCAGATTTAGCCAAACAAGTCTCACTCGTCCACTGTCTTCAGCTGAAAATAAGCATTTATTAATATCACAGTACAGTGACTGCAGGATCAATAGAACAGCTGACAGTGCAGTTTTATGTGTCCAACTTTTAAAATCTAACTACTAAATTTATAATTATAATTAAATTATCTTTGATACATTTTCATTATATTATACCAGAAAACCCTTCCATGATGGTGATAATCTGCTTTGGCCTTCACTTTAACCAAATGTTGATGTCAACTTAAAATCATCTAGCATTGGACCAAAACAGGAATTGAATGCACTTCAACTCTTTATTCCAAGTACCTCACACATACAATGTCTACAATAAATGACTGTTGCATTAATAAAGGAATAAATAAATGGATAAATGTATAACCTCAATGTCTTCTCTTCCTCACCACCCCCCCAAAAAAAAAATTACTGGTTAAAAAAGAAGGAAGCACATAAAAGAAAGTATCAACTACTATTTTTATATAATACATTACTTGTACACAGATATGACAGAGAAATTTTAATCTTATTTTATATATAGGGAAGATAAAAAGTTCTAAGCAAACACTAGTAATACTGTTTAAAACGTAAAATAGAGAATTCAACAATAACAAACACTAGTTTTTTGCCTGTGGAATATGGATGGATAAGAAAACTTCAATTTGATAGAAGACTCAGAGCTTTTTTGAGGGGGGTGTAGTTTTCAAGAGCAGAGGCTTGAAGTATGCCTCCTTTAAATTTTCTTGTTAACAAACATCTGAAATATTTCTTCAGTAGTACTATTTTTAATGATAAAGATGGTGAGCTATCTTTAATTCTTGTACTCATAATTTCTAAAATGTCTTCTCCTTAAGAATTGTTATGAATTGAATTGTGTCCCCCAAAATACATGTTGAATTCCTAGCCCTGGTGATCCTGTTTGGAAACAGGACTGGTTTTCTTTGGTTATGTTAATGGGATCATACCAGTGTAAGGTAGATCCTAAACCTAATCACTTATGAGTTATAAAAAAACAAAACAGACAAACACAGGGGAAGACAGGCAACATCTGATGATCATCTACAAGCAAAGGAATGCCAAAGATTACTGGAAGACACCAGAAACTAACAGAGAGTCTCACAGAAGGAATCAACATGGCCAAGACCCTGATTTTGGACTTTTTGCTTTCAGAACTATGAGAAAAGAAATTTCTGTTCTTTAAAGCTACCCACTTGTGGTATCTGTGTTATAGTGGCACTAGGGAACTAAAATAAGAATCTTGCTTTTTATTCCTTTGGGATTATGTCTCAATAGGGGGAAAAAAAAGAAGGCAGAAAAGAAAGTAGCACTCAAATAATTTACAAATGAAAATCATATTAGACAAATTTGATATGAAAAGAACACTGGTACCAAGAATTAGGGATGCTTATATCTGGAGGAAGAAATTTCCTTTATTCAAAAGGATCAATGAAAAATTCCATTACTATAGTTAGCATGGTAGAATTTATTTCAATTGTGCATAATTACTTTTATATAAACTAAGAAACAATGTACAGAAACAAAAATAACTCCTTTCATCTAGTAATAAATCCACTCATCCATAATTATTTGTCTCTTTTTAAAGGTTGCTTCTTATTAGAAACATCTACCAAAATCATATAAATAATGAAGAAAGAGAAAACAAGAAACACATCTGAATAATGAAATGCTGATGTTTAGCATTAACCCAAGATTGAAAAAGATTTTTTTTTCTAATACTGAAAAGCCTTTCATTTTCTAAAACTGGAGGTAGATTTTGAGTAAAAAGCTACAAAACAAAGATCTTAAAAGCTTTTATGATAATGTGAAAATTGAACAAGTTAACTTACTGAATATCTGAGGCAGTTTCTAATTTCTCTTTCTATTACTATAACAAAGTTTGTATAACAAGAAAAATCTCAATACAGTTAAGGCATCAATTATTTTCCTATTCTGCAAGTCACACAGGAGGAGGGGAATTATTAACAGGAATGATAAAGCTGTACTTGCATTTGTTAACGCAAAGAGAAGCTTACAAATGAGACATCTCATTAGTTTGAGCAGATGGATCAAAATTAAAGGCTGACTCGCCAACTTTTAATTTCCCAATAACCTAGAAGAGCTTGAAGTCTTGCAGAGTATGACTGTTGAAAAGTCAACATGAAAAGATTTTCTCCATCTGTCATCACACATGCCTGAGTGGAACACAACTGCCTCCTACTGTTTTTAATACTTCTAAGGCAAAGCTGTACATAAAATCTATTAAGTATATGAGCACGTAAGTTTAGATGACAGGTATGCTGAAACCTATGGAATAGTATGATCAGAGAATGTTAGCATGGCTTTTGAACATGATATTTGTTCTATTCTACTTTGATCTAAATGGGGAGAAACATGATAAATTAATTTGTACATTTAAAAGGAAATTATTAATTTTTAGCAAGAAAAGTTTTAGTCTGAAAGTTCTATTTTTGTATGTGCATATTTTAAAAATGAGTACATATTTTAGTCTTCTTACTAATGGTCTGAAAAGTAGCTGCTCTGATAAAACCAAAGTAGTTAGGGCAACCAAACCAGGGGAGAAAATCCAAAATACA
Organism: Trichechus manatus latirostris; assembly: GCF_000243295.1. NCBI lineage: Eukaryota > Metazoa > Chordata > Mammalia > Sirenia > Trichechidae > Trichechus > Trichechus manatus. The sequence goes on from NW_004443953.1 coordinate 8,903,220, forward strand.
AAACAACCCAAAGACAAGAAAACAAACAAAACCATGAGTATTCACTGGAAAGATTTTTAACTGGTTGGGTGTGGTGGGAAGATAGGGAACATGAGGTGGTAGCAAGGACAATTCCATTAGTTTAAGTGGGCTACAACAGACTGATTTATATATTCCTTACTGCTATACATTAATTGCTAAGATATATTTAAAAGGCAACAAAACAAAGTTGGTAAGTACACAGCCCAAGAAATAAACTTTGATGGTACCTTGATACCAAAAGAAAGCACATTCATGGAATAGGCAGTTGGCTACAAAGCTTTACTACTCTGTAGTTAGTTATAACTATAACTGAATTTCAAAAGCAAATCTCAATCTTTCTTTTGCTCTCTATGTGTGCACGTGGGTATGGGGTGTGCAACACACACACATATACACACATAATTTACTGTACTCAATGTACAGCAAAATATTTAAATAGAAAAAAAATCTCTTAGAATGAAGTACACATAGTTAGTTCAATCATCACAGTTTGGCTGAGTAATACAATTGAAGAGTTAATTTGGCTGTCAGCTTTTTAGATAATAAGGTGAAATCAAAAAACCAAACCCACTGCTGCAGAGTCGATTCTGACTCATAGTGAACGCATAGGACAGAGCAGAACTGCCCCACAGGGTGTCCAAGAGCAGCTGGTAGATTTGAAATGCCGACCTTTTGGTTAGCAGCCGAGCTCTCAACCACTGTGCCACCAGGGCTCCAAAAAGGTGAAAAGGTTGTTGAATTATATATTTTTCACTTTCTGACAGATGGATGCATACAAATTCATTTGTTGAAAATTATCATTTGGAACCTTATATAAAGACAGCCAGTGACTGGGATAACATCTTCAACCTCAGTTATGAGAGGAAAATAATACAACTCAGAAGCAATATTCTACTGGGAAGTTCTCTGTTGACCTTCTAATAAAAGCAAAGGACATAACACCACAGCTTAGTGAAGGCATTTCTTTAAGGAGATAAAAAAAGGAAAAATAATCCAATGAGGGGTTCTAAGCCCCCTGAAAGTGAACCTCCACAAGACCCTCAGTAATCAAACACTACTGTGAACTAGTATTTCTTATGTGACAGGTTAAATCAAGGATTGCCAGCCTTGTTGAAAAAGGTATCTACCACAGCTTCCAAAATCAAAATGTACCAACAGACATACTTCCGAAGTATCCACATTGTAGTTTTCAGTTCTGGACATATTACAAAGGCATTCAGCAGAAGCTGCCACTTACCAAGCTAAATGATTTTATAGGCCAAATAGTACTCGACAGCTAACTTGCATATAGATGACAGAGGAATCCCTTTAAAAAGACTGATATAGAGAAAGACTTAAGTTTTGGGCTACATTTTCAAAATTACACACCCGTGTAGGTAATTGAAAGAAATGAAAAAGAGCTTTGTTCTTGAATTATGCTGCAAAAGAACTCCTAATCTGAGATGACTGAATTAATGTAAAAGACTAAGGCATTGCTTTAGCACCTCAGTACTGACAATCTAAAGGCATTGATTGGCCTGGGCATTTTAATACCAGCAATACTAAGAGGCAAATTTCAACTACTGGGCCATCGCCCTGATACATTTCATATTTCCTTTCCATAAATCTTTGAAAATGAGGCATTTGTCACAATCAAATCATATTTACCACAGATCCCCCAAGCACATGACACTACACTGTGAACTAAACCAACAATGTTTCCTTATAGCCCAATCATACTTAGTAGGACCTGTCCTACTAAAACACAAAATCTTAAAGGACAGAACACACTAATTAAAATTTTTAAATATATCCTTAATCTAAGCATTTATTTATATTTTGATGTTATTATTTTTATTAATAGTTCTGTCATATTTTCAGATGAGGAAATTATAAAAGAGAAACAACAGGAATAACTGAAAAAAGAGAAGAAATAAGGGAATAAAATATATTTTTTAAAAAATGGTAGAACATATAAACAGAAGCTATCATTTGGTAGTAAAATTAGCACTGACATTTTTTCCCCTGATTTTTGCATTTTGGTGTGCCCATGGGCTAAGTTTGTAATTGTATTTTTAAAGTATGGTTTAAAATAAAATTACTAAAAAACAGACTGAATAAAAAAAGTTTAAACAGTGGTTAAAAGACCACATGGTCACAATATGAAGCAAATATTCAGGGAAGAACAGGTTTTTCTAATTGAAAGCGCACAGCTAAAGCAAAGCATGGACAATATGGTACATAACACAATGCATAATCATGATTTAGAAGTAATAGTTCCCAATTAAAAAAAAAAAAATTCACTGGCATGACACCACTATGTTTTATGTGACTTAAAACTGGAAAAAAAAAACTAAAAAGGCAAACGCATATCAGATCATAACTTAACACTGCACTATACTAACAGAACTATTCAGGAGAAGATGGCATGTGTTTATAAAACCCCATGTAAATCTGCTGTGACAAAGAAATATCACAACCTATTTGGAATGCATTATAAGGTCATGTGGCAATGCCTTAATTCCATTTTAGGGAATTTATCCTAAGTAAATCTTTCAACAAGGAGCCCTAGTGGTGCGGTGGTTAAGCACTGGGCTGCTACCTGAAAGGCGGGTGGTTCAAATCCACCAGCTGCTCCATGGGAGCAAGATGTGGCAGTCTGTTTCTGTAAAGATTTCAGCCTTGGAAACCATATAAAACAAACAAACAAACAAACAAAAAAAACCATTGCCATCGAGTAGATTCCGACTCATAGGGACTCTATAGGACAGAGTAGAACTGCCCCATTGGGTTTCTAAAGAGTGGTGGCTGGTGGATTCTAACTGCTGACCTTTTGGTTTGCAGCCAAGCTCTTAACTACTGTGCCAGCAGGGCTCCACGGGGACAGTTCTAGTTCTAGTCTGTCCTATAGGGTCACTAGGAGTCAGAATAGACTCAACAGCAGCTAGTAACAGGTTTCTGTTTTTGGTAAATCTTTCAACAGAAAAAATAACAACAGGCAGAAAGATGATCACTGTAGCAACACTATCTTTAATAATAAAAAAAATGCAAACAAAGTACTCAATAATGGGAGAATAACCAATATAGAAACAGCCAATGTAAGTTTAATGGCAAAGGGGCAGTACAAAGTTGAGGATGTGTGGACAACATAAAGACCTGATTTAAATCCTATATTACCTTGGGAACCTGTTTAGCATGTCTTAGGCTCATTTCCTCTCTTAACAAAAGGAGACAATAATGCTTATGTCAGAGGATTGGGGTAACTAAGAGGTGTCTGAAACTTAGAACCTGAATAAAGACTCCTGTTTTTCTCTTGCAGACATTGAAATTATTAACATTTAAATGTAGAAACATTTAAAAATGTTTATTACTCATTAAGAAAAAGAATGAATATAAAACTGTATATATAGTATAAATATGTTAGTAATGAATAACTAATAATTAAAATTAAATCTGAATGAACAAAATTAAAAGCCACATATATGAAAGGATAAAAGACTAGAGAAAAATGTATAAAAATTAGAGTAATAATATTTAAACAGTGAAATGATAGTGGATTTATGGAAAAAATGTTAATATTGCTATCTTTATAATTAAAAAATATAAAGGAGACATGGAGGTATTTTTACAAAAGGTTAAGAAAATACTACTATTAGGGAAAACAAACATCATCATTAATCATTCAAAAAGAGAAACTGTGACACTTGCAGCCTAAACCTATCATCTTAGAGCACACACCCTAAAGAAGGGTCATAGTTATCCTATGCTAATTCTTGTGTGGAGAGAGGGACTTGAGCACACATCTGGACCAGACCTTGGATTCAAAACTATGTCAGTGTGTTCTAAAACTATAATCACAGTACACAATCACCCATAGTGCAGTTTTAGCCCAACAAGGTGTAGCAGTAAGAGACAGCACCTTGTAAGGCTGACAATCATGGAAGCCATGAAACACACACGAAAGGCAGGGAGTGATGCCTGTCTCCAACCTCTGCCTTAGCTGCATGCATTCTCCATTCCTACGCTCCTCATGCCCTACAGCAGCCAGCCTCTGGTCACTGGAAGCCTTCGCTGGGGTATCCCATCCAAGCATGTCCTTTCTAAACAGGAATCAGTGATGTGGACCTCATTACCAACTGGGAACACTTGTACATTGTTGGTGGGAATGTGAAATGGTATAGCCACTGTAGCAAACAGTTTGGCGGTTCCTCAAAAAGTTAAATATACAATTACCATATGACCCAACAATTCTACTTCTAGGTATATATATATATATACCCTCCAAAAGTGAAGGCAGTAACTCAAACAGACACATACACTTATATACCAATGTTCACTGTGACATTATTCAAATCGCCAACAGGTGAAAACAACACAAGCGTACATCAACAGATGGATACACAAATGTGGTGTATACACACACACACACACACACACACACACACAATGGAGTATTATTCAGCCATAAAGAAAAAAATAAATTTCTGAAACATGCCACCATCACATGGATGAACCTTGAAATCACTGTACTAAGTGAAATAAGTCAGGCACAAAAGGACAAATACTGTATGTTTCCACTTATATGAAGTATCTAGAGCAGGTAAATCCCTCAACACAAAAGATTAGTGGTTACTAAGGGCTGGGTGAAAGAGAGAATGGGGAATTAAAAAAAAAATTTTTTTTTTAATTAAAAAGGAAAAAAAAATTACAAAAATCCAAAGAACAAAAAAAAAATTTTTCATTTTATACAATGTCATAAAAGGGTAACAATGTAGAAAAAGTTTAATAATAAAGTTATCCAAAACACCATAAATAATTGAGCAATGATCAAGTTTTATATAAGCAATTAGCATTTCACACTTTCATTAACAATCTTGATTGGAGGATTCTGGAATGAAGAGTTTAAAAATAATACTGCTTAATTTCCAAACATCACATAAAAAAACATAGAAACTCTATTATACACACTTCAATTGATATTACTTCATAAAAACAGCAGGAGTAAGAATAATATAATGTTTAAAAATGTTACATTTATGTAAAAAAATTACATACTAAAATTTTTGAGCTGTGAGAAAAGGTTGCTGATTTTTTAAAAGGACAAAAAGAAACAAACGTAAAAGATGAACTCTCTTAGCTATTTAATAAAATGGCGAGCAAAATAGTACAACTTATCAATACTGGAATATTATTATCTATAAATATTTTTGTGACTTACATGGCCACCCACTGGGCTAAAAATTAAGAAATAAAATCTCTGAGTTATTGTCTCATGATTCAAGAAAAAGTTTCTTATATTAACAGCCTAAATATTAACATTTTTATCAAGCCTCCTCTAAAAATAAGAAAAAGAAAATTAAGTATACCTGATGTCCAGCCTTTACTTGTTTCAAAACACTTTCATAACATACTTCATCCATGTTATTCAACTGCTGCACCTTAAAGTTTTTAAAATATGAAAATTATCAAATGAAGCAGTTATAAACTTTCTAACAACATACAGAACTTTGCCAATTATAATGTACCTTTTTTCCTTCAGACTAAGTAGAATGCTGAAACAAATACAATGTAAATATCTAACATATACCAACTCACAGAAACAGACACAATGCAATTAAAAAATATATGTACAATATTTCATACAATACTTTGAGTATTAACTTCCTAAAAGTGACAAGTTTTTAAAAGATAATATCTCTAAGAATAATACTCAGTTATAGACATGTTAAATTTTAAAGTTCTTTCTGCTTTTCCCAGAAATTAAAACAAAATAAAGTCTAAGAATTGACTGACAAGCACCTGAAACACTTTTTCTCTTCTTTACCTTTCTGTGAGAACCATGTGGTATCATTTAATGTAAAAGATCAAAGATCACACTTAAGTTATAAAGAAACAGCTCTAAATCTATTCTAATGATACATTAAAATGAATTAAATAATCAAATATATATTATGACATGACAAAAAAAATCTGGAAAGTACTTGCAATGATTGAAGAAGGTTAAACTATGCACATCATCACTATTACCATATTGTAAACTATCCTTTTGTACATAAATCTGAAATGGCTCCCTACAATTCTAAAGATACCTTACTGTTCTGCAATGCAGATAGAGCATATTAACTGACATAATGACAGTCACTTCTGATATTTTTTAGATGAATGTTTTATTTGTAATAGTGTAGGGCAGAAACAGCCCTATTTTACTAATGAAATTGTTTTTAAACAAGAAATAATGTAATATTTTAAAGAATAAGGTTGACATAGTAACACATTCCATCTGGATTTCTTTTAGTAAAGAGGTCAAGTGGCATGTGAATCCTCTAAAGCTATTTCTTCTACAGAAACAAATGGGTTGTTAAATAGAATGATAAACGTTTAAATTGTAAGCAAAGTGTCCCTTCATAATATTATAAAATAAAAGTCTAAAACAGGCACCCTAATGGTGCAAATGATTCATAGTAATACTATTTTAAGAAATTTAGTAAACTTTTTATTTTATTTTTTTATTGTACTTCAGGTGAAGGCTTACAGAACAAATAGTTTCTCATGAAACAGAAGTACACATGTTGTTTTATGACTCTGGTTAACAACCCCACAACATATCAACCCTTTAACTTCTCAAC
>NW_004443953.1:8910459-8925034 GCF_000243295.1 Trichechus manatus latirostris
GCCCCCCGCCCAGCAGTTCAGTCCCTCAGGGACTTTGGATGTGTCTATGGGGCTTCCATGACCTTTCCTTGTACAAGTTGTGCTAGTTTCTCCTGTATTGTGTACTGTCTCACCCTTCACCCAAGATTAGTAAACTTTTTAAAGCACCATATAGGATTTTAGAAATGCCATTTGTATATGTAATATATATGAGAATTATAAAATAGCATAACTTAAATAGAGGACCTTCCTAATAGCTGGTACCATGAAAACTATTTTTTAATTGCATAAGAGGCACTATTATTTATTTAAAAATATATATATCAAAAGATACATACTGACTCAGTTAGAATCTCCTATTATCTCGAACTGCCTTCAATCATACCAAAAACGTTTTGAGACTTATAATGGCCAAGAATACAAAATATACATTGAAACAGCAATGTAAACTATTGAAAGCAACTTTCTGGAGGAGTTACTTTATCACACATAGTTGAGAAAGTGTGATTGATACTGCCTAGGATGGTCTTTCTTTCGGAGCCTAAAATCCCTAACAAGTATTCAACAATACACCAACAAAAATATTTTTTACAAAAAAAATATATATTTACTAAAATGAATATTTACCTTATTTGCGCTCTTAATCCCCAAAAATGTCTGTCCAAGAGGTACTGGTCGAAAACGGCCATCAAAGTAGAAAAGTCCAATGTAGGGATTAACATGTAAAAACATAGCAACATCGAGGTAGTTGGGTAAAGTTGCAGAGAGTCCAAGTATCCTTATCATACTCTGTGTGGATTCAACCTATATGGGTTATTTTAAGCAAAGTATGAGTGAGATTCTACCTACCTGGATTTTTATTAAGTTTAAAATAAGTTTTAGTAAATACAAAGATATGACACATTCAAAATAAGATCCACAAAGAAATATAGAATAATATCACATAGTCTAAAATGGGGCTGCTAATATGAAAACTGGCCTAAACCAGACATCTGGGATGATATAAAATAATTATCAGTGTAATTTAAGTAGGTTTCTTAAACTGGAAAATCCTATTAATTAAATGTTTTCTTTTTTTTTTCTCTAAAAAATGTAACAGGATACATGACAGATTAGGTTTTAATACGTTTTATCAATTTATAACTTCAGGAGTTAAAAATTTAAGCTATTTATTCTGAAGTTGAAAACTTCAAACTCATTTTAAACATAAATACTCAAGACTTCTGTGTTTTATAAATTTAAATTTAAGGTGATGGCAATCGCAAAACACTTAAATATTTGCAGCTATATATATTTAGGAGCCCTGGCGGCGCAGTGGTTAAGAGCTTTGCTGCTAACCAAAAGGTAGGCAGTTCAAATCCATCAGCTGCTCCTTGGAAACCCTACAGGGCAGTTCTACTTTGTCCAACAGGGTCTCTATGAGTCGGAATCGACTCGATGGCAACAGATTTGCTTTTTTTTTTTTCCAAATATATATATATCTAATAAAAAATTATTTCCAAGGTAACTAAAATTATTTTAAATTCTTGATCCATTTATGAAACCAGGATTTTTCCTTCCTTTATTATAGATTGTTTGCTTAATTTATAATGCTTTACCTATAGCATAACATACCCTGTAGGCTATCAAAGTAACATATAGTAAAAAAAAAAACCAAACTCATTGCTGTAAAGTTGATTCCAACTCATAGCGACCCTACAGGACAGAGGAGAACTGCCCCATAAGGCTTCCAAGGAGTGCCTGGTGGATTCGAACTGCCAACCTTCTGGTTAGCAGCCATAGCTCTTAATCACTGTGCCACCAGGGTTTCCACATATGGTAAAGAATATAATAATTTAGTAAAATAGATTAATTCTTGAGTAGTCAAACACAATTATTTATTCCATCATCTGAAACATTTTTTTCCAAATTATCGTTACTCACTTAGATGCAAGTATTTTCATATGTTATAACAGCCACATAAGAGAAAGTTTGCTTGTATGGAACAATAACCAAAACTTGGGAAAAAATTACAAACTACCCAAAAACGTATTAAGCCGTTTGTGTTCACTGGTGTGGTATTATATTCCAATTTTGTTTTGAAATATTACTGATAACATTAACTTGTTCACTTATCATTTGTTAAGCTGTTAATATCAGGCATACTGCCAGTAGAGACAGGGACTCAAAGTCTATTCATAAATAATCACAAAGAACAATGTGATGTGTTCTATGAATAGTAGCACCTTCTAAAAACTGAAAACAATGAAGAGAAAGCATCACTTAAACTTGGGAAAGTCAGGGAAGGCATTCTGAGGTAGTGGTTACTGATACTCTAAACTGAGAGAACAGCACATTAAAAGGCTGGGAGACAAGGAAGAAATAATGGTGTGTAGGGTAATAAATTTAGCAGGACTGGTGGTTTGAGTTGGGGAAGGGAGGTGAGAGAAGATGTGGTTAGAAAATGAAGCTGAGACCAGATCGTGACAGACATAGCATGCCAAGGAGTTTACACATTTTACTGCTTATGAGCACTCAACAGTATCCAGTTTTCCTTCCATCATGTTTTCGTATCTTCTATTTCTGGTTAATTCAATGATGATAGTTTACAGTAATCTTATGTTTTTAAGTTTCTATACATTTTTATAATAAGTTCTTCACCATTTCTAATTTTGTTTACTCATAGGTTTTCTACTTACTTGTGATTAGAACTTAGAGATTTCATTATTTAATAAGGCTTTTTTTTTAAAAAAAGAAACTAGTTTTTGGAAATATTACTAATTCTACTGTTTTACCATTTTATATTTATGATTTCAACTTTCTTTGGAATGTTTTGATTAAAATTTATCTAACATTTAAATTTTAATTCATAACTTATTTATATTCTTTCCATTCCTGTCTCACTTTAGAGTGTAATTCTTACACTGAATTATATCTCCGACTGCATCTGAAAATCTCTGGTATATGATTTTCTTTCTTTCATTGTTTTCTAAAGGGTGTTGTCAAAGACTTGATTTGCCTGTAGCTTTCCTCCCTCCCTCTTCCTTCTGTTCCTTCAATGATCACTGACTGATCTCTATGGGGCAGACTACTTACTTTCTAAGTGGTTGAGTTTTAAATTTTTATTTTAGCATATACAATAGTGTAGTATGTATACATAAATATATACAAACACACATACATATGTATAGCTTCATTTTATATTACAGAATTTATCTCTAAGTTTCTATTGTATTCCGTATAAGCGATCCAATTTCTGAGAAAATGTCCCATAGACATCAAATCAAACATGATTTTTCTATTTGGAAGGTATGTAATTCTATATGCTTGTCCACTCTACCACATTAATAATTTTATTCAAATTCCCTACATTAGCAATATCAAAACCAAGCCAAATCAATAGCCATGAAGTCAATTCCAACTCATGACGACCCCATGTGCGTCAGACTAGAATTGTGCTACATAGGGTTTTCAATGGCTCTTTTTCAGAAGTAGATTGATAGGCCTTTCTCCTGAGGTGCCTCTGGATGGACCTGAATCATCTTTTGGTTAACAGACAGTGCATTAACCATTTGCACCACCCAGGGACTCCACATTAGCAATATGAAAAGTTATATTTGCCAAAAGATAGTACTATGTAAATCACATATAAACGTCCCACTTTAAATTATGATGAAGCTGTTGTTAAGGGGAATAATTTACATGATCAGCATGATCCAGTCCAAGACCATTCACACCTGAGCTCTAATGGTCTTGTACATGTGCCTCACAGCACATCTTATAGGAACGCCTTTGGGGTTGACTATGGGTGGCATTCTGTAGCCCTATGACCCTACAGGAGCCCTGGCAGCACAGTGGTTAAGAGCTCAGGCTGCTAAACAAAAGGTTGGCAGTTCAAATCCACTAGCTGCTCCTTGGAAACCCTATGGGGTAGTTCTACTCTGTCCTATAGGGTTGCTACGAGTTGGAACTGACTTGACGGGAACAGGTTATAATCCTACAATATCCCTTCTGTCTGTGTTTCTGTATCACATCTGCTTTTATATTACTATATACTAAGCTTTATTTCAAAACTCTGATTGAAAAAAGGGTTTCTTATCTGCGAAAAAGTTTAAAAACCTCCGATGTAACAAAAAGTACCCATGATTTGAAATAACATACATTATAATTTACAGGTAGTGTGAATTTGGCAAGTTAATTAACCTAAGTTCCTTTATGGGAAAGTGTATATAAAAATTTCTCTAATATTTTACAAAAGAGTATACAATATTATTATTTTTTTAAAATTTAAGTATGTTTATATATTCTGATTTTCTTGCTATCCCAAGTAAAATAAGAGGACCCACAGAAAGGCAGCTAATGCAAAACATTTTAAATTACTTATTTTTTATGGACCTCTTATTTACATCTAATTTTAGTCAAAACTTGCTTGCATCATGCTGGTATCCTCAAGTCATCGTACTTAAACTAGCAGTTCTCGAGCGCTGGATTTCTCCTTGGCCACCGAGATACAGTACACATATACTTAAGGAAAGCCCAAGTGCTTGGGTATACTACCTCACCCAAATATTGCTTATAGGCATTAACAGAAAATGTGGTGCGGATGGTAAACATGCTTGGCTGCTAACCAAAACACTGGAGGTTTGAGTCTACCCAGAGGTACCTTGGAAGAAAAGCATGGAGATCTACTTCTGAAAAATCAGCCATTAAAAATCCTATAGAGGAAAGGTGGGGTACAGAACTCCAATTCTAGGAAAAAAACCAGACTTAATGGTCTGGCTGAGAGTGGAGGAACCCCAGAAAGCATGGTCCCCGGACTCTCTGTCAGCCCAGAACTGAAACAATTTCCAAGGCCAACTCTTCAGACAAAGATTGGACTGGACTGTGGACATAAAATGATACTCGTGAAGAGTGTGCTTCTTGGCTCAAGTAGATACATGAGACTAAACAGCTTCCGTCTGGAGGTGAGATGAGAAGGCAGAGAGGATTAGGAGCTGGTTGAATGCACATGGGAAATCAGGGGTAGAAAGGAGGAGTGTGCTGTCACAGTATGGGGACAGCAATTAGGGTCACATAACAATGTATGTATAAATTTTTGTATAAGAGACTAACTTGAAATGTAAATGTTCTCTTAAACTACAACAATAAACAAACAAATCCTATGGAGCACAGTCCTACTCTGGCACTCATGGGATCGTCATGATTCAGAATTGACTCCATGGCAACTGGTACTGGTAACATACAAACTCATTCAATAAGTAGGACAGAAATCTTCTTGGGTTTCTATCTGGGCATATTTGAGGACTAAATAAAACCACTAACTATGAAATATATATAACTCTTTAGACAGATGATTCTTACTCCTGTCTAAAAGAATGAGAACTACATCTTGAGGTACATTAATTCCCCTTTCCGAGTTCAAGGTATTTGTATAGATCTAAAAAACTCCATATAAGTAGACTATCATGTTCTGAATCAATATAAACATTTGTCCAGTCAAGTTACAGACTAGATGAAAATAAACAGATACATTTGCTCCACAAAATTTAAGTTAATTAAATAGATTCCATCATGAAGTAGTATATAAATTAGCTGAGTACATAGAAAGAAAATGAAAAAAAAGGCGAGGAAATAAATGAATTTTCCAAACATGTCTTTGCATTTTTAACAGAAGTTTTACCATTAGGCGATAGTATCTAGAAAATAACTTAATAAGGCTTCATCCTTGAAAGCACATTTTGTGAATTTATTATCAATTTGCTATCTTTTAGTATTTTATAAACCTGCTTTCAAAAAATCAGGAAAGAAAAAGCATACAGTATGTTCTGATTTCATGTTCATTATAACTAGAAAAAAATTCAAATAAATCATAACAAATACTCAGAAAAGGGTAAAAACAAAAAAATTATTCTTCCTTACAAACGAACAAGGATAACATAAATGTACTGAAATTGACAGACAAAAAGTCTAACTATGACTACTTAAAAGTAAATTTTAAGTTTTTATTTGAGCAGAAGGTTCTCATGTAGCCCAGCTTCTTGACTGACATGTTTTATAATAACCCAGAGCAATGCTGTCCAATAGAAATATGTGAGCTACATAAGTAATTTTAAATTTTCTATAGCCATATTAAAAAGTAAAAAGAAAACAGATTAAATTAATTTTAATATTTTATTAAAATGAATATATCCCAAACATTATCAACATGTAATCAACAAAAATTATTTGAGATATTTTACATTCTTTTATTTACACTAAGTTTTCAAAATGTGGTTTGTATTTTTCACTTGCAGCACCTCTCAGTTTGTATTAGCTACACTGCAAATGCTCAACAGTTAAAGGGGTCTAGTGGCTACACGAAGCCCTGGTGGTACAATGGTTAAGCACTTGGCTGCTAACTGAAGGGTCAGCAGTTTGAAGCCTCCAGAGGCTCTGCAGGACAAACGACCTCACAATCTGCTCCTGTAAGGATTACAGTTTAGGAAACCCTATTGGATCGTTCTACTCTATCACATAGGGTCGCTATGAGTCAGAATCGACTCAAGGGCACATAACAACAAGTGGCTATAATACTGGATAGCATAGGAGACAGTTTAATATATTAAAACTATTGAAAAAAATAAAAGAAGGACTAGTGGGCATGAGCCAAGGACAAGTCAACATGAAAAAACCCAGGTTGTTCTGATAAAGAACCAAAATTAAAAAAAATATATATGATCTGAAAAAAGAGAAAACGAATGAGATAAGCAACAGATTTGATACAGCTGAATTTCAAGTAGCTAATGATTTAGAAGATACATTTGGAAGAAATCAGCCACAATAGAATGTTGCAAAAGGATGGACGTAAAACACAAAAGAGAAATTAAGAAATGGAGGACAGAAAGAGGCGCTCCAATACAGATCCAACAGGAGTTCTACAAGGATGGAAGAGAAAGAATAAGGAAAAGTAACATTTGAGGGAATAACGGCTAAGAATTTTTCCAACTTGAAGAAATATATAATAAATGAAGATAATAAATCCATACCTAGGCATAGAGACTTTGGAGAATATTAGAAATAATAATAAGAAAAATACTGAAGTAATAAATATGTAACTTTTAAAGAAAATAAAGATTAGCAACAAAGGAAAGAAAACTGGACTTATAGAAAACATTTTCTCCAGCAACAATAAACGCCAGAACTCAGTGGAAAATTGAGGATAAACTTGAGCAAAAAAGAAAAATGAATCCAAGAAAGAAACTGTAGGCCATAAGAGAATTAATGATAAAAGAAACCAGGAAAACATATAACCTGTTGTCATCGAGTCGATTTCAACTCATAAGTAACTCTAAATAAGCACTGACAACTGAAAAGCTTAATGCAATATTAAAAAGCTATTCCTATGACAGTAGTGTCAAAACTATTTGAAATATTAATGACAGGTGATTTCAACAAAATGAAAAATGGCTGAAGTGAAAGTATGTTAAAAATGTTGTCTCTTTAGAGAAAAGGAGATGTTAGTGATATAGATTAAATTTCAACATTGATAGAAAAATATTAGCTGTTAAAATATTAAGTATAACCGGAAGGACAGAAATCGGGTGTATAACCTCTAAACTGCTAGACACCAAAAAAAAGAGAATGAAAACTCAAATGGAAGGAGGAAAGGGAAAGAGAGGGGAAAAAAAATTAGACAAGCGTAACTTGAAAACCAAATAAGATACCAATTATCACAATAAATGGTATTATTTTAAATTCCTTTATTAAAGAAAGGAAACCATTGGATGAAATACAAGAGACTCAATATCAAAAAGTTTGAAAATAAAGAGACAGACAAAAGACACAACTGGAGAAAAAAAATTAAAGTAACAAGAAGGAAGCAAATAAACAAGGCTTATTTTTAGATTAGATTTACAAAAAAGCTTAAGTTATTATAAACCTTTAAATACTGAACAAAATAGCACTGAAATATCCGAACAAAACTGGTAAAAATAAATGGAGGAGCTGACAAATTTTTATAAAAATTCAATGAATATTCTTTTCTTTTTAAGTGAAATCAAAGAAGATTTTGTCAATAATTCCCTTAGTTGGTCAACATATATCCTGTCCCTAAATGCATTTTTCTGGCAACGAGGAAACATTAGTAAATAAAATAGTGTCTTGATACTCAAGCTTATATTTTAGTAGGTGGAGACAACTATAAACACATAAACAGATAAATTAGACTTTCCAGTATCAATATCAATAGGTGCCATAAGTAAAGTAAAACAGAGCTAACAGAACAAAGGACAACATGGGAGGAGCACCTTCCATAGACAGGATAGTGAGGGAAAGCCTTGCTAAAGAATCATTTGAGAGGTTATCAGGGAATAGAAACTGAAACAGAAGAAAAAACAAGTTTAAGGCAGCAAGATTGGAACAAGCTGGGCAGAAAAAAGATAACTGGGGAGGGAGACTGGGGGAGATGACTGTTTAGAGAGGTTAAGTGAGGTTCCTGTCATGGAAGACTTTGGAGGCCATAATTCACAATCTTAACTCAATAGATACATAGAATTCCGTACCCAGAACAATTAAAATACACATGGGGACTTACATTAAATACCTATGAGAACTTTGTTACATTTAAATGTATTAGGCCACAACTCAGTCAACTTGAAAAACTAAAAATCTTAGAGGCCACATGCTCTGATTACATTGTAATGTGCACAGAAAGATACAACTAAGTGATGGCCAAAAACTTCTATTCATTTGGCAATTAAAATATATTGTTATGATCCCATGATGCTGCTATTAACTTTATAGTAGTTTTCTGGGTAAGCTGTTGATAAGTTTGCTCAGTCTAGGAGATTCAGTGGGTATCAGCAAATTAATATAATGTGTGTAATATTAATTAATACTTTCAGAATCATCCATCCATCAACACTCGGTTAGGGCCTAATCTTTAGTAAGACACAGATCCATGTGTACAGAAACTATTTATAGTAGCATGAAGAGAGAAGATAAAAAAATCATAGCAAGGAATGAAAATTAATGTACAAATACACAGACAGCATCTTACTATAAATTTGCTTTCACAAAAGAAATCTAATGGATACGAGCAGAAATCCAAATCAAATCCCACCAAAAGCAAAGAACTCTAAATAAGGGGAAAAGACAACCATAATTTTCATTTAAGAACCTCCTTCATGACATACAATGATCAGAATGATAATTTAAATTATACAATAGTACTATGTAGCACAGATGGTGATTTGAAAGGAAATAAAAATGATCTTTTGTTTTAAAATTATTATTTAAAACATAAAAGCTCCCAAACACATTTTAAAGGTCTTTTAATGTTAAATACAAGGAGTTCCTGGGTGGCGTAAACAGTTAAGCGCTAGAATACTAGCTAAAAGGTTAGAGAAGTTAAGCGAGGTCGGTGGTTTGAACTCAACCAGAGGCACCTGGGAAGACAGGTCTGGAGATATGCTTACAAAAGGTAACAGCTTTGGAAACTGTATGGGGTGCAGTTCTACTCTGACACACAGGGGGTGCCATGAATCAGAATCAACTCTACAGCAACTGGTTTGCTTTGGTTTTGGTTTTGATGTTAAATACAGGATACTCTGACAAATACCAGAGACATTTTTCTGTTATAATGACAACTTAAAATAATTATATTTTTTAAAATCGAAAATCATAATCTTACCACTCTTCCTATAGTTAAGCCTGTGTAAGAGATACTTTACTTCTAAATAGTAATAATTTGGAATTTATCCCTTAAGCCAAAACTCAAAGCTCAATACACTATAGCTATTTACCTAAAAAGTACTACTTGTTGAAAACTCTAAAAAATTAATATTTTACAGCTCCATCTTTAAAATTATCCCAGTGAAATTTATATTGCTTTCTTCCTCACATAAAATCTAAGTTTTGAAAAAGTCTCCCTACTATCTGAAAATAAACTTAATTGAAAAGACAACTCCCGTACTTTTACACTAATAATGAGTGTGTTATACATTTTTTGCCAACTGTGCAATCCCTTCATGGATTATTCTCCCAGGCACCCTATGTGTGTTATATGTGAAGGCGCATTGTTTATGCAGGTGCATTATTTGTGGGAAAAAATACGGTAATAATTAGTTCAATGTTGTTAAATACAATAGATATGGGCGCTCTTAGACTTCTATAGTTTTAAAATTTCTTCCAGTCATGCCAAGCGTGTTCTGAATTTACTCCCTAATGTCACTATGCAATTTCTGATCCTGAACAGGATCTAAACTGCATTGGAAGAGCTTCCTATGCGTGTATACATTAGCTACAAATGTTGAAGTGCTATGTGAAACACTGCCATCTACTGGGAACATGTGGTAATCACAAAGAAGAAATGAAAACGGAAGTTTGCTTTTTAGTAAAAATAGTTAGTTAAAGAGCACCATGCTAGTACTCTGGAAATACAAGAAGAATCAAACAGACCCTTCTGTCAAGGAGATTAAATTTTAGTGAGAGGTACAAATGAAGATATAATAAACTGCAGAATGTTGTAAATTCATAAGGACTGTGATACATGCTAAAAATATGCAAAGAAAGTGAGTATAAAGGGAACACAGAAAAAGGTAACCCATTTCGACTGGGGAACTAGGAAAGACTTCATGGAAAAACTAGTTTTTGGCATGATTCAAAAGAACAGTAAGTTTTCAACAGATGCTATTATGTAATTTGGCATTTGTAACTCTTAATCTCATAACCAAGGACACACTCTGCCTTAAATACAATGAGTTTCAACTTGAAAGAGGGGCAACAGTATGCCCTCAGGCACAGCAAAAGGAAGTAGGAAAAGAGCAATAGTTTTATGTAGCTAGAATCTATGGTAGCTGAGGGATATGTAGAAGTTAAAATTAGACAGATCAGGCCTTTAATGTCCTAAGAAATTCGAACATTTTTCAGATAACAAACAGCAAGTCATTGAAGGTTTATGAACACAACAGTGAGAAACTATATAAACTGGTAATATAGAGATGCCAGTGCGAAGAAGGAATCAACTCAAAGTCAAAAGCAATGAGACCAATTAGGGAAATTTTACAATGCTTAGGAAAAAGAGGACGAAGGCATGAATCAGGATGATGTCAAAAGAAAGGGAAAGAAGAGAACTAATAAAAAAAGCATTCCAAAGATACAACTCAAAAGACTTGGCCATCAATTCAATGTGAGTTTTGACAGAGTGGAGAGAATGAACAATTCTTTAGATTATACTTACTTTGCATTTTGAAGGATTACTCTGCTACACTGAAGAACAGACTGGAAAAGAAGGGCAACAAGAAGAAAAATGACTTTAGAGGAAGTTGCTATAGGCCTGATGGGAGACGTCACGAACCTGATCTAAGACAATGACAAGGAAGTAATAAGTCCAAAGTGATGAAAAGAGATACTTTCCACTGTTGAAAAAATATTTTTATGAATATATTAAATATGTACACACAGGATAGAAATAGAGTCCTTTGGTGGCACAGTTAAGTGCTCAACTACTAGCTGAAAGGTTGGCAGTTTGCACCCATCCAGAGGTGCCTCGGGAGACCTGCTTCCGAAAGGTCACAGCCTTGAAAACCCTATGGAACAATTCCATTCTGCACACATGGAGTTGTCATGAGTCGGAAGAGACTCGATGGCAACTAATAACAACAATAACAAATAAATGTGACCTCTTCTTTCCCTCTAATTTCTCCCATTTGAAATGGGAATTTCTACTTAAGGTCTGGTTCACCATTGTACTTCGGAAGCAGATGACTTATATTCTAGGTTTCACAGGTCCACAGATGGAAAAAAATTTTGCCCCAAGATGGAACACACCACGTCTCACTCATTCTTGATTTAGATGATTCAGAAGGAAAGATTTTGGGTTTGACAGAGTTGATGCTAGAATGAGTTGAGACTTTTGGGGATGAAGTGAGAGGGTGAATGTGTTTTGCACAAGGGAAGGATGTAAATTCTTGGGGGGGGGCAAAGGGTGGATTGTTATGGACTGAATTGTGTTCCCCCAAAATACGTGTTGACATGTTAACCCCTTTAACTTTAAATGCGATCTTGTTTGGAAATAAGGGTTTCCTTTTTTATGTTTTTATGAGTCAGAATCGACTCAACAGCAACGGGTCCGGTTTTTTTTTTATGTTAACGAGGTCATACAAGAATAATATAGGTTCTAAACCTAATCACTTCAGACTCATGAAAAGAGCAGAACAGACAGAGAGATACACACAGGAGGAAGACAGACACTATGTGAGAACCCATCTACAAGCAAAAGAATGCCAAGTATTACTGGCAGACACCAGAGAGTGGAGAGAAAGACCCACAGAAAGAATCACTAAGGCCAAGACAATGAATTGGACTTTTAGCTTCCAAAACTGTGAGAAAATAAATTTCTGTTTTAAAACTACCACTTGTGGTGTATCTGTTACAGTAGTAGTACATAACTAAGACAGGTAGTATCAAAAGGTTAAAAAAAAAAAAGGATTGAAAACTATTTTTTTAGATTTGGTAACTGGAAATCTTGGAGAAAGCATTTTATCACCTATGCTGGAGCAGTAGCCAGACTGCAGCAGTTTTACAAGTGAAAGGGGAATAGTGCACATAGACTGATATTCCCAAAAGCAAAGTTGTATCTATTAAGCAGAAGTTATTGGAAAGGGAGAAGTTCGAGGGTGGTTTTATGGTAAAGATGGGGGTAATTTGCAATTCTTTTAAGTTAAAGAGACAGTGTCCATTGAGAGGGAGAAGTTAACAACATAGGAGAAAGATAAGAGGTAATTTACTGAGTGAGTGGAATGGGATCCAAGGCAAGGGAAGAAGAAACCTTTAAGAGAAGTTCGGTATGGACATGGTGAGGGGTTTGGGGTTTGTTCTGTGGGGGAGGGAGAGGGAAGAAAATTGAGGGCGCTCAAGCATGAAGAACTCTATTTCTTGTTAGTAAAATGTATTGTCATATGAAAAGGAGGCATGATAGGATAGGGTAGAGTGGCAGAGGAGTCTGGTGAAGCTTTTATGAATAATCGCAAAGGTCCAAACTAGAGACACCATGTACATGTTCCTGTTAAAAAATACTGGTTAAGATTACGTACATTGTTGTTGCTGTTAGGTACCACAGAGCTGGTTCCAACTAATAGTGACCCTACGTACAACAGAAGGAAACACTGCACGGTCCTGTGCCATCCTCACAATTGTCATGCTTCAGCCCATTGTTGTAGTCACTGTGTCAGTCTATCTCATTGAGGGTCTTTCTCTTTTTCACTGACCCTCTGCTTTACCAAACATGATGTCCTTCTCCAGGGACTGATCCTTACTGATAACATGTCCAAAGTACGTGAGACGCAGTCTCGCCGCTCTTGCTTCTAAGGAGCATTTTGGTCATACTTCTTCCAGGACAGATTTGTTCATTCTTTTGGCAGTCCATGATATATTCAATATTCTTCACCAACACCACAATTCAAAGGCGTCAATTCTTCTCAGTTTACCTTATTCATTGTCCAGCTTCCACATGCATATGAAGCAATTGAAAACACTATGGTTGGGTCAGGCGCATCGGTGACATCTTTGCTTTTTAACACTTAAAAGAGGTCTTTTGCACCAAATTTGCCTAATGCAGTACGTCATTTGATTTCTTGACTGTTGCTTCCATGGGTGTTGATTGTGGATCCAGGTAAAATGAAATCCTTGACAACTTCAATCTTTTCTCCGTTGATCATGATGTTGCTTACTGGTCCAGTTGTGAGGATTTTTGTTTTCTTTATTTTGAGGCATAATTCATACTGAAGGCTGTGGTCTTTGATCTTTATCAGTAAGTGCTTCAAGTCCTCTTCACTTTCAGGGAGCAAGGTTGTGTCATCTACATAACGCAGGTTGTTAATGACTCTTCCTCCAATCCTGATGCTGCATTCTTCTTCATATAGTCCAGCTTCTTGGATTATTTGCTCAGCATACAGATGGAATAAGTATGGTGAAAGGATACAACCCTGATGCACACCTCTCCTGACTTTAAACCACACAATATCCCCTTGTTCTGTTTGAATGACTGCCTTGCACATTAGGCAATCATATTTCATTTTATTTTGATATTAGAAAAAATATAAACACAGGGAGGAGAGAAGTGAATCAAATCAGTAATATTCTCCAAGGTTCTATTATATTTTATTACTACGGTGAGAAGAATGGGAATTCCAGAACACTTATTTGTGCTCATGAGAACCTGTACACAGATCAAGAGGGAGTCGTTCGAAAAGAACAAGGGGATACTGCATGGTTTAAAGTTAGGAAAGGTGTGCGTCAGGGTTGTATCCTTTCACAATATCCATTCAATCTATATGCTGAGCAAATAATCCAAGAAGCTGGAGGCTGGAGTATATGAAGAAGAACATGGCAGTGGGATTGAAGGAAGACTCATTAACAACCTGTGTTATGCAGACGACACAATCTTGCTTGCTGAAAGTGAAGAGGACTTGAAGCACTTACCGATGAAGATCAAAGTCCACAGCCTTCAGTATGGATTATACCTCAAAATAAAGAAAATAAAAATCCTCACAACTGGACCAATAAGCAACATCATGATAAATGGAGAAAAGATTGAAGTTGTCAAGGATTTCATTTTACTTGGATCCACAATCAACAC
>NW_004443953.1:8925134-8991692 GCF_000243295.1 Trichechus manatus latirostris
TTGAAGTTGTCAAGGATTTCATTTTACTTGGATCCACAATCAACACCCATGGAAGCAGCAGTCAAGAAATCAAAAGGCGCATTGCACTGGGCAAATCTGCTGCAACAGACCTCTTTAAAGTGTTAAAAAGCAAAGATGTCACCTTGAAGACGAAGCTGCGCCTGACCCAGTCCTTGGTGTTTTTAATCCCCTCAGACGCATGCAAAAGCTGGACGATGAATAAGGAAGGCCAAAGAACTGACGCTTTTGTATTATGGTACTGGCGAAGAATACTGAATATACTATGGACTGCCACAGGAAGGAACAAATCTGTCTTGGAAGAAGTACACCCAGAATGACCCTTAGAAGCAAAGATGGCGAGACTTCGTCTCTCATACTTCGGACATGTTATCAGGAGGGATCAGTCCCTGGAGGAGGACATCATGCTTAGTAAAGTAGAGGGTTAGCGAAAAAGAGGAAGACCCTCAACAAGATAAGACTGACACAGTGACTACAACAGTGGGCTGAAGCATAACAATTGTGAGGATGGCACAGGACCGTGTAGCGTTTTGTTCTGCTGTACATAGGGTCGCTACAAGTCGGAATTCACTCAATGGCACTTACCAACAACAGTCAATATTAGATTTGGCTTTGTCACACCAGTTTAGAATTAAAGTTTTCCTGTATTCATTTTGGTTAATTTAAAGAGATTTCAATAGAAACAGGATTTGGAAGGAAAAAACGATAGTGTACTTTTAATATGAAAACGAAATACTAAAGATTTCTCCATACTAAAACTTCCTTTGTAACCATGAAAAATATATATTAATATTGTCTTTAAATGCTACATTTTAAGTTTAAAATCATACTTATTCCTGTAAAATAAGTTTATAAATAGTTTCCTCTTACCTGTCGTAAAGTACGTGCAACTATGCTTTCTAATACCGGTCCTCTATCTTCATGCAGCAAATGGACTTCATCAAGAATAAGAAGCCTGACAATCTGGGAAAGAGCTACATCCCCAACACTCTTTCTTGTAACTACATCCCATTTTTCTGGTGTGGTCACAAGCATCTATAAGACAAGAAAAAGAACCAAACTGTAGATGGATAAAAGTCACATACATTTTTTTAAAGTTCAATTACATCATTCAAAAAGAAATATTATTGGCCAACCTCTATACAGACTGAATAAAGTGACACTGACATTTTAAAATATTTTGGAATGGTATCTAACTCACTATTGACAGTGATCACTTCAAGAAAAGCTTTCTTTTAGCCCTGATATTAAGCAGTTATTTAAAGCTTACTAAAGGTAGTTTATCAGTAACTTTTAAAAACAGTTTATTACAATGGGGGAAAAAAAAGAACTATCTTTTAAACTAGCAAATATTGATAATGACCTTAACTGAAAAGGGGCTAAGAAGAAAAGAAAGAGTTCAAAGGAAATGAAAGAGAAACAAAGAAGCCATCCAACGATGGTCACTAGTGTTATATCTATCCAAATTTTGAGGAAAAAGACAAAATTTACTACTGATACATAGTTCTAAATAATTGTCCTTTAATATCAACTAGCATATGCAGTAGTTTATGTGAAAACTAATGTTGTTGTTGTTGTTAGGTGCCACAGAGTCACCTAACCAACGGGAGCAGATCAACAGGTCTTTCTCTGGAAGAGCTACTAGGTGGGTTCGAACCACCAGCCTTTTGGTCAGCAGCTGAGTGCTTACCAGTTGTGCCACCAGGGCTCAAAGAAAAACAAAAACTAACACACTTAGTAAAGCATGACTGGCACATAACAGCAACCAAGCAGCTACTCACTGGAGACCCAGGGCAATAGAGCAAGAGGGTATCAGGCCCAGGGTACTTTTGCAAACTTCATAAAAGTAGACTTTTTGGCATGAAGCTGTGATTACAAATCTATTTGCTTTTTACATAATGAATTGTTTAGATCCTCCAAGAACATACTGTGGTGGAGAAAAAGATGACAAGTTTAATAATACCTTCTCCTGTAGTAACATTACATTAGGAAATAAGCCTATACGTGGATAATTCAAAGAACACGTGAGGTGAGAACAATTAAAACCAAAGCTGCTCTTAGCTCGCATATCTGTATTATACTCAGTTGAGACTGGTGATGATCAACAACTCAACCATGCTATGGAAGGGTTAACTGAGATGGAGGTCAGATTGTTCTCTCACTATTTTTATGATATTTCATGTCCGTTTTGAAATCACTTTTGAGGATAGTATTTTTTTTACATCACAAATAATGAATTTTTAACAAATGCACAAACCTAATTTATCAGTATGATCTATTGCATGATTACAGATATCATTGCTAAAATTTTGAAATGTACTATTTCAACTACAAAATTTAGCAGCTGTACTTTTACTGAACATTAATTAGAAAACTGTAATGAACTAGATTAAGTAATGCATATTAAGGTGTGAAATACTATAAATCTAAGCTGCTCAGCTAATTTGCTAATGGTAAAACGACAATGTTGAGATCACATCAATATTTAAAAAAAGATATGCTAGTGAAGTTAAATATAAACAGATGTATGATCAATTCTGAGATTTAAAATGGGCTGAAACATTCACTGTATATTAACACCTTTTTTATAATATTACAATAAACCTAAACAAAACTTCTACAAGTTTAAAATAACCCAAGATATATTATTATAAATATACCCAGAGATCACTTGCTAGCAACCCTTTTCACGTAATGTCTATCTTTTTTATTACACTCACTGTCATTAAAAGTCTTTGAAAAACATGCCCATCGGTTTTCAAAACAAAGCAAGTGTTCTAAATTGCAATTAAAGGCAAATATGTAATATTCATATTAAAATATAAAGAAGCAAGCTTATTACTAGCAAATGTTAGGAAAGCTATAATAGTACACAAATCATAGTGATAAACGCAAAGCTTGGCTACCTACCTCCCCATGAATTTAGAATACTGTGCCAGCACTTTCTTACAATTAACTTTCAGAGATAATAATGTGGTAACAATTAAATTATAAAATCAATTATTTCAGACATAAGAAAGCTTTACCACCAGATCTTTAAAATCCTTTCCAGCATTTTGTTTTCTATACTTCACTTTCAGCATAGTGAGAAGCGGCCTCATTTATATCACTATTTCACCACTTCAGTTCCCTCAACTAAAATGGCTAGAAAATAAAAAGTGTCACATTTGTTTAATGAATTGGAACTCATGCAAGACATTTCCATCTGCTCTTGTATTATGCCATGGGTTAACTGTCAATATTTTTAATGTCAACTTAAATTTCTTTCAGTCCGCGTATTTATTCCCTCAGCAGTATAAAAATCATTACAGGCAGTCCCTGGGTTACGAACATATGACTTAACGTACAATCTCCGGTTACGAATCAACCCCCGTAAAGCCGATTATATTAAAAATTCAAGGTACATACAATGGTTCATAATAATAAATGGCTGCTACACTGCCATGCACGTCAAAACATTGTTATTATTACTGTATTATTATTTAAAGATGTTTTAGCGTATCTGGAAGAGTTTAATGTTTTTAATGTACAGAAAGGTACACTATATACTAAGACAAACATTTGATTAACTGACGTTATATACAAACCATACCTAACTGTTCCAACTTAGGTACAAATTTGACTTAAAGACCAACTTAGGAACAGAACTCATTCATCATCTTGGGACTGACTGTATTCAAAAGTGTTCCAATTTTGGCCTGTCCACTGGGAAAATGGCACAGCTGAAATATTTACATACTACAATTGTGCCAGAAATTTGGTGTATTCAATTGTTAAAAGTCCATCAATTTAATGTCAAAACAAAAAGACCTAAGATTTTCCAGCATCAGTTTACGTGGTCATTCACTTAAACATTATTAAAAACTTTGCCTGCATCTATATACAGTAAAATTACAATAGTTTTCCATGATTATTTCATGATTACTCAATTATTCTTCTCCCTAGGTGAAATATATTCCACCTTGGGTGGGGGTGGGGACAGGAGAGAAATACAGATGGATAAAAATTTTAATCTGAACTTTTCATAATTATGTACATAACTGATTAATTGGACACTATCACAAACTCGTTATCAAAATACACCAGAGAGCTAGTGTTTCACTAAATGAAGTATGTCTGCCTGAATCCAGGTATTCATATTTGTCCCAAACAGATTTTTTCTTTAAATTTAGCACTAAAAATGAATAAAGAGATCACAAAGCCTCTTGCCAGACAGAATGCACGTGAGAGAAATGGGCTTGTGTATGCATTTTATCTCTTGTTCTTTTATTTCTGCATATGATTTCTAGATTGAACTAATCTAATGTTCCCTAGAAGGAGAAGATGTAAAAGATTTAAGACAAAGAACTGTTACTGTATCACCCAGCCAACAAATACAGGCAGATAATCAGCTCCAGGGTAAGACCTCAGAATATAGATCTGAGCTTTCTGAGTTGACAAAAGAAAAATTACAAAGTTCTGCATTATATTTTTATTCTAATAGTTATTGGAGACACCAAGATCAAAAAGTGATTAGTGTTACTCGAACGGCTTGATAAAGAACTGAGCTACAATGATAAATAGTGGTTTGGACGAGTAGGGACAGAGACAGGGAAGGGGCAGTATGGATCATTTGGAGATGATACAAATTTTTCTGTACCTTGTTAGGATTGTGGATTATCCAAGTATGTGCATTTGTCAAAACTTACTGAACTAAACACTTTAGTGTGTGCATTTCACTCTATATAAATTGAATCCTGATTTTAAAAAAAAACGTAAAAAGTAAATAAGAGAGCTCTGAGGGATAAATCAATCATATACATTGTGTGGATCCCAATTCAAACAAATAGTTACTTAAAAATACACAGTGAGAGAGAGGCAACTAGGGAAACAAAGACTAACTAGATATTAGATGATATTAAGAGAATATTGTTAACAATTTTTGGTGTGATAATGGTATTGTAGATATACTTTTTTCAGAGACTTTTATCTTTTAGAGATGCACGTCTATTTATAAATCAAATTCTTAAAAACTGTAAAACTAAAAAACCTGTATACAGTTAAAAATAATACCTTCCTCTTGTTTAAAGTGGGAGGAAAAAAACTATACTGCCAACCTAATATACAGTATAAGAAGCAAATGCCAATGTTTAAAACTGTTTAAGTTTTAAAACGTATTTATACAGTTGATTATTCTTTCATTCATTTACTTATTTTAAATTCTGAGGCCATAATTTATAGATACCTTCTGTAAATGAACTTATATCTCCACTTTCCCAGGCTGGTGGGTTCCAAATCTCAGGTTTCTCTCTTCTTCAATTACACACACACACACATACACACACACACACATACACACACACACACATACACACACACACACACACACACACATTTTCAAGCTCTAATGACACTCTTGAACTGTCTCTCAAATTCATAACCCCTTGTTTCTACAGTCTCTGATTATCTTTCCACACCCACACCCCAAGCCATCCTACTGGCTGGCTGCTGTGAAATAAATCCCTTAATCTAAATTTAACACTTAAGAGTCTTGCTCAAAGCATTCAAAGGCTTCCTACCGAAAAATATCAACTCTTCAGGGTGTGATTGGTCTCCAAATCTTTTCCTCTACTCCCAAATGCATTCTAGGCCTGTCAACATTCCCCATACAGATTCCTCACCTTCCAATTTATATGACATTGTTTCCATGTTATTAGTGTACGGTTCTCTTTACAAATAAACATTCTAGAATATTTGGCAATGGATACTGGTGATGGTTGTACAACATAATTGGTATAACCGGTGAAAAGTGTACAAGTGAAACGTGTTGAACTGGCAAATGTTGTGTCATCCATATTTTTACAACAATAAAAAAAATTCCACCTCATCATTTCAAGTCCAAATCAAATAGCTGCATTCTTATCAATAAACAATTTTTAAACTACGTCAAAAAGAACAAACCCTTTTCTTTTCTGTCCTCCCACAACATTTCTCCTGCTATTAGGGTATCAGGATTATTCTTTTTAACATTCTGGTTACTGGTGAACACATCTTATTTCCTCTATTTGACTATAAGCTCTCCAACAGCAGGGACATCATGTCCGTTCTCACTTTTTACCCCCCCAGAGCCTGGTCCAGGGCCTTTCCGAGAACAAATGCCCAAGTAATATTTGTAGAATTGAGCAAAGATATGCTGCAATGGTTATTCCATAGCAACCTAAAATAGCCCAAACTCTTTTCTTTAAAACAAAAAACTTGGTAAAAACCCATCTTCAAATACACTGATCAATATTCCTTGAAAAAATTTCAGTTTTACTTCTACTGCCTTTGTTTAAGAAATAAAAGCATTGAAGTGGCAACTATCTAACCCAGTCTTTTTTCAAAATACAAAATGTCAATATTTACTCAACTGCTACATAAATAAGGCCTATCCTCTGGAATTTCTGCAAGTAATATGGCCTCACCCTGGAGAGTCACATGTAAAGAAACTATTATAGGTCCTGAGAAGTTCTCTAGTAATAAAACTAAAACCTAAGGAAAATACTCTGGGAAATTCTGGTCAGCCCTGGATAAATGCTGACATCCACGGGTACTCTGGCTTCATCTGGTACCAATTTGCTTAATCCTATCCTTCCACTGACACTTTCTACAGCCAGGATCTTAACCATGGTTACACTCTGGAATCACCAGGGGAACCTTGGGGTAAAAAAAGAAAACCGGATGTGCTGGCCGTGCCACTAGAGATTACGATACGAGCAGTGTGGGTGCAAGCTGGGCCTCAGGATTTTTAAAAGCTGTCCAGGTGATTCTAACATGCAGGCAAGGTTAGGAACCAGTGTTCTGGAGCAACACTATGTGGCATGACCCTTTGATAAAGCTGTGTCAAGTAAGAAGTCTCTTCTCCTTACGTCCTTTGTGAGCCACAGTAACATTTCTTTGTCTAATCTCATCAACTTCAATAAATTGTTGTTAAGATAAAACCTACAAGTGATCCTTTTTAACTCTAGGAATGTGAATTATGTGGAAATGCATGAGGAGATGGGATTTCTGATCTTTCTGAACTCAACGTAAGTCTAAAAACTTAGATTTTTTTCCCCTACTCAAGATATACATCTGCAACCACAACACTCTATTCTCTCTGTATGAGTCAAAAGTGGCAGCCAAATTATCTATGTATATATAAATTTACAAATGCAATACGTGAGTTTGAAATCACACGATACATTGTGTGCACAAACACTATTATAATATATACAACTGTGCTGTAGTATATAATATTGACTAAACCCATGAGACAAGAAATTAACTGAAAATCATAAATACATTTTCCATGTTTACGATATCCTCTCCAAAAAAAAATAAGAAAAAAGAAAAAAAAAATGATACAACTACATTACAACCAGAAAGGTTAAAATAAAAGAGAAAATACCATTTGTTTACAGAGGATGTGGAGCAACTGGAATTCTCATACACCAGTGGGAATATAAATTGATACAACCACTCTGTAAGACTGCTTAGTGCTATCTAATAAAGCTGAACATATGCATATCATGTGACCCAGCAATTCCATTCCTCATCTAATATATACCAAACCAAACCCGTTACCGTTGAGTCTGACTTAAAGCGACCCTAAAGGACAGAGAACCACCCCACAGGGCTTCCAAGGCTGTAATCTTTATAGAAGTAGACTGCCATATCTTTCTCCCACAGAGTGGCTGGTGGGTTTGAACTGCCGACCTTTTTGGTTAGCAGCCGAGCACATAACCACTGTGCCACCAGGACTCTAGAGAAGCATACATGTGTGCACCCAAAGACATGTAAAAGAATGTATTACTTACAATACTCTAAAACTGGAAATAAGTCAAATGTTCATGACCAATAAAATGAATAAATAACTTGTAATATATTTATACAATGGAATACTATACAATAATGAAAATGAATAAACTGTTGCCATACACAACAAAATGAAGAAATCCAGGCACATAATGTATGATTCCATTTACATAAAGTTCTAAAAAAAAGAGAAAACAGTGTAAGGTGTTAGAAGTCAGGAAACTAGTTACCTCTGGGGAAAAAGAAGAGGCTAGGGCTGGGAGGAGCATGAAGAGAGATTCTAAGGTGTTGGTAATAGTCTATATTTTGATCTTGGTGGTGGTTACACAGATATATTCATTTTAAGAAAATTCATGGAGCTGCTCACTTACGACATTTGCACTCTTCTGCATTTATGTTTTAATTTAAGAAATAAGTTTATTAAAAAGAAAATAACATTTTAATGGCAGGAGGGGACACCTGGGAATGAATAGCTGAAAGGTGAATAAAAGCTTGACAGACAAAGAAACGAAGAAGGATATTCCAGGCAGGGAGAAAATAATAAGGAAAAATGTTATTTGTGCTTCTAATATTCATTATTCACATTTCTTAAGTGATTGTACGCGCAAATAAGTCTTTCTGTGTATATCATAACCATCTTGAGAACGAGGACCAAATTTAGAATTTTATATGTAAGTCCATGTTTTTTCAATCAGTTACTGAAAATACTTTTTTTTTTAAAAAACAGATATGTCAAGTAGTAAATTTAGGCCTATTTCCTGTACACTTATCAATATTTCCCTCAACCAGAGACCCATAAGCACCAAAAGGAAGACAGATAGGAAAGTTCAATATGTTTATGGGAAATCTTTGAATCAGGAATAGAAACAAGTCACTTATAATTTAGACTCCATAATCTTCATTATTTCCTTAATGTTTTTCCTATTGCTCTCCATAAAAAATTTGTTCATTATCTTTTTATATTTTATATATATACACATTCTGTATCACTTTCCAAAAACCCCAACCAAACTCGTTGCCGTAGAGTCGATTCCGACTCATAACAACCATATAGGTCAGAGGGGAACTGCCCCATAGGGTTTCCAAGGAGCGGCTGGTGAACCGGAACTGCCAACCTTTTTGGTTAGCAGCCCCAGCTCTTAACCACTACACTACCAGTGCTCCTGTATCATTTTAGAGGCATAAAATTCCAGGAGTTAAGTTTTTCTTCCTGTTGACTCGCTGTTATGTACCTATACACAGAAAAAGACTGAACTTTAAGGGAAAGAGTGGACTTTTCAGGTCTAGCCCAAAAATTTTATTTTACTGATAATCTTGAAACTAATTAGTAGGAGAATTAGGACACCATGTAAGTTTCTTTGCTTTTACACTGCCCAAAAGACCTGTTCTCCTGCCACCCCAATAAAAACGAGAGAGAGGAAAAAAATGGTTGGTCAGAAGTCACCTGGTATTAAACCATTCAGGAAGGACCTACCTCTTCACCCATTTCCTACCTAAAATCTCTTTAACCCTCTCCTTTCCCACATTCTCCTTCACCCAGCAGTCTTTTTTCTGGCATCCAACACATAGAGGTACTCATAGCTGGGGACAGAGAAGGGACAGCCTATAATCAATCACACACCTCATGTTTATGAAGCGTATATGTTAGTGTTCAAGGACGATACGGCACAAGGTGGTAGTATGAATGCATGAGAAAAAAATCATGTCAATTTAATCTCATTTTTATTTCAAATAGTGAACTAGAAGGTAGATGAGGAGCAAACACTAGACACAGTGTATATGGTTTTCAGTAAAACTTTGACAGAAGTCCTCATGATATCTTTATGATTAAGAAGGCAAATTAGGGCTGGCAGATGACATAATTATGAGATTTCTGAACAACCTTATTCAAAGATACTAGTTAAAAAACCAAGTGCAAGAAATAAATCAATCAAAATAATAGGCATTATTTTAGAATAATAAGATAATGGGTGGGGAGGAATGAGAGAGGGAGAGAAATAGGAAGACAGAGGGGAGAGAGAGGAAGAGACAGAGAATGTGTGTGTGGGCAGAGGAATACGGAATTTAATAGAAAAGATTTAAACCTCTTGAACAAAGTCTCAAAATTTTGACAAATGAAATGAGTGTTGGAATGGTTAAGGGCTCAGATGCTAACCAAAAGGTCGGCAGCTTGACTCCACCTGCCGCTCCTTGGAAACCCTATAGGGCAGTTCTGCTCTGTCCTACAGGATCGCTATGAGTCAGAATCAACGGCAACAGGTAAATGTGTGTCGGAAGCTATGCTCCTAGTTTTTTGTAGTAAAGAACAGCTAGCTCACCAATGATAGAACCCTAATCCTTAAAATCTTCTGACTTCAATAAACTACTTCATTATATAAAAAAATACAGTCATGAAATTATTTCACTATCAGCAATAAATATCCAGCCCAGGTCACTAAGAAATGTTCATGTTGCCTAAAAGTAGTCTGCTATATGTTTAACCTTGTTAAATTTATTGCAGAATTACATAAATCATATTGACACCATACTGAATTTTAACCTATTTTATATTTTTAAAAATCATTTTAACAGTTGGGGCAGTTTATTGCCTTGAGGCATATGGCTATACACTAAAACTAGATTTAAAATGTAAAATCAAAAGCAATACAATAAATTTTAAAAATAAGAGTATACTTTCTTGCCTTTATAAAATTTACTGTACAAAATTAAATTTAAAATTCTTAGTACTTATTCCAAACTAGGCAGTAATGGGGCAATTTAGAATATACATGGATCTGTAGAAAATTAAAAAAAGAAAAAGTTTAAACTAATCACATAAATGACTTTTTTTTAAACCAGAATGGTAAAATACCAATATACAGTTACTAAAATGCAAGAATATATTACCGTATTTCATCAAATCTCAGAAGCCATTGATTACAAGCTATGCCATTATTTTATGTGCCACTAAGAAAGTAAAAAAACACTAACAAGTGAATTTTAAAATGTGTCTTACAACTGATGAAATACAGTACATTCAGTCATAAATGTTGTTAGTTGTGATCTGTCGCGTTGATTCCGACTCGTGGCAACCCCATGTGTTAGGGATCTAGCAATTAAGCCAAAGAGAAATATTCAAGAATACTTGCTCAATATGTCTTCTATAGTGAAACAGTCAGCCTAGAGTCATTACAAATAACATTAGAACACTATAGTTGCAGATCAGGCCCAACAGCTTGCAGGATTTAAGAAGTCTACCTTCGTTTTTAAAATACATAATCACATACCTACTCAACCAGTAAGCTTTTAAATTATATAAATGTTTTAATTTAAAGATTAAACTAAAACATCACACATATAATTATAGTTCTACTAACCTCTGATATACAAATGTCAGCTCTGATTGATGCCAACAGTCCCCATAATGGAATTTGACAGCTTGCACATTATACCTGCCCCTTGGGACACTACAACAAATCAGTTAGTTCCAACTACTTCCTTTTCTACAATTTTATGTTTCCTCCTCTCCCAGCAATTCACATGCATGAGTGCATACTCACAAATGTAAAGCACAAAACCCTCTACAGTATGATCCAGTTATATTTATGTCAAGGATGGTAGCTTTCAATTATAAAATGAGAATATAAAAATTAATTGGAAAATCTTCAAGTATAAAAGTATTCTTCCTGCATATTATTTGTTGACAAGTACAGATATGGTCAAGCTGAAGCATAATGAATGTCATCTGAAATGTACCTTGGTATTTCATGCTAGAAAATAAAAAATCTCTATCATATTATTATTAGCTAAAACTTCATAGGTAACATTTTCTAAACAAAGAAACCAAATATAATTCAATAAGAAAATCTAAAACTTTTGAAGGACAAATTTATAATTAAAAATCGAATATTTAAGAAAATACTTTCTAGGCTGCATATGTTTACAGCTGGAGTACAATTATCTTTGCAATTATTTTTGTTGATTAAAAACACTTCACAACAATCTCAGAATATAAACACAGAAGTGTAGTAGCCTCATCTACATAAGCGTATAAAGGATACAATGCTTCATTACCTTGTTACTTAACTAATTACACATAATAGTGGGAAGTAATTTCTTTACTATACTTCTGTGTGTACAAACCATTAAGATCCTTCTCTCATCATTTTAACTGCTTGTCTGCAAGACCACTGGACTTACAGTCTTGAAGAGTAAGGGTCTGATATGATTTACAATGATTCCTCTTCTTTTCAATTATACAAACAAACCTGTCCTGTGCTAAGTCCTATTCTGTAAGGCATATAGCTCATAATGAACAGATATACTTGTTTTTTTTGGTAGTGTTTTTCAAATCTGATTGACGTGTGCTTCTTTGAAAGCAAAAGACAAACAAAAAAACTTTCACAGTACTTTGAAAATATGTTCAGTCAACGCTCTCCTCTGCTACATTTGCAAAGCCAAATTTTAGCATCAATCCCTAACTAGCGTAAAATACTTTAAAATGTCATATTACAATAAAACTCCAAATGTAATTAGCTAAAAAAATGCATTCTACAGCTCTTAGCAAAATGATTCAAAATAATACTAATTTCATCTCTTCAATCTAATTCCAGACATTCAATATCAATGGATTGTACTTGTTCAAGAACAATTAAACAAATTTCGCGACTTACTCAATGTTCCCAGACACATGTCTACGGTTAGGAATACAAAGGTAACAAAAATTAGGAGCTTATACTTTAAGGTGAAAACAGAGCAAGGCAGAGGGGAAAATGTGATCCCAACGCCCACACAACATTAGGAAATGCAATGGCCACTGGCTCTGCCCTCACCCCATGGTCCAAACTACTCCTGAAGCACCAATATGATTATGGCTCAGAGCCACAACTGAAATTATACATTTCTTGCATTTTATTCTTCATTTCCTGCAATCTAACAAACTGAAAAACACTGAAAAAGAGATCAAACAACAATTACTTTTTTTGTACTGGTTTTGATGTGGCTTAAAGGAAACTCATGCACTAAAAGTGCGAAGTGATAAAGAATGAGAATTGCAAATATACCCTAAGGATTAACTAATGCAGTATTTGTAATTAAGTATAAAATCTGGCCCTAAGCTTTCTGGACAGTCAAAGAAGGAAAATGGCACATGACTCAAAACAGAGACAAAAGGGATTCTCAGTAAAAGGTATTATTCTCACATGAAACTTTCAGAGCAGTTTCTTCCATAGAACTGTATTCTAAAGACCGAGTGACAGAGACAATAGACAACATCTTCAACAATACTTTCAGAACAAATGCAGCAGCAACCTCATGGTCAACTGCTGATAGCTCCTTTAGAAACAATCAGAACACACAACATCAAAGGCCGATTTTTTTAAAGCAATTTTGTTTGTTAATCATATTTTGAAATAAAAAAAATGCATGACCATATAAAAACACTCAGATCACATAGAAAGATGTAAAACGATTCTTCTCAAATCCCCTTCACTCTTGTTCTTCTCCCATAAAGTAACCATTTATTATGCATCCTTCCAAAAAAGAACAAAGAAAAAACTGTGTGTGTGTATGTGTGTGTGTGTGTGTGTGTATACACATAAGTACACTGTGTTCAATCTTTTGGTAGTGGTTCTTGTAGGAGCTACAATGATGTATCAAAAGGAGTTATCCAGTTTGACACAAATTAGTATACCCAGAGTAATTATCCTCCTTTTTTTCTTTATTAGGAGGTGAAGGGGTGGGGAAGGACGCCTTCGTAACTGCTCATTAAGTAAAACAGACTCTACAGTGGGAAGGAAAGGCTGCTACTAACCCACTGCCATCGAGTCAATTCTGACTTATACGGACCCTAGAGGACAGAGTAGAACAGCCCTACAGGGTTTCCAAAGCTGTAAATCTTTAGGGAAGCAGACTGCCACATCTTTCTCCCGTGGAACAGCTGATGAGTTTGAATCTCTGACCTTTCAGGTTAGAAGTCAAGCATGTTAACCACTGCAGCACCACCAGGGCCCCTTAGGTTGCTGTTACCATGTGATAATTATGGAGGGATGTTCTCATTACTTGAAGCACAATTAAAAAATCACTGACTGAGGTTTTGACACTATGTATTTATATTATATTCTTTAAATATAAATGTAAACAAGAACAGAGGTTTTAACAAGAGATGAATATCAGACATTTAAACAGAAACTCTAAAGCTGAGAATCTGGAGTATCTTTAAATCATCTATTGTAATGTTGTAGTTATTACAATATGGATTACAGACTCAGACTGAGCGGTTTAAGTACTTGCTACACTACTTACTACTGGTGTGACCTTGGGCATTTTAAACTTAAACTTTCCCTGACTCAATTTCCTCGACTGTAATAAGAGAACCTACCTCTTAGGGTTGTTGCAAGGGTTAAGTAAATTACTTCATGAAAAAACTGAACAGCACCTATGTAAGTGTTTGTATTATTACTATTACCCCTACTACTACTCCTAACTCTTACTACTATGGCCAATTAATAACCAGATGACAGCTAAAAACAAACAAAAAACCCCACACATATGTACCACACCTGAGAATGAATGAAATTCTAAACACGGTGACCCAAAAAATGGCTTAACTACAAAATATACTCCTAGGTAACAGAACAAACTGACCTATTCTGCCAAATTAGTTGAGGCTAAGAAATGACGTGACACAGAAAATCATCTTGTACTTTTTTCTAGTTAATAAATTTTTATTTCTGAGAACATGCTGACTGATACCAGAACCATCATCTCCAACCCTAGCTCTTCAGGGCATAAAGGCTCTATGTTTAAACCAACCTAAAATCAGTACAAAACCAGTAAAGTTTTATATGTTAAGGAAGAAGTTGCTACTAAGAGGCATCCTTTTTTATTTTAATGCCATTTAATTCTCAGTCAGGGCAGAGCATAAGAGGTAGAATGGCAGTATGTGTAGATGGAAAATGCCCCCCAAGTGATTCTGATATGCAACCTGAATTAAGAACAATTGGCTGAATCTGGCAAATTTCCAATGTCCCAGGACCCAAGATTCTAATACCCATTCTCTCTTCTGTTTACTAAACTGCTTCTCACCACACTCTTCAGATTTCATTTAGGAAAATCACTCTCCAAAATGGTTTTACAACCCTGTCAGCAATGGTTGGGAACTGAAGTTACATGTAGGTTTGCCTGCATGGGGCATTTTCATTATCTTTACTACTGATTTATCATGTGTTTTAATTAGTATTGTTTAATTGCTAGTGATGGTGAATATCTTATTTTGTTTTTAATTTTGTATTTTTCCCTTGTGGTGTCAGCCTATTCTTGTATTTAGTATTTTTATATCATCAATTTGCATGAACTCATAAAGTAGTGGAACCATTTTGGAAGGTAATTTGGCAATATCTATCAAAATTAAAATATACAAATTGTAGACCCAGAAATCTAACTTCCAGAATTCTATCCTAGAAAAAGGCACACAGACATAGATGGGCATTCATGAAGTTCTTTTGAAAGTAACAATGTAGATCTATACATACTGGCATTAAGTGAAAAATGCAAATATTATGATATATATATATGCTACATATATATGTATATATCATATATATAAAATGCAGTGTTTACTAAACTAAAAACAAAAAACTATATAAACATATACCTCTCTACATCTTTCACCTCCTCAGCTTAAATATTTAGGAGGCTTTTCTTAAACCACAATACCCTTATAATATTTTCCTTTTATATGCTTACATGACATCCCCCCGCCTATATTTTGCATCTCAGCATTTATTATACTATATTGCTTGCTTAATCATTCACCTCCCTCAATAGACTACAGGTACAACAAAGGCAGGGACAGTGCCTCCCTTGCTGGCTGCTATATACACAATGCCTAGACATGGTCTGGCACATGGTAGATACTAAATAACTATTGATGAATGAATACCTTGGGGGGTAATAATAATAGACCCCACAGTAGTGATGGTAACTATTCTTGCCTAATGAAAATATGAAAATACAACTCTGTATTTATACATGTAATAGTAAGATTTATACTAATATACAACTTATGTTCTACTATATAGAAATTTAGGTTTAAAAAATACTTTTTAAGTCACAGGCTTTGTGAATTAGCCAAAGGAATGCTCTCCTTCCAAATGTATTCATGTACATTTATCAAACCAAAAATGTCAAATACTTTTGAAAGGAAAGAGGCCAATTTACTGGGTCCTGGACAAAAAAGGCGCTGGTACCCCCAAATGCACATCCCTTGTCCTCAAGGGAATGATACTCCCAGTGTTTGAACATTATTTCCCTTGAGACGGATTTGCTGAGGAAAGGTGTGATCTTAGTGGCTTCTCCGGGATCTCAGCTCAACTGCCTAGATTCTCATCTTTTCTGGAAAAGCAGAGTTGTATCTCAGTGTATCATTCCAAGAGGAAAGAATATAACTAACATTCTGCAATCATAACTCATAGATTTTTATTAACACCTCTTCCTATGAATTTTCCATCAGAACAGGGCAACGTTTCACTTTTCTATCTCCCGTTTCACTTTTCTATCTCTCATATGGCAAGAGCTAAACTTCCCTAGGTTAATTTTCTCCAGTTATATTAACATGGACTCAAACCTTTATTTCTACATACAGAATTTATTAACACCTCTAAATCTTAGCATTCTTATAGCCATGTCTCACTCGTCAATACATTATCTTTGATACAATGTGAATGTGTAATCAGAACACACTCAATATCTTTCAATCATGCATTTATCAAATATTTATTTCACATCTATTCCTACAAATGCTATATTTTCTGTTGTGAAATGAGGAAAATAACAGTACTTACATATCATGGGGTAAGAATGAAAATGAAATGCATTAATACACGTTAAATGTGTATTAATGCTTGGAACATAAAAAAAAAAAAGAAAAACCAAACCTATTGCCATTGAGTTGATTTCTGACTCATAGCGACCATATAATAAGGGTCAATAAATATATCCTGCTAACATCGTCATCAACAACAAAAACAAATACCATCATCATCATCATGTACCAGATGGTGGGGTGGTGATATGATAGGAATTACTCAAAAATTGTAAAATGTAAGATTGTATTTGTGATAAGCTACTTATGAGGGTGCTATGTAGGGTTATGACAAGGCATTAGGAAAACTGGACCTAAAAATCAAAACAAGCTTTATTGTGAAAGTGACATTTGAGTTAAGATGTAAAAGATAAAAATAGGTGAGGAAGAAAGAGTGCTAGAGGCAGAAGCAGAGCATGTACATAGAGGATGTGGGAGAAAACACAGCTAAGAGATTGAAGACAGGCAGAGTAAATGGCTGGAGCATAGAGGATGAGTGGACTGGAGCCTGGTGGAAATGAGATGGGCAGGGGCAAGCCACTCACAGCCTTTTTAGGCATTTCCAAGGGTGGGATTCTTTATGCTCCTTAGAGTATCCTAGAAAACTCAGAATACTAAGAGTGTTTTGTTTTTTTAATAATATTTATTTTTTTCCCCATTGTTGTTCTTCATCGGATGGAGTCTGGGGGTAAGAGGAGAAGAGTAAAACTGATCAGATTACATTTCAATCTACCTTGTAGAGAGAGAGAATTGGAGAGGGACTCATCCGTAATGGGTTTTTTCTTTTTAAAGTGGATACTAAGGAGCTCAGATGCATATGGTTAAGTGTTAGGCTGCTAATTAAAAGGTTGGCAGTTTGAACCCACCGGTAGGTCTGTAGGAGAAAATACCTAGAGATCTGCTCCTGTAAAGATTACAGCCTAGGAAAACCTACAGGGCAGTTCTACTCTGTCATATAGGGTTGTTACGAGTCAGAACTGACTCGATGGGATGCAACAACAACTAGATATTGGTACTCGAGTTAGGAGAAAATGAAATTAATCAAGATGAAAGATGACAGAGGCTGAGATTAGGAGGAGGTGTTAGTGAAGATGGAGAGGACATGGACTAATCTGGGAAATAAAATCAGTAAGACTCAGTGTTGAATTGAAAATACTTCAGCTAACTATAGTCAAAATCACTTTCTCCTCAAAGGGGTAATTTAAAAAAATATTCTGCAGAAAATTTCCCATGTGTCAGATACTTTTAGTCATCTTTACTAACCTCTTTGTTCATGATGAGATAATCACAAATGAAACATTAAGAAATACTCAATACAGATACAAGTTACCCTCTGA
The DNA here is from genome assembly GCF_000243295.1 of Trichechus manatus latirostris. Classification (NCBI taxonomy): domain Eukaryota; kingdom Metazoa; phylum Chordata; class Mammalia; order Sirenia; family Trichechidae; genus Trichechus; species Trichechus manatus. The sequence continues at coordinate 8,943,147 of NW_004443953.1, forward strand.
CAAAAATTTTATAGCTTGAGTTGATAATATAATGGAAGAGAAGTAAAGTTCACCTTTTCTAAATCATTTTTACTTATATCCCAAGCTCCTTTCTCCAGGTTCAAACCTCAGTGGCTGTAGGACAGTTAACAGGTAAAAAACAGATATAAAGGAAAATTAGAAGCTGAGACTATTATTTAGCAAGAAAAACTAGCTTTTCAAAAATGTTAAAATATTTTGCAGATTTCGTTAGGCAGGCTTTTATGAAAACTAAAGAAAAACATTGCTCAATTTAAGAGCTATGCAATTATAAAAGACCACAGAGACAGCCTACTCGTTACTTTTTACTACATATAATGTTTCTGGGGAAGATAAGTAATTTTTCACAATGATACTATTTGTGGCGAGTTTCCATTTTACAGCTTACTGGAGGTAGGATTTTTCTGAAAATTGGTAAGTAACTAGAAGATTTAGAATGAGCATGATACCTGATATTTACTTTTATTTTCTCTTATTTATAGGGAAACTAGACTGCTATAAACCATGCTTATGTATTTATTATATGACTATTTTACAATAGAAGGCATCTGCTTTTTTTTACTTTATAAGGAAAAAAATAAACCTTCTATTGGCATTTGGTCTATAATTCAATAAATTAACACGATGAAACTATGCAAGCAGAGCTCTTGAACTTAAAAATAAATTTTTGAATTACTTTGCTATTTTTACTTAGTTATTGACCATAAAAACATGAAACAATTACACATAAGAAAAAACAAATGATGATTAAAAAAAAACAAAACAAAAAAGAAATCGTTAATAGAATATGACCCACTCACTCCCTTTCCACTCCCTGAAACAAATTACTTTCCTGCAAAGGAATACTCATAGAATAGGCAAAGTTATTATTCTAAAAATTTTTTTCAGCAATACCAAAGATAACTAGATTCTTGAGTGCCTTTAAATTATACTCTGAGATAAGGGTCTCATATAATACATAATTTATTATACTCACTAGACAGAATTTTAAGCATCAAAAATTATAGTTATTCCACTCCCCTCTCCAACCCCAACACGTTAAGAACAACAATAGTTCAACAGTAGTTTATGAACAGGGGTGGCCTTCTTTACTCAAAGCATTTTAATATATTTTATGAGTAGCTATTAAACTTCACAAAAGTAAAAACAATAACTAACACTAGGAATTTCCATGGTGCTTCCAAGTAATCTATAGCTCACTTACTAATAAAAGCAATGAGACATTCTTCAAAATATAACTCTCATTACTTCTTAATGGCATGCCATAAATGCAGCAGTTACCCTGACAAATAATATCTGCATTTCATCAGGAGATATCAGAAGTGGTAGCCTTCTATTATGGATGTGTCCTTCAAAAATGTGTTGAGATTCTACCCTCTGTACCTATAAACATGACCCTATTTGGAAATACAGTAGTCTCCTACTGTTCGGGTTTTCTTTGTTATGTTAATGAAGTCATACCACAGTATGGTGGATCCTAAACCTAATCACTTCTGAGTTTAAAAGGAGCGCAACAGACACAGAGACACACACAGGGAGAAGACATCAAATGAACATAGATACACATAGCAGATGTATCTACAAACCCAAGAACTCCTAGGATTGACGGCAGTTATTAGAAGCTGAAATAGACAAAAAAGGACCTCCCCCTAGAGCCACACCCCTGAATTTGAAAGTCTAGCCTTCTGAACAGTTAGAAAAAAATAAATCTCTGTTCTTTAAAGCCACTCATTTGAGGTATTTCTGTTATGCAGCACTAGGTAACTAAGACATCTTCTAATTCCGTATGCATAAATACATGCTTAAGCCTTTTTAAACCAGTCAGTCTTCTTATGGATTGAAACTCTTGTACTTTAGGTTCTATTAGCAATTTTTTAGATATCTTCCTTAATAAAAAGAGGCTTAAAGATTTTGTTTTGATAATTACTTGTTTAATTACATAAAGTTGGAAATGCAGATTAAAAAAAAAAAACCCAGAAACCAAAATGTTTAGTATTAACAAAGGACTGAAAAATCATTACAGCCACACAAAACACATTAATTATGTTTGTGCAGTCACTTGAAAAATTGAGCTTAAACAGCCAAAAGTCGACTTCAATATATAAAAGAATATTAGTTGTCTTTAATTCTGTGCAGAAATAAGGACGATAAAAAATTTCTAACGTCAAACAAATGAGACAATTAGAAATATCAGCAAAACTAATTACTAATTTCTAAATCTAATCAATAACTCAGAACATTTAGTGTTATCATCACTAAGACTCTACATTTTCTAACTGGTTCAAAAACTGTATCTATGCTTAAGTAGTTCAGTGAACAGTGATTTGAAATGATTGGAATATTTAACTGTTTTATGAAAGGGTATACAGCATTGTAATGAGCTAGATAAATTACTTTATCCTCAATGTCCTTAGTTATATATAGTGGAATTTTATATCTTCATAAAATCTGGAAGTTTAAACAAATCCTTTTGTGATGATAAAGTCTATGTTGTGCATCATTTTTCACTTACCCTTAGTTTTCCATATTTTATCAAGTAATTTAAATTTATGTTATTTCCTTTTTAGCTCTTCATACCTAATAAAACCCTGGGGTGGGATTGGGGGTGATCACTGATTATTATAAGTAAGCTGTAAAATAACACTATACTTTCCAGAGTAAAATATAATCAACATAGCAATACAGCAGTTGTAATGCATAAATACGTAATATAAACAGACATGGACTGGATATCAAAAAAGCTGGTTTCTAATCTGCTATGACTATAGATAACTTGATAAAAAAGTTAACATCAAAATTAGTTTTATAATGATAAATCATGAAATGACAAATTGACAAAACGCTATTTCCAGTTACTAACGTGAATGTATTAAAATGTTGCTGCCCTAAGGGTCCTTTTGCAATCTTCAATGCTTTATTAAGCATTTACGTCCATTTTTCAAAACTTACAGGGTTTTTATATCCTATTATATGCCTTTTGCCATTTTGTATGCATTTCTAGCCAATCATGTCCATTCTTTGATTTTTCTAATTGGAAAATTTTGGGAACACTGTAAAGGAGCATCTAAATAAGAGTTAAGTAAATTATAAAGCATTCAACAATGTTGTTCAGTACCATGAGAAGAGGGTTCTGCAGGACCCAGAGAAGCTGAAGAAAGATTTCTCAACTGTACGATTGAGAGAATCATGTCAAACTTCATTCAGGAACCAGGAAAGTCTATCATTTGTAAATATTTCCTTAAACTGAAGACCACAAACTGTGAGCATTAGGTTTAGCAAGAATTAGCTTTTTTCTGAACTATGGAAGGATCCTCCGTTACTGGCAACTGTGCGTCCCTCATAACAACAGAACATGGATACGTGTGCATGTACGCTGCCTCTTCTCGTACTGCCACCTTGCCTTCTTTATGCACTATATCAGCACTGTCCAATAGAGCTTTCTGTGATGATAGAAATGTTCTTTATCTGTGCCATCCAATGCAGTAGCCACTGGTGGCTACTTAGTACTTGAGATGAGGCTAATGCAAATAAGAATTTTTAATTTTAATATTAATTATTTTTAATTCAAGTAGTCACATGTGGCTATGGCTACTATACTGAATAGCACTGTTCTATACTCCTAGTTTAATAAATGAGGAATATGTGGCAGGCTTGCATGTATTGTCTTTTTCCACCAAACAATCAGTGACGTACTTTGTAATGTTAGTCTAATGCAACCCTTAAAATTTTTGTAGACATATATCTATTGATGTGGATAGTTCTTCACAGTATACTGTTAAACAATAAAAAAGAGCAGGATATAAAACAACTTATTTGTACGGTTTCATTAAAAGGAGCTACTGACTTCTGAGGACTTATTATGTGCCAAGCACTGTTCCAAATATTTCACATGTATTAAATCAATTAATACATGTGAAAAGAGGAAGACCCTCAATAAGACAGACTGACACAGTGGCTGCAACAATGGGCTCAAGTATGACAATGGTTGTGAGGATGGCGCAGGACTGGGCAGTGTTTCGTTCTGTTGTACGCAGGGCAGCTATGAGTCAGAACCAACTCAATGGCACCTAACAACAAATCAATTAATTTCCACGTAAAATCATCAACCTAATTTTTAAAAGAACAATTTTTTAAATAAAGAAACTAAGATACATGGAGTTTCAGTAATTTCACCAAAGTCACATGGCTGAGCCAAGATTACAAGCTAACTCATTGACTCCAGAGACCATGCTCCCAACGACTATGCAATACTGCCTCTCTCATGAAATATATGAATACAGTATAACTTAGCACAAAATAGAAATAGAAAGTTAAACACTTTATGTACTTCTAATAACTTGTAATTGAATACACTGTTATTTTTGTTCGTCTGTCTCAATTTTTCTGTAATGAAAGAGTATGCATTGAAATGATGATGAAAACAATAAAAAAGGTATTAAAAATAAATAATAAAAATGGATCAGTAATTCTAAGGGGCTGTGGGTAATTTTTCCTAACATTTCTAATCCCTTTTCAGTCCTTATACTAGCAATGCCATTAAAGCAACATTTTCAGGAGTTTTAAGTTTTGCAAATGAGTTAAACAGGTATAATTCCCCACCCAATTCATATTTCCGTAACTTGTTCTCTGCTCTGTGGTTACCAGATAAAACTGCTTAGTATTATATGGATAAAAGTTATCAAAAACTAACCAAATATGTAAAATTTAAATGGAAATGCAAAGTCCTAGAATAATCAAAACAACTTTGAAAAAGAAAAAAGTTGGAAGACCTACACTACCTGTTTTCCAGGTATATTATGTAGCTACAGTAATCAAGACAGTGTGGTATTGGCATAAAGATAGACACATAAATCAATGAGATAGAATACAGCCCAGAAATAGGCCCACACATATATGGTCAATTAGTTCTCAAGAAAGGTGTCAAAGCAATTCAAAAGGGAAAAGATAATCTTTTCAACAAATTGTGCCAGAACAATTGGCATCCACATGCAAAATAAATGAACCTAAATCCTTACCTCTACCTTACACAAAAATCAACCCAAAATGGATCACAGCCTAAAACTAAGAGCTAAAACCACAAAATTTCTAGAAGAAAACACAGGAGAAAATCTTACTTTGGGTTTGGCGAATATTTTTTAAATAGGAAACAAAAAGCATAAAGTATAAAACAAAAAGTCAATAAACTGAACTTTACAAAAATTAAACATTTTTGCTCTTCAACAGACACTGTCATAAACATGAAAAGGCAAGCCTATCAGTTGGAAGAAACTATTTCCAAAACACATATCCAACAAAGGACCTGCATTTACAGTACAGTCATGCACTGCATAACATCCATTCAAGCAATGTCCAACTGCGTATACATCCGTGGTCCCATAAGGTTATAACAGAGTTCAAAAATCCCTATCAGAGAATGGGACATAGCTGATATAACCAGACGCAGCCAATAAAACAGCTTTCCACATACAACACATGTATCTCATGTCTCTTGTATACAAAGCGATTGTGCCTGGGAGGATGTGACCAAAGATGTGCCCTACTTAACCCATATATTACCTTGCCGAATACATTAGCTGAAATACAGTACTGCATGTGTACAGCATCTTGGCTATTTAGTCAATACAGGTACACTACAGTAACCCATATAGCTTTGCTAAGTATATAATATGGTATTCGCACAGCATCCAAATTACATAACGTCCTAGTTCACGAACGTATCGTCGACATTCAGCTATGCATGATTGTACATACAAAAGTCTAACAACTCAATAATATGACAAACCACCCAATTAAATTACTTTGAACAAGGCAGAAGATTTGAAAAGACATTAAAGAATATGTGAGATACCAAAAAGGCAAATGAAAAGATGCTCAACATCATTTGCCATTGTTGTTAGTTGCCACTGAGTCAGCTCTGACTCATGGAGACCTTATGTATAACACAACAATACATTGCCCAGTCCTGAGTCATCTTTATGATCACTGGTATGTCTGAGTCCACTGCAATGCCTTCCAATCTAGAGGGCTCATCTTCCAGCACTATATGGGTCACTATACCATTGTGATCAATAAGGTTTTCATCAGTTAATTTTTGGTTCCAGGCCTTTCTTCCAGTCTTCTTAGTTTGGAAGCTCCACTGAACTTGTCTACTACCATGAATGACTCTGCTGGTATATGAAATACTGGTGGCATAGTTTCTAATATCATAGCAAAGCACAAGTCACCACAGTAAGACAAACTGATATGTGGGTGATGGCATTAGTCATTAGGTTAATGCAAATTAAAACCACAATGAGATGCCACTACACAACCACTACAATGGCTAAAATTAAAAAGAGTAACCATATAAGTGTTGAAGTGGATGTGGAAGAACTGAATCTTTCATACACGGCTGATGGGAACGTAAAATGGTACAGCCACTTTGCAAAACAGTTTGGGCATATTTTAAAAAGTTAAACGTGCATCTACCCTATACCCAGTCATTCCAGTCCTAGGTATTAACCCAAGAAAAATAAAAGCATAGGTCCACACAAATACTTGTACATGAATGGTCATAGTAGTTTCATATGTTTAATAGCCCAAAACTGGAAACAAGCCAAATGTCCATCAAAGTTGAATGGATAAACAATTTGTGGTATATCCATAAAATACCAGTCAGCAGGTCAAAGGAACAAACTATCAACATATGTAACAACATGGATGAATTTCAAAATAATTATGCTGAGTGAAAGATACAGACAAAAGAATACATTCTATATGATTCTACTTGCATAATTTTTAAAAAATATGCAAATACAGCTATAGTGACAGAAAGTCGGATGGTGGGGGCAAGGGGTCCTGGGAATGAAGGAGAAAGTGATGTGAGAAAATATGACATATATGTTTATTATTTTGATTGTGGTGATGGTTTCACAAGAGTATAGACATGTCAAAACTCATCAAATTATATTCTTTAAATGAGTGCAATAAATGCTGAAAAAATGTTTAAAGATCAACCAATATACATGCATGAAACATAATATGAATTGTATCTAGTGCTTTCCTCAGAATACAATTGATATTATTTTCTTTTGTAATAAGAAAAGTTTCAAATTTAGGAATGAATGAATAGCCTTTTTCCTACTGTTAAGAGGATCACACTTAACACAGGAGCCTTCTTTTAATTCAAGCCCTAGAAATGTTTTCTCTTAGGATCAATTTCAGATTACTGTTCTGTCAAAGGGATAAGTCAAAAGAGTGCTCTCTGTTTTTACTGCCAAATAAGTCCTACTCACACTTACTGTACCATCGTTTCAAAAACAAGGAAGAAAACCATCAATTTGTTTCTTTACTCTTTGAGTTATATTAGCTAGACACAGTTTCAAGAATCAAGGTAGCACAAATTATTTAGTGTCTACTGTGGGGTTATTTCTCATGTAGTATAGAGGTTAAACAAAAGCAAAACAAACCCATTGCCGTTGAGTCAACTCCGATTCATAAGGACCCTATAGAACACAGGAGAACTGCTCCATAGGGTTTCCAAGGAGCGGCTGGTGGATTTGAACTGCCAACCTTTTGGTTAACAGCGGAGTTCTTAACCACTGCACCATGAGGGCTCCATAGTAGGTTATGAGCACAGAATTCAAAAAAGAAAAACCATGAGGATGCAGAAAGAATTAACATTTGCCCAAGGCCAAGTATATATGCCCAGCACTATCTTCAAAGTTTTAAAAAAAAAATGTATTATGTCAAGTAACAACAATAGAATATTTTGAATATTTTAGTCTTCTATAACTTGAGGGAATGAGGCACTATCTGTAAGTAGTACATGGAAATGTTTTTTAAGACAAATAGGAAAGACTGGGGAGGACAGATATCATTTCAGACTATCAGCTTTTAAAACATGGACCTGCTTTAGACACCATTTTATCCCCAACACAAAGCACTATGCCCTGCACACATGGATTACGGTACTTAGTATTCCTTTAAAAAACAAGAAAAGAAACATGTACAGTATATTAACTGCATCAAAGTGAGAATTAAACTACCACATTTGAAAACAATCATTGTTTTGGAGCAACAAATGTGGGATAACCCACAGCCCATCGTTTGAGTAAGTGAAGGGGAGTGCATTGTATACATGCCCATCACACAGCAGGAGAAAAGACAAAGAACCCTTTTAAGGGGACTAAACCCAGTGAAATCTCTGGGCTTAAAGAAATTTAGCTTTATGCTGATGGCTAAGAGGGAAGAAGAAGAAGAAGGCATGCGTGGTAAAGTGAATGATAAACATGAATATGAGGGAATTCCTTTTCCTGGGGTCCATGAAGAATCAACTCAAAAACCAGAATGGAAAACTTCGTTCTCTCTCATTTCACCTTAGTTTCTAAGATATCCCATTTGACTCTTTACTCTCAGTGTTCAGTCTGTAAGTAAGCTAGTGAGTGAATGAGTAAGTAAAATAATGTTATTCTTAACAAGTAAAAGTCATCAGAGGTACACAGTTTACTTGGTACATCCATTTAAGGGGATATTCTACAGTCAGTAAATGTCATACAATACAGACTAATATTTAATAATATGTAAACAATATTTACTGGAAAAAGAATGCAACAAAACAATATACAATCCACTTCCATTCTTAAAAGTTATACATATTTGCCTAGGGGGAAAAGAAAAAGACTAAGAGATATAAAAAAGACCTGTTAGATATAATTACTAAACTTCTTGGTAATTTTCTGCATTTTAAAACTTTCCTGCAATAAGTAAGTTGTCCTTTTAGAATTAGAAAAAGATGTGCAGTATGGAAATTCTCTAAAATAAATGACTTTTAATTCACATTAATTTTAAAAAGTGCCACAAAGGCCCAGTTAGAAATGTAAAACTATGTAAGAAAACACATGGGAAATGACTTGTAGGATACAAAATCATTTAAAATATATGCTCTAACATTATCATAATACAGGCATGGTCTCTAATGTTCCAGTGACTTTTTGATTATCTAAGAACAATAGGCTATAAATATTTCAATGCAAGGAATTTAGTAGGTTCTAATCAATGATGAATCCAAGTACAATTAATTTTCTTTATGAAAATTATTACTAAAATGGCACAAAGCTCTGTAAAAATACAGTTGTATATATTTCTGGTTTTGATACATAAAAATATTTTTACAGGAATGTGAAAAATATAAATCCTAGAGAAACCATTTAGATCAGTCAGAGAAATTAACAAAAACATCAGCTCCCACCAATTCCTAAAATTAACCAGCTTAGGACTTGCATTTTAGGTTTATAGCAAGACTCGGGATCTGCTGCAGTTTGTGAGATAAGTGACAAACACTGTCTGGGAAAATTGACTGAAATAACTGTCCCCAAACAACAGAAAGGTTGCTTTCAAATGAAGAACCACCTGAAACTAAAAAAAAAAAAACAAAAAAAAAACTGTCCTAATGTAAAGACAAGCTCTCAGGATCTCTAAAGACTGTACTTTCTTATTGATATGACAAAGTATCTTATCACATCAAACTAGAAATTTCTGAAGTTCAGCATAAGCATTTGATTATTGTTCAAAAAACTGCAAATATTCATTGAATGTTTTAATTCAGCAGCCCCTTTAAACATAAATTTTTTCAAATTTCACTGATATGTGATGAGAATAAATTCACAATTTCAGAATATATCACTGATACTAATGAGAATGCCCTTATGCTTCTGTGGAGAAGAAATCTGAAGACGTGCCCTACCAACATATAGCTCAGTTTTTAGAAGAAATGACTGTCCAAAGAGTAAATTATGTTCACCAAGATAATACCCTTTTCCTGGAACTATCATGGAATTTCTGGCTAAACACTGTATTTGTGAAAAATGCCAGCTTTATCATAGGACTAATGAAGTATATGCAACCCAGAGTGACCAAGAACCACTCTGACTTGTATAAAATAGGAATCTCATTGACCACATCTACATCTCTTTATTACTGCACACTTTTTAAAGAATAAAGCCGACAAAATCTTTTCAGTTGCTTTTGCATTACAGCTAACACTATATACTTCATCATCCTCAACTAAAAACATGTAATTCTCAAAATATATATATATACATTCTTGGTCATCTACTGAAAGTAACCATGAAGCGTCTAACATCTGCAGGGTGCTACCAGAACTAAAGACCATTTAAGTGTGTACAGACGCCAATGGATGATTTGCCTATCAAAGGCACCCTAGAATTATAATTCCCAAGTCAAAATACCCTCTGCTTTATATAAAAATGGTCACTTTGGGGAAGGGTTTTCTTCACTTGAGAGGAGTGAACCAATAATAATGGGCAGAATTTTTACATATTTGTGTTTATATGCTCCCCAATCTAATCCTCAAGGGAGAGGGTACCTTATTTTCATCATATTTTCACTGGTCTATGATCTAAATGTCAGCAAAACAAGGGGAAATCTCAAGGAGATGGACTAACACAACAGCCACAATAACGGACTCAAGTACACCAATGATCATGAAAATGGCGCAGGACCCGGCATACATAAGGTCGCCATGAGTCGCAGCTAATGCCAACTAACAACAACAACAACATGATCTAAACGTGTGTGACAACCCTGCCCTAAGGCCATTCATTCATACTGGTCTCTGACATAAATCCAGGTGTACCAGATTAAAATCTGCTTCAAGGTGGTTAGACTCAATCACTTATTTGTACGACTAACAAAAATATTGCTGTTCACAGTTTTATATAAAATGTAAACTACATAAAATGAAAACCAAGCAGAATTTTTAAAAATTAAAATAAAATGAAATGATTTAAAAACTGAAAATCAGCTTTAACAGTAAAATAGAGCTATTTTACTAATGCATAGTTTAGCTTTAATATTAGTTACGGAAAATAAACGTTCAATGCATATCATAATTTTGCTTCAAATCTTAGGAAGCAAACACAATTAAATTATTTCCTTATCCTACAAAAGAGTTACTTACCAAGGGTTCTGAATTCCTGACAAATAGGGAATAAAAAGAAGGATACTTTCTCAACTTCACTGTCTCCTTACAAAAGTATATCAGTGTGCTTAAGCTAGAGTCCCTGCGTGATGCAAATGGTTAACTCACTCAACTGCTAACTGAAAGGTTGGAGGTTCAAGTTCATCCCAGAAGAAAAGCCTGACAAACTACTTCCAGAAACATTAAGCCATTGAAAACCCTGTGGAGCAAAGTTTTACTCTGACACACATGGGGTCACCATGAGATGGAGATGGCTTGACAGCAACGGGTTTGGTTTTATGCGTAAACTTCCACATATTAAAAAAGAAAAAGAAAACACATGCACAAAATAACCTCTTCTTCAGCACCATAATTTCTTCCAGCTAATTCCAATCCTGTCCTCTTTTCCACAACTAAACTTTTCAAGAATCATTTACTCTCATTATTTTCATTTCCTTGCCTTTAGCTTCTCAGGTCTGTAATCTTTCTTCCCTACTCCTACACCAAAACTGCTCCTGCCAATGACCTCCATGCCATGAAAGCTAACACTCAAATCTCAGTCATCTTATTTAATCTGGCAACAACATTTGATGCCATGTATGTAATTTTTAAAGTCTTCTTCATGTACTTTTTAAAGGTTTCCATAATTTCTAAGTCATTCGCAATTCACAGGCTTTTAAGATCAAAACAAAACAGAGTTTAAAATTTTTAAAAGTAATACTCTAAAATCTAAATTCTGCCTCAAAAAGTAGTAATGTAAAAGATGGATTTATAATAAAGTGTTCCATGTTCTGTTAGATAGCCTGGTAAAACGGACCTGATTAAAATCAGTCTGACAGAACACGTATGCCCAATGTTCCTGGGCCTTATTCATATTAGGGCTAAATTTTAATTAATACCTCAAAAAAACTTGACAAAAGTTGACCAAGATCAGTGACAGAAGTATAGTTGCTAAAATATTCCAGAGCAAAAACTACAATCTCTGGCAATAAAAATGACTATCAGCTATCCTAAAATATCACCATTAAAATTAAATTTGTTACATATATTTTTACAATAAAAAAAATTAAAGTGATATAGAAGAAACTTGGATTAAATATTATCAACAAAAGGGAGTAAAAAAATGGACATATAAAAATGAAATGCCTTCTGCGATGGTTAACGTTATGTGCCAATATGGCTAGGCTGATCCTCAGTAGTGTGACAAACACTATATATATAATCACCTTCCATTTTGTGATATGATGTGAGCAGCCAATCAGTTGAAAGGGGAGCTTCCTTAGGGGTGTAGCCTGCCTTCAGTACATAAATGGATGTTCTAGCAAAGCTTGCTCTCTTTCTCGACTCTACACTCTTCTCGTTGCTTGACCTCCAGTTCTTCGGACGTAAGTCTGCAGAAGTCTCTGCCCTGCCACCCGACCTAGAGATTTTGGATTTGCCAAGTGCCACAACCTCATGAGTCAGCACAGACCTCCAGCCAGTCCCCTGACCAATGGATCTGGGACTTGTCAGCCCCTGTAAGTGCATGAGTCATCTTCCTCACAATTGTGTGAGCTATTTCTTTGAAGTACATTTCTGTTCTCTTGGAATAAGACAAAAGAGTAATTTATCAAGAATTTTTTTCCCTTAATATGAGGTTTGCACCTACTACTAATCAAAGAATCACTAGTGATTTAAAACTTCCTTTGAGTGAATGTTTATTTTCAATTACCCAAACTGTTGTTCTGACAAATGAGATATCAAAATAAAAAAAATTTTTTTTACAAGTAAAATATATAGGTTGAATGCTTTTATACTTCTGAAGTTCATACTACTTTTACATTTCCATTTATGAATCTTCCCTCCTCAGAGAAAATATGCATGGTTTTTTGTTTCAATTTTTAATTTAATAAGTAATTCAGTAATAAACAAACAGATGTTCCAGAACTCCAAAACAAAGAGCATTTAGCAAGAATGGGGGATACAGTATCAAGATATAAAAATCAAGTGTTCTTACATCCCAACAATAACCATTACATAATATGATAAAAAATTAAAAGGATACCAATAAACATAAGATAGCTGAAAATAAATGTATAAGACCTATCATGAAAATTATAAAACATCCAGTGGCATAAAATAACCTTAAAAATGGAAAATATGTCATGCTCGTCAATAGAAAGATATAATAAAAGTATCAATTCTCCCCAAAGTATTCCATAACTTCAATGCAATTCTAATGAAAATACCAACAAAATTTTTGATGTTATGAAATAGTCTCATTTAAAAATTAAAATGCTCAAGTAAAGGTTTAAGAATAACTAAAGTCATTCTCAAAAATGAGAATGAAATAAAGAGATGGGATTTTCCTTACATTCAAGACTTAGTCTAGAACGACAGTGATTAAAACAGCGTAGTTCTGAGGCAAGGCCAGACATACACATCAGTGTAACAACAGCATCTCAGAAACAGCTAAAAGGCAGCAGAATTTCAAATATGATAAAGGGCATTACAAATAACCAGGAAAGAATAGAGAACTAATGCTGAAACAGGTGGCTTTCCTTAGGAAAACAATAATATTAGAACACTGCCCTCACCAAACTAATAATAAAAATTTAGTGATATTCAAGACTTAAATATGAAAAAAAAAGTTTAAAACTATTAGAAGAAAATTACAGGGGAAGGACTTCATAAACTTGGGATAAACTAGGATTTCCAGAAAAAAAAAACAAAAGCAAAAAAACCTACCATCAACAAAAAGGCACAAACCACAGAGAAAACTGATAAATTTGACTAACAGTGTAATTTTAAGTCTGTATGGTTGGACACCATGGATTAGCCATTTTTCTCCTTACTCCTCCTGCTTATTACGTCTAAAAAGACAGGACAAAATATATCAGAAGATGCCAAAAGACTCTGAAAGGTATAGTGACGTGTCCTCTTTGGGCTATGGAAGCCCCCCACCATGGTTGGGAACCCTCCCAGGCCATGCCCGTGTGTCTCTTCCTAATGATCATGATTTGTATACTTTTGCTATAATAAATCTATAACTATAGTACTTTCCATGAGTTCTGTGAGTTGTTCCAGTGAATTATCAAACCCGCAGAAGGGAGAGCTAGTAGGTAAGAAGTTTAGGGTGTCATATGGACTCCGAATGCATCTGCCATATGCCTATTTGACAGTGTGAACGATGGTGTCCTTGTAATTTGTGCGATCTAGCTCTGTGGCCAAGGTCAGAGAGAGAGTGCCAGGTGGGTGGCTGGTGTCAGAAATGATTGAGAAAGTGGAGACTGGCTCAATCTCTACCTTTTGGGGATTGGATTCATGCTAATTCTTATCCATGAAATTATCCATGACACTGAGTGAGACATGAATGTATACACATACACACGACACACACCCTTCCCAACCAAGGCTGCCAGAGCTCAGATATAGCAAAATAATATAAAAGAAATTCAGGTTTCTCTTCATTGTTTCCTAGGTCCAAGGTATTTGAACAGACTCTCCCCCTTCACCCCCAACCAAAACAGAAACAAACAGAAAACTTCCTGAAATAACTCATCTCAACTTCCAAAGCTGTACAGATTATTCCCCTTCCACTACAAGGTTGTGTAAACAAGTATAACAGTAGGGAAACCATATTAGAACTAAGAGAAAATGTTTTGTTTTGACACAGAATTACTACCAGGACAGGAGAAATTTTTTCTAAAATTTCTGACCACTGTTTTCACTAAGGTTCAAAGGAATACTTCATCTATATTATTGGGAAGGAAGGCAGAAGGAATAATCTGAGATGAGGGAAGACCAGGGGTAAGGCAAAGTACAGCTGCTCAAAGAAAGCACTGAAAAGCACAGTGAATATTTTAAAACATTAACTGTTGGGGGACACATATAAAATTAATGGTAAACAGAAAATAATGGAAAACAAGGCTAGAAAAGTAGATCGGTATTCTCACTGATGACAAATTTACTGAGTTGTTCAAACTACACAAAATTACTTTTTGGTTGGACACAAAAAAGCTATGTGTTGTCTGTACAGACTGTTTCTCCTGAACAATAAATCCTAGAAATAAATAATTCTGTCCTGTGAAAGTAAATTTTACATTCCAACCTTAATAAAATTGTAACCGCTGCTAGACCTGACAGTCTTCAGTGGCCCACAAAATAGATCACATACCACTTTACACTTAATTCATACAAGATTCTTAACAAGCTAGGTAGTTGGACTTAATTCAATAAGCAATAAAGAACCAATGAAAGTTTATGAGCAAGGGAATAATATAATCAAAAGAGCAGGACAGAGAACTTGCAAATGAGATTAATTTGCTTTCCTATATTTTTTTAAATGATAAATTAGGAATACTGAGAACATTTAAAAAATGACTAAAAAAATTTAAGATTATACTTAATATAATCGCTGTTACTTGTTGAGAAACTTATTTTCCCCCCAAAAAACACACAGCAGAAATCATTAAAAACCTATTAAAAACACAAAAGTAAAAAAAGTAGAGAAAGCAGGAAATTAAAACTTCAAAAATGAAAGTATAGTATGTATGTTATTTCTACATCCTCTCTATCATTCTCTGCTTTGCTCTCTCTCAAGGCACTGATGGCAGCACAGGCTTCATCTGCGAGAATCCGTGAGAAAAGGCAGCACAGGGTGAAGAGGTTAGTAGCTATACAGTTTCACATCTAGAGAAATTAGCATCACTGGTAGTATGGCTACCTTGGAGGAGAATAAAGATCTGCATGAGATATGAGGTTCAATTTATAAACTACTAATGAGGCCAAGCACATGTTTCCTGCCCTTACAGACTTAATAGATATTAACAAAAGATACAGAGTAGAGTAGCAAAGTGCAAAGACAGGAAAATAGGGAAAAAAGATGTGCATAAACTAAATATATAGTATATAAATCCACATAAAGTTCTCTGAGTTTTAATTTTTTTATCTATAATATGGAGACACTACCCAATAGGGTTCTTATGAAGACTGAATAAGGGTGCATATATGCACTTAGCACAGTGACTGGCTCATAATTTGAAATCAAATGTTACTTCTCTTCTCTTTCCATAAACATTCTTTCACTAACGTTTAACACAGATGGCTACAGTACAAGAACAATCAAAATTTTATTTGAGGGTGATCCAGATTTCTAAGATCACATCTTAGAAAAAGTACAGACTTTGTGAACGAGGTATTATTTTATGAACATAAATGAAACACAGGACTCAAGCAAAAGGAAATAAAAGTATTCATGGAGTCTGAACTGGGTTTTGAAGAATGGATAAGATTTGGACAAATTTTAATGGATCAAGGAAGACATTATAAAACAAGAGAAAATACATGGGGAAATTTACTAAATAGAAAATTAGCATATTTGAGAGAAAGCAAAAATGGCCTGGCTACAGTTTATACTGCGGAGTAGCTGGGAGATAACGTTGAGAACCAGGCAGATGTAGACGGTGAAGAGAATCCAATGTCACATATAAGGAACTTGCCCTGATAGTAGTTGTTCTCAAATTTTCTGCTCTTGGGACTACTCCTTTACACACTTAAATATTATTGAGGCCCCAAAGAGTTTTTGTTTTCGTGAGTTATATGTATCAATATTCCTATATTAGAAATTGAAACTGAGAAATCTTTATAACACATATTAGGTAACCTCTAGGAAACTCTCCTGTATACTTATGACAGAATGAGAGTGAAAAAAATGTCATGATACTTTTATGAAAATGTAGTTTAACCTTGTAGACGCCCTGAAAGGGTCTTAAGGATCCCCCGGGGACCACGGACCACAGTGTGAGAGCTGCCACTCTATAGCAATGGGAAATGACCAAAACAACACAGGGTTTTGTGTTGTTTTTTTTTTTAAATGAGCCTGTTAATGGCATACAGAAAGATTAAAGCAAAAAGACAGAGTGGGAAGAGCCCTGAATTTGGAGTGGCAGTGAGACAAAATTGCCGAAGACAAACTTACCTTGTACAGAAGACTTCTTAAGGCTAGACCTGCAAGCGATAAAAGGGGAATAAACTGTCCTAAGTATTTCTTCATCTTCCTTAAACTTCATTGCACGCATCAGGATCCAAAACGCAGTTCTTTAGGTAAGATATATTACAAGTATGATCTCACTAGAATGGTTCCAATTTCAGGAAATTTTATTTTGAATAAAAGTTGTATAACATCAATTTTTATTTAATGTGTATGTCTTTCTAAGACATTATGAAAGTAAAATGACACTGAAAAATTATGCCAGTCTATGTGTTCTATTGTGTGATTTTGAAATATGATCTCTGTAATTACATATTCAGGGGCACTGGTGGTTCAGTGATCAAATTCTCACCTTCCAAAAAGGGAATCCAGGATAAATTCCCAGCCAATAAACCTCATCCCATCTGTCAGTGGAGGCTGGGGTGTTGCTATGATGCTGAATATGTTTCATTGGTGCTTATAGACTAAGATGGACTAGAAGAAAGCCCTGGAGATGTACTTCCAAAAATCAGCCAATGAAAACCCTATGGATCACAACAGTTCGATCTACAACCGATCATTAGATGGTACAGGACCAGGCAATGTTTCATTCCAGTGTGTGTGGGGTTGCCATGAGTCAAGAGCCAACTCAACAGAGCTACTAACAACAAGTCCAGTTGCAGAATACTATATTGTTTAACCAGTCTTCTGTTCATAGATATTTAGTTTCTTCCTAATATTTGTCTGTTATATTTTAAAAAAAAATACTACAGTGGACACACCTGCACATAAATCTTAAGATTTGGGTTTTTTTCAAGAGTGGCTACAATTAAGCAAACTTAGGAATAAGGGATAAAATTGACAAAAATGTGGATTATAATGTACATCATCCTTATCAATCCCAAAATACATTTTACCAAAATCTGATTTTTCATCTTTGCCATTTGGTTCAGTATACTCAGCATACCTTCTCTAGTGGACTGAATGGTGGTGTCCCCAAAGATATGTCTACTCAAAACCTGTGCATGTGTGTGACCTTATTTGAAAAAAGGGTCTTTGCAGATGTAATTAAGGTAAGGATTTCGAGATGATAGCATCCTGGATTAGGGTGGGCCCTAAATCCAAGGACCAGAAGAGAAGAGAAGGGGAAAGGACACACAGAGAAGAAGGCAGTGTGAAGATGGAGGCAGAGGCTGGAGTGATGCACCTATAAACCAAGAAATGCCAAAGACTGCTGGCAGCCACCAGTAGCTATGACAAAGGCATGAACAGATTCTCCTTCAGAGCCTCCAGGAATCAAACCTGCCTACACCTTCATTTTGAACTTGAGGCCTACAGAATTGTGAGAGAACACATTTCTGTTGTTTTAAACCACCTAGTCTGTAGTAATTTGTTACAGCATCCCCAGCAAACTAATACATCCTCCAATCACATTTTAAATCAATGTCCATTCCTTGTTTCAAATGCTGAATCATCTATTTACCATCAAATTCCCCTGAGCTAACCCAGTAATATCTGATCACCCATTATTTTATTTTTAAAAACACTATGAACATCACCTTACTTACATGTTGCTTCAATTAATAATGATCTAGGTGTAGTGCTGACATATTTTTTGCCTACTCAGCACCTGTATCTTAAATGCAGAACCTGTATCTTAAATGTCTTTGTTGTTATTCATTTCACCTAACTATAGTGCTATGTACAATGGATGATTTAATAATTTTCCATTTGACAAAATAAAGAATGACTAAAAACTTTTATTATACATTAAATCACCCTTACTAATTGCTTAGACTACTACTGACATACTCTTTAAGAGTTTACTCTGGTCTCATCCACAGCCTCATTCCTTACTATTTTAAAAGAACATTTACTGTCAGTAGACTTAAAACCTACAAATAAAATCTAACAATATTCAATATATATCAAGAATCACAGAAGTCAGAAGGAACACCACAGAACAAAGCATAGGCAGAAACCATTTCTGTACTGCAGAGATAAGAAGTAATTACAAATAAAAGAACTTCATTACATTTGTACTATGTATGTATTATAGGTACTCAAGTTATAATTGCTAAGAATCACCTGATAAATTATCTGATAAAAAGAATTATACTTAAGATCTAGGTAAACAACATACCTGAGTACGTAAAATTTCAGATTTTGACAACTGCATATCACCAGTCAATTCTTTCACAACAATGCCCAGTGCCTCTAGACGTCTGCTGAAGTATTTTGTCATTTCAGCTGCCAAGGCTTTCATTGGAGCAACATATACAATCTGTACCAAAGAAACACTAGCTTGATGAATGAGCAAAAACTACGATGTCATTCATTTCACAGTAGCCAATACAAGTCACAATTTATTGTGAAATATGATTCTAGCTACTTCAAGTGAAAAATCTTAATAGTGATATATGAAAAGTACTTTTCTTTGCTGGATAAATGTGCGGCTGTTTATAGGACAATGGAATTTGTTTATACAGCCTCATCACTTTGAAAATGGGTTCTGCTTCAAAGCTAAATATATTTTCACAGCTTTCTACAGAGCTAATAAGATCTTCATAACACAAATAGGGATTGCTTTGATAGTGATAAAGTAAATCAAGCACTATTTTTTACGTGACTTCAAATACAATATCCTTAAAAACTGTCAGATTTCATATAACGTGCTGAACTGAAAAATCATTTTTATTTTACAATTTAAAAGGCTGCTGTTTGGCTTGTTAGTTTCCTACCTTAAATTCATTCTTTTTGATAACACCTTGTTGAAGATGTTGGCGAATTTCATGCAATATTGTAAGCATTGCAATGTTGGTCTTCCCAGCTCCAGTAGGGGCACAAATCAGCATGTTCTCATTGGTGTTGTAAGCAGTCTCAAACACTATTGACTGGATTCTATTGAGTTTCTTCATTCCTTTAAAAGCCAGCTGCCCAATCTACAGAAAGGACACATAAATGGTGATAATGTGAAGGACCTACACAAAACATTAAATGTAAATATTTACACCCTTTGGTTAAAAAAAAGAAAATTCTACTGATTTGTTTAGTCTCTTAATGGTCTCTGTTCAAACAAAAGAACAATTAGAGTTAAGCACAATTCGCAACTATGGTAAAATCCTAATACATTTGGGAACTGTAGTTCACTGTATTTTAAAGATAGGACAATGAGACTATGTCTTCATCTTTGTACACATCTTTCCCAGGCCCAAAACAATGATAAACTGAAATGTAAGAAAACAAAATTCGATACAGGTATCTTTACAGTTTATATACATTTACAAATTTCATGATGATGTTCTAGTTTTACATTGAATATGATTAAAGGAAGAGCAAAGGAAGCTTTCTGAGGATATAATCAGTAGCAAATTCTGTTTCAATATTTTCAACTTTTAAAAAACATTTTAAAAAAGTAGCAGGAGTAGTAGAAACAACAGCATAAAAGAAAAACCCACTACACTAGAGGGGATTTATGGGAGAAAACTGGAGTGGCTATATTCTCAGATAAAATAGTTTCAAAGCAAAGAATATTACCATGGGTAAAAGTAATTTCATCATGACAAAGAGATCGATTTATCAATAGGACATAGTTCTAAACGCTTATGCACCTAATAACAGATCTTCAAAACACATAGTGATAGAAATGCAAAGGGAAAAAGGCAAATCCACAATTATAATCAGAGATTTCAATACCCCTCTCTCAGTAATTGATATAACAAGTAGGCATGAAAATCAGCGAGGACATAGTAGACTCGAATAGCACTATTAATCAGCTTGACCTGATTGACATTTATTCATCCAACAACGGTAGACTATACATTCACCTCAAGTGTGCACGAAGTATTTACCAACGTGCACTATATTGTGGGTAAAGATTTCTTAAATGCAACACAATCCATAAAACAAACAAATGAGAAATTTGACTTGAAAAATGAAAAACCTATGATCTTTAAAAGCTATTATAAAGAAGAATGAAAAGACAAGCCACAGGATAGGAGAAAATCTTTGCAAAACATATCTGATAAAGGACTTGTATGTGGAATATATAAAAGACTCTCTAAGCACAGCAATAACAAAACAACTCAATTATAAAAATGGGCAAAAGATTTGGATAGTCATTTCACCAAAGAAGACAGCAAATAAACACATGAAAAGATGCTCAACATCATTAGTCATCAGTGAGATGAAAGCTACAGTCACAAGGAGATAATATTACACACCTATTAAAATGGCTAAAATTAAAAAGACTGACCACTGGAAGTGTTGTTGAGGATGTGGAGGAACTGGAACCTAAAAATAATTCTAGTAGATATGTAAAATGATACAATCACTTTGGAAAAGTTTGGCAACTTCCTAAAGAGTTAAACAAACATACACCTAACATATGATCCAGCCATTCTACTTCTAGGTTTTACACAAAGAAATACAGGTGTATACACACACACACACACAAACTAGTGCACAAATGTTTACAGTAGCTTTATTTATAATAGCTTCAAATGGGGAACAACTCAAATGTCCATCAACAGATTAATGGATAAACAAAACCTAGTATATCCATACAATGGAATACTATTTCAAAACAAAAAAGGAATAGATTATTAAGACAAGCAATAACATGAATGCATTTTAAAATAATTACGTTGAGTGAAAAAGTCAGACAAAAAGAGTACACACTGTATAGCTCCATTTACATAAAAAAAATCTAGAAAATACAAACAAATCTACAGTCACAGACAACCGATCATTTGGTGTTTAGGGATGGGGCGGAAGGAAGGAATAGGAGAGTACAGGGGGCACAGGCATTTTCGGGAAGTGACAATTATGTTCATGGTCTTGACTGTGGTGATGGTTTCACCTGTGTTTACATATGTAAAACTTACCAAATTTTTACTTTAAATATACGCAGTTCATTGTATGCAACTGTGCAAACTGTTAATGTGGTTGGCTGCAAACCAAAAAATTAGAGGTTCGAGTCCACCCTGATGTGCCTCGGAAGAAAGGTCTGATAGGTCTACTTCCAAAAAAATCAGCCACTGAAAACCCCATGGTGGAGCACAGTTCTACTCTGACACACCTGGGGTCGCCATGAGTTTCACTCAACTTGATGGCAACTGACATTAAAGCTGTTTTTTTTTTAAAAATAAAAAATAACATAAAATGTAATGTAGATATATCTGCCCATTATATCCACTTACCTATGGTTTTACTTGCACAAACGACATACTTAAGAAACGATACTGTAGAAACTACTCCAGAAACCTCTGAAAGTTTTTACTTTGAAAGGCTTACTTAAAGAAATTTGTAGAGGAAACTGAAGCCTAACTCACCCAAATTCATAATGCTAATAAACTGTGGCAGAGATGGGACCTGAACTGAGTTTATCTTAGTCCCAAATACAAATTACTACAAAACTGTTTAAAATAATAACATGAGGATTTATTTTGCCAGTCAGTAAGTCTCTCCATTCATTTCAAATGAACCAGTAAACTTCTTAAAATATAGCTGCACACATACACATTACTATCAACAGAGCATGCTCAATAGAAATAGTAAGTTTAAAAAAAAAAACCTCCAACATTTTATAAATGACTTTGTGTTCTGCCTCTCCCCTAAAGTTTCTTATTTTTCCACTTTGAAATTTAGGAGAAACAAAAATTTTTACCAATAAACTGGGTGAAAATAAATGTGCAGATAACAATGGTAACAGTATAAAAAAACATCACTAGACGGCTCAGTATGTACCAGATTATGTTTGTAAGCTACTGGAACATAGGACAATTAAGTTAAGGTTCATTATACATAGAGATTTCTTACATTTGAATGATATTCAAATTATATTCACAAATGCCTTAAGAAAACAAAAATTAAAGAGAAAGAAAAGAGTGTATAGTCAAAATTGTATTTTTCTCAAATTCAGAACTATGTAGTAATACTATTCATTGCTTTATTTAAATTTCATACATACATTAAAACGCACTGCCGTCAAGTCAATTCTGATTTATAGCGACCCTATAAGACAGAGTAGAACTACCCCATAGGGTTTCCAAGGACAGGCTAGTGGATTCGAACTGCTGACCTTTTGGTTAGCAGCCATAGCTCTCAACGCTGTGCCACTAGGGCTCCTCATACATACATACATGTCTTATAAAAAGACATTAACAATCTCTGCTTCCAAATATTTGGAATTCTTCTAAATTAAAAGAAACAAACGTATTGAGTTTATATATTATGAATGTATAAAAACTGAAATTATTTTTATTAGTATGTTAGCATTTGCTATTAAACAGAAAACTGAGTTACTTCATAGCTCACTTCACCGTAAGTATTTAATGTACAGATAGTCATTCTAAATATATACTATTTTTCCTTTCAATTGGTTTGAACTACTAAGCCACTTCAAAACATATCATAAGCAGAAGACCAGAAATATTTTAAATGTTACAAGCTTCATCCTAAATCTACTTGTCTAGGAATAGTTTGGATTCATTGGACTATTCATCTTACAGAAATAATATGACTCATCTACGCTATTCTATAGAAATGCAAATGCTTTGAATATCCTTTATCAAATATTGGCTTCACAAGCTGCTCTCAAATGCACAATTTATTTTTTATTAAATAATCTGGATGATATATTTAGCTGGAAAAAACATATACTAAATACACCACGTTAACTGTTTAAAATAATCATATATAGGTATTTATTTTACAAATATTTAAAAAGCATTAAGTGATTAAGATGGAGCCACTGGGTTGATAAAATTCTTGTCTTCCATGTGGGAAACCCACGTATAATTCCTGGCCAATGTACCTCACGTACAGCTGCCACTTATCTGTCAGTGGAGGTCTGTGTGCTGCTATAATGCTGAACAGGTGTCAGTGGATCTTCATAATTAAGACAGACTAGTAAGAAAGGCATGGTGATCTACTTCTGATAATCAGTCAATAAAAAACCCTATGGACCACAACAGTTCGATCCATGACCGATTGTGTGAATGGTGCATGACTAGGCAGTGTTCAGATCCACTGTGCATGGGGTCTTGAGTCAGGGGCAAACTCATCGGCAGCTAACAAGTATCTAAGATGAACTCAGATTTATGTTGTCCATTCCAAGATAGTGTAAGTAAAATAAGCTTAAGTTTAAAATACTCTAGCAGTAGACAGTCATTTCTTCAATTGAAGCTGAAGAAAATTAGAACAAGTAAATGAGAGCCAAAACACGACCTTGAGTATATCCCACATGAATTTAGAGACCATTTTAAGAACAGATTTGATGCTCTGAACACTAATGACTGAAGGCCAGACAAGTTGTATAATGACATCAAGGACATCATATACGAAGAAAGCAACAGGTCATTAAAAAGAAAGAAAAGACCAAAATGGATATCAGAAGAGACTCTGAAACTTGCTCTTGAATGCTGAATAGCTAAAATGAATGGGAAGAAATGAGGAAGTAAAAGAGCTGAATAGAAGATTTCAAACGGCGGCTCGAGAAGACAAAGTAAAGTATTATAATAACATGTGCAAAGACAGAGTTAGAAAACCGAAAGGGAAGAACACGCTCGACATTTCTCACACTGAAAGAACTGAAGAAAAAATTCAAGCCTTGGGTTGCAATATTGAACGATTCTATGGGGAGAATATTAAATGACGCAGGAAGCATCAAAAGAAGATGGAAAGAATACACAGAGTCACTGTACCAAAAAGAAATGGTCGACATTCAGTCACTTCAGGAGGTAGCATAAGATCAAGAACCTTTGGTACTGAAGGAAGAAGTCCAAACTGCACAGAAGGCACTGGTGAAAAACAAAGCTCCAGGAACTGACAGAATAACAATTGAGATGTTTCAACAAGTGGATGTAGCACTGGAAGCTCTCACTCATCTATGAAAAGAAATTTGGAAGATAGCTGCCTGGCCAACTGACTGGAAGAGATCTGTATTTGTATCCACTCCAAAGAAAGGTGATCCAACCGAATGCAGAAATTATCGAACAATATCATTAACATCACACGCAATATCATTCAAAAGCGGTGGCAGCAGTACTTCAACAGAGAACTGCCAGAAATGCAAGCCAGATTCGGAAAACGACCTGGAACAAGGGATATCACTGCTGATGTCAGATGGGTCATGCCTGAAAGCAGAGAATACCAGAAAGATATTTACCTGTATTTTTTGACTATGCAAAGACATTCGACTGTGTGAACCATAACAAATTATGGGTAACATTGTGTAGAATGGGAACTCCAGAACACTTAATTGTGCTCATGTGGAACCTATACTTACACCAAGAGGCAGCTGTTTGAACAGAACAAGGGGATACTGCATGGTTCAAAGACAAAAAAGGTGTGCATCTTTTATCTTTTCACCATACTTATTCAATCTATATGCTGAGCAAATAATCCACGAAACCGGACTCTATGAAGAATGCGGCATCAGGACTGGAGGAAGACTCATTCACAACCTGTGACATGACGATGACACAACCTTGCTTGCTGAAAGTGAAGAGGACTTGACGCACTTACTGATGAAGATCAAAAACCACAGCCTTCAGTATGGATTACACTTCAGTATAAAGAAAACAAAATCTTCACAACTGAACCAATAAGCAACATCATGATAAACGGATAAAGGACTGAAGTTGTCAAAGATTTCATTTTACTTGGATCCACAATCAATGTTCATGGAAGCAGCAGTCGAGAAATCAAATGACATACTGCATTGGGCAAATCTGCTGCAAAATATTTCTTTAAAGTGTTAAAAAGCAAAGATGTCACTTTAAGGACTAAGGTGTGCTTGACCCAAGCCATGGTATTTTCAATCGCCTGATGTACATGTGAAAGCTGGACAATGAATAAGGAAGATGGAAGAAGAATTGATGCCTTTGAATTATGGTGCTGGCGAAGAATACTGAATATACCATGGACAAATCTGTCTTGGAAGAAGTACAGCCAGAAATGCTCCTAGGAAGCGAAGCTGGCGAGACTTTGTCTCACATACTTTGGACATGTTACAAGGAGGGAACAGCCCCTAGAGAAGGTCATCATGCTTGGTAAAGTAGAGGGTCAGGGAAAAAGAGAAAGACCTTCAATGAGATGGATTGACACAGTGGCTGCAACAGTGGGCTCAAGCATAACAATGATTGTGAGGATGGCACAGGACTGGGCAAGTGTCTCCTTCTGTTGTACATAGGGTCATTATGAGTTGGAACTGACTCGATGGCACCTAACAACAGCAAAGTAGACATTAAAATTTTAGCATATAGTTACCAAAGAATCATATAGATACCAGAGATATACACTGCATAATTTTCACAGTTTATCTATAGCTACAGACAGCATGTGGGTTAGGCTCAAACTTTCAGAATCATAGAGATGACAGCAATCCAGCACACTCAGTCCAAGTTCTATATGCTGGAGTCCCACCACTGGAATAGTCCTCAGAAATCATGCTGCATACCACAATCTACTTAACAGCCATAGGATTCAAAATAAAGCAATTTATGTGAACACTTCATTTAACATCCTTGAGTACTCATCAGATAATTAGATAATTTTTTATTCTAAAGGTCTTTAAGTACTACTCTCTGCTTTATATCACATAAAACCATTTTCATTAATTATTTTAAAATAGATAACTTCAGGCTTTCTTAACAGGATATATTAACAAAAATTTGATCTTTCCTTTATGGCTGGGGTCATCTTCCATTCATTCGTTTGACAAATATTTACTGAGTACCTCCCTTCAGTGCCAGTCACTGCTTAAATGGTCAAAAATATAGACAAAGTTTCTGCTATCACGCAACCTGGAAGAAGTACAGCCAGACTGCTCCTTAGAAGCAAGGATGGTGAGACTATGTCTTACATACTTTGGCCATGTTGTCAGGAGGGATCAGTCCCTGCAGAAGGACATCATGCCTAGTAAAGAAGAGGGTCAGTGAAAAAGAGGAAGACCCTCAACAAGATGGATTGGCACAGTGGCTCCCACAGTGGTCTCAAGCATAACAACGATTGTGGACATGGCACAGGACTGGGCAGTGTTTCGTTCTGTGGCACATAGGGTCACTATGAGTCGGAACTGACTTGACAGCACCTAACAACAACATCATGCAGCTTACATTCTAAGGATGGGTGGGAGAGAGAAAAATCAGTACGGTCACTAATGAATAAACAGATTATTTTAAATACTAATAAGTGATATGAATTAAATTTTAATAGTATAATAGATAAGAGTAGGACATAAGAGTTATTTTGATTTGGGTTTCTGGGCAGGTGCCTGTATGGAGGTGACCTGAGTTGAGATTAAAATGACAAAAAGCAGGCCATGAGTAAATCTGGAAGCACAGTGCATTCTAGGCAGAATGAAGACCTAGGGCTAGATCACTAAATCAAGAATAAGGCAAAATGTTCATGGAGCCGCAAAGAGATCAGTGTGGCTGACTGGTAAGTGGTCACACATGTGATAGGAAAGGTAGGCAGGCGTTACATGCGGGGTCTTTTAGGTAAGGTAAGAAGCTTCAATTTTTATTCCCAATACAATGGAAAGTCTCTGTAGGATTTTAAGCAGAAGAATGGCATGATATGATTCACATTTGTTGAAGAGCTGCCTGCCATGTGGAAAGAGACTGGGGAGTGGTAGAAGACTACGGTAGCAATATATGTGACTATCATGGTTTGAATTACGTCCCCCAAAAAATGTGTGTAACAATTTGGCTGGGCCATGATTCCCAGAATTATGTGGTTGGCCTCCATTTTTTTATTGTAATTTTATGTTAAAGAGAATTAGGGTGGGATTGTAACATCATCCTTAACCAGGTCACATCCCTGATCCAATGTAAAGGGAGTTTCCCTGGGGTGTGGCCTGCATCACCTTTTCTCTCTCAAGAGATAAAGGGACAGGGAAGCAAGTAGAGTGTGAGGGACCTCATACCGCCAAGAAAGAAGCACCGGGAGCAGAGCGCGTCCTTTGGACCTGAGGTTCCTGCACAGAGAAGCTCCTAGTCTGGGGGAAGACTGATGATGACGAGGACCTTCCTCCAGAGCCAACAGAGAGAGAAAGCCTTCCCCTGGAGCTGATGCCCTGAATTTGGACTTCTAGCCTACTAGACTGTGAGAAAACAAATTTCTCTTTGTGAAAGCCATCCACTCGCGGTATTTCTGTTACAGCAGCATTAGATGACTAAGATAGTGATGGATAAGGCAGGCTTACATTACAGTGACGACAGTGGAAATGGGGAGAGATAGCAGGAGACAAACTATATGGCTAAGAAATAGCCAGCAGAATTTGATGATAAGTTACATGTGAGAGGATGAAAAAAGCATAAATCAAAGATGATTTTTTTTTTCTTGTGTAGATAGACAGCAGTTCTACTGATGATATGAGGAAGATGAAGGGCCTATTAGATATCCAAGTAGAAAATTCAAACAGGTAACTGAATCTTAATTTGCAGGTCAATGGAAAGATCATGGATTTAAAAAAAAAACAACTCATTTTCAGATAAACAGTGATCTTCCCGAGGTTACCAAATAGTAGCAGACCCAAAATTTGAAAGTTTCTGGTCCAGTAATCTTTTCAAATTCTGTCTAAAACAAGAAGTTAGTAGATACTAGTTAAAAAGTTTAGAATTTTTGTAAGAACAAAGCATGTAAGCTTTTACATAAGAACTCTGACCTCTATTTGGGTTGCTCAGAAGTCTATTTTGTTTGCTGTTTTCTGTTTCTCAACTGCATTTATGATTAATGAAATGTCTTAATAAAGTACTCTAGATTAGATAAGTGCTCACCAGACTAAATCTGAATGATCTAAATAAAAAAGAACTTTTTTATGGTTAAATATAATGTAATACACGATATAAATTGCATTACTAAAGGGACATGTGGTATATATTAAGGCAATGTAGGTTTTTTTTCTTTAAATCAAATTTTGCAGCTGCCTCTAAAAACTGAATAATAATTTCTGGTTTTCAACAGATAATTAAAGCCTTGTTTATGAGGTAAACCATAACCAATCTGTCATAGATCTCACATATTTGAGGAATGTTTTTGCTATTCAGTAAACATACAACTAAACTAAAAGATAAATTTAACATATTCTGATTATTTTACTTCAACAATTCATGATTATGTAAGCTAAAGAATCACACACATTTTACCATTTTAATATAAATAATATAATCATTATGCAGATAAAAATTTTAAAAGATACTGAAGGTTAACATGACAATTAAAATTATAGGTCATACACCTATGATAAACTTTCAGTTTTCCTAATTACAAAGTGATTTTTCACCTGGTAATAATTAGAGGCATAATTAAGTAAATCATGACGTAACTATTCAAAGTAGTAGAATGCATCCACTAAAACGGTAAGCAAGGAGAATATGAAGGAACATGAAAAAAAACCTTACGCATGCTAAGTGAAAAAAGGCTCACTACAAAATTCTATCTATACTATGACTACAACCAGGTTTTAAAAAAAAGACACATTAAAAACTGGAAGGGAATACTTTAATGAGGATAGGAACTGATTTCCTATGCTGACTCCTCCTCCTCTACTGTTACTGTAGAACCCCCTTCTCATCTCACTGACAACAAACCCTTGTCCAAAACATTGCTGGAAAAGCTTACAGGTAACAGAAACTGCTTAGCATTCCACAGGCATTTTGGCCTCTAATTCTCACTCTCCTTAAAGCTCAGGAAATCTCTCAGTAATGGCTTTAGAAAGACAAGCTCAGAACATTCAGGACTTGGTTTTAAACCAAAGAGACTTTGTGGCAGACAGGTTTATATTAATATAATTTCAGGTAAATTATGAAAACATACTGGGGCAGGTATCTTTATCTGGTCTAGTATGTTTACGTAGAAAAATGCATTTGCCTTGTGAATAAACAACTTAGAAATCAGTGTTCAGACCTTAACCTTTCACACTCTCCTATGAATAACAGAAGAATAAGAATCATATACTAGGACTAGAGTAAACAAAAAATTAGCAAATCAAAGATTTTTTTTTTTTTTTTTAAATACCCCTTTGTTTAGATCACCACAGTCCAGGAGAAATATAAAGGGAGTGATTAAAGTAAGTTTAAATTTTCTAGTAGTTACATTAACAAAAAAAAACTCAAACTTATATTTTATTTAGCCCAATACATCCAAAATACTATAATTTTTACATGTAGTAAAAAAAATTAATGAGATGTTTTACCTTCCTTTTTTTTTCACTAAATCTGACAAATCAGTGTATTCTACACTTACACCACATCTCAATCTAGACTAACCACATTTGAATTGTTAAGTACCCACATGTGACTAGTGGCTACTGTATTGAACAGTGCAGTTCCAGGGTTCATCCTGCTTTCGTGTACAAATTTTTTTTAATGATGAATATACTGTCATAACACAGCAGATTGTTACTATAAGGAAGGCTCTTAGGGCAACATCCAAAATACTTAATGTGATCTGAAAGGCCCGGCCATAAGATGGAGGTCATAAAATTCAGATTGAAATCTTTCAATCTTTGAAGATGCTTTGAGGAAGAGAAAGGACATTAGTTTTTTCTGACCTCTTATTCTCTATAAAGTTATCCTGAGAATGCACAGAAACAGGAAAACAATTTAATCATTTGTCTAATGTGTTAAAGAATGGAATTAATGTTCTTTTCCAAAACTGACTAAATCACTCATACTTACTTCTATACTCCAACCCAAGATCTAAAACAGATCTAGTTAAGAATCCACTTTATATTAAATTTCAGAACTTGGTCCCAAACTAAGCCTCATTTTTCACCTTTATTAAAGGTTGACAACTACATCATCTGATCAAATGAAATCACTTACATTCTCCAAACTGCTTAATAATAGATATACGGAGTTATTTCCCTCTAGACTATGAGATTACTAAGGATTGTGAATTATGCTTTTCATCTGTCTCCCTAATACCTAGCACAGTACCTGGAACAAAGGAAGTATTCAACTATGTTGTTTTTTCAGTACTTGCTTCAGCTGAGTCATTGTGATTAAATCATAACTATCATCTGTGAGCTGCATAGTTGATAAATTGTCATAAACTAAATAGTTAAAACACTCCATGTCAAGCACAATGACTATCCATCTCCAGAACAGAAGCTTGATATAAATTTTTCTTTTCATGTCATTTATTAAATTTGACAACTGTTTTCCATCTGATATCACAGATACTAGCCAAATTATCTTTTTCCACAGTCACTCACTATAGTTTTTAGAAGTTAGCTTGGATTGCATCAGCAACTGCCACATTTGCTTTGATAACCTCTCCCCATCCCCAAAATAAAAAAGGCAAATTAAAAAAGTTTCAAAACATACTTTTTTACATTTTTAAGAAATCTTCCTAACACTAAGACAGCAATAGAAATGCTAAAGAAAATTAAACATTTACCATATCATAGAATTTATCACATTATGAAGACACATTATGAAGACTACATAAAAATTACTGTAA
Organism: Trichechus manatus latirostris; assembly: GCF_000243295.1. Classification (NCBI taxonomy): domain Eukaryota; kingdom Metazoa; phylum Chordata; class Mammalia; order Sirenia; family Trichechidae; genus Trichechus; species Trichechus manatus. The sequence continues at coordinate 8,974,550 of NW_004443953.1, forward strand.
GAAATATTCAATAGTCCATCTTTTCTGTTTATCCTTAAGAAATTACTTGACTTACCTGTATCAAATCCAAATCTAAATTTATATATATTTCTTTTATATTTATATCCCTCTATATAGATAAGGGAGTTCATGGGTAGTGCAAATGGCTTATCACCCGACTACTAGCTGACAGGTTGGCGGTTGGAACCCACCCAGACATGCCTTGGAAGTAAGGTCCAGTGATCTGCTTCCAAAAGGTCACAGCCTTGCGAAACCTATGGAGTAGTCCAACTCTGCATACATGGGATTGCCATTAGTTGGTGCTGACTTGATGTCAACAAACAACAATATAGTTATTATGCTAGCATATATTATTATTTGTAATATATCAAAAACTCCTTAGTCTAAAAGCAATAAAAAATCATTTCTGTGAGACTTTCTAAAAATTAGTAAAAACTGTGCTTATTTTTTTGGTTGTTTCAGCTGCAGGAGAAGTATAAGGAATTCATTGGAGACTATATAGTCCAAATCAAAACTGAAGGAAATTAGAACAAGTCCACGAGAGCGAAAGTATGTCCTTGAGTATATTCCATCCGAATTTAGAAACCATCTCAAGAACAGATTTGATGTACTGAACACTAATGACTGAATACAGGACGAGCTGTGTAATGACATCAAAGACATCATAAACGAAGAAAGCAAGAGGTCAATAAAAAGACGAACAAGAAAGAAAAGACCAAAATGGATGTCAGAAGAGACACTGAAACTTGCTCTTGAATGTAGAGTACCTAAAGTGAAAGGATGAAATGATGAAGTAAAAGAGCTGGACGGAAGATTTCAAAGGGCGGCTCGAGAAAACAAAGTACAGTATTATAATAACATGTGCAAAGAACTGGAGATAGAAAACCAAAAGGGAAGAACACATTAGACATTTCTCAAGTTGAAGGAACTGAAAAAAAAATTCAAGCCTTGGTTTGCAATATTGAAGGATTTTACTACGAAAATACTGAACAACGCAGGAAGCATCAAAAGATGATGGAAAGAATACACAGAGTCACTGTACCAAAGAGAATTGGTCGACACTCAACCATTTCAGGAGACAGCATATGATCCAAGAACCGATGGTACTGAAGGAAGAGGTCCATGCTGCACAGAAGGCAATGGTGAAAAACAAGGCTCTAGAAAGGTGACAGAATACCATTTGAGATGTTTCAACAAACGGATGCAGTACTGGAAGTGCTCACTCATGTATGCCAAGAAATTTGGAAGACAGCTACCTGGCTGACTGACTGGAAGAGATCCATGTTTGTATTCATTCCAAAGAAAGTTGATCCAACAGAATATGGAAATTATCAAACAATATCATTAATATCACACACAAGTAAAATTTAGTTGAAGATCATTCAAAAGCAGTTGCAGCAATACATCAACAGGGAATTGCCAGAAATTCAAGCTGGATACAGAAGAGGACGTGGAACAAGGGATATCACTGCTGATGTCAGATGGATCATGGCTGAAAGCAGAGAATACCAGAAAGATGTTTACCTGTATTTTTTGACTATTCAAAGGCATTCGACTGTGTAGATCATAAAAATTATGGATAACATTGTGAAGAATGGGAACTTTAAAACACTCAAGTGTGCTCATGAGGAACCTATACTTAGACCAAGAGGCAGTCGTTCGAACAGAACAAGAGGATACTGCGTAGTTTAAGGAAAAGTGCGTGTCAGGGTTGTATCCTTTCACCATAGTTATTCAATCTGTACGCTGAGCAAATAATCTGAGAAGCTGAACTATATGAAGAAGTACACAGCATCACGATTGGAGGAAAACTCATTAACAATCCGTGACATGCAGATGACACAACCTTGCTTGCTGAAAGTAAAGAGGATTTGAAACACTTACTGATGAGATCAAAGACCACAGCCTTCAGTATGGATTACGCTTCAACATAAAGAAAACAAAAATCCTCACAACTGGACCAATAAGCGACATCACAATAAACAGAAAAAAGATTTAAGTTGTTAAGGATTTCATTTTACTTGGATTCACAACCAACGCCCATGGATGCAGCAGTCAAGAAATTAAACAAGGCACTGCACTGGGTCAATCTGTTGCAAAAGATCTCTTTAAAGTGTTTAAAAAAAAAAAAATCACTTTAATGACTAAGACGCATCTGACTCAAGCCATGGTGTTTTCAATGCATGTGAAAGCTGGACAATGAATAAGGAAGACCAAAGAAGAATTGATGCCTTTGAAATATAGTGCTGGCAAAGAATATTGAATACACCACAGACTGCCAGAAGAATGAAAAAATCTTTCTTGGAAAAAGCACAGCCAGAGTGCTCCTTAGAAGCAAGGATGGCGAGACTTCATCTCACATACTTTGGACATGTTATTAGGAGGGACCAGTGCCTAGAGAAGGACATCATGCTTGGCAGAGTAGAGCATCAGTGACAAAGAGGAAGGCCCGCAATGAGAGGAACTGACACAGTGGCTACAACAATGGGCTCAAGCATAACAGTGATTGTAAGGATGGTGCAGGACCAGGTTGTGCTGTACATAGGGTCAGTACGAGTTGATGGCACCTAACAACAACAACATATAGTCCAACCATGGATTCCTCTCTGCAACACATAGCAGAGTTAGTCAAGTAAACTCCAGATCAGGGTATTTCACACAGGAGGTCATACTCCATTAGTGGGCTGGTTGTGAAATCACGTTCATGCACTGTGACCAGCAAAAGAAAATAGAGAAGAAAATATTGTACTGCATCATATATGATAAGGGTAAACACTGTTTCATGAAAAGTTTGTTTTAATTATTTGAATGTATTGAATCACAATGTAAAATAACTTTTCTGATGCAGGTTGTACTCAAAAAAGTTTGAAACTCATTGCTATAGATGAACACTTTCCAGTGAACGTAAATTCACTCTTTCAAAATAGGACCCATTTTATTTTGTGAACACTTCCTTCCCAAAGGTAGGTCTTAGAGTAAAAAACCTTTCTTTCACAAATGCATGTAACCTTTAGCCTAGCAAATTTCACTTTTGAAGTTTATTCAGAAACATATTTGCACACATGCAAAATTGTGTATGGATAAGAATACTCATTGCAAAATTATTTGTGATACCAAAAACTGGAAGCAATCCAAATGTCATCAAACAAATATGGCTAAAATGTATTATGACACAGTCACACAACCGTAAAAGAAATGAACAAGTTTTCTATTTACTGAGATGAAAAGATCTTGTTATGTGAAAAAAGGTACAGAATAGTATTATACTATTTTTTGTCCAAAGCTGGGAGGAGAACAGATAATAAGAATCTATATTTATATTTGCTTGTAGAAACTCCAAAGAACACATGAAATCCAAATACGATGGTTATCAATGGGAGAGGATGGAGACCTGGGTAGATGGATAAATAGACATTTCACTATATAAAGGTTTCTGGTTTTTGAAACATGTGATGGTAATATCAATGCTAAAAGAAAAGAGATGCACAAGAAATAAAATTGACTTCTTCAAAAAAAAAGGGAAAAAACTAAAGAAATGTCTGAGGAAGCACAGAAGCCTAAATAAGCTCTCAGGTATTAAAAAAATATTTCATATTAAAAAGTTCTTCTCTTCACTATTGCCAGAGTTCTATCCTGGGGGGTGGTAAACTTTTGATGGCCCCTAAAATTGTTTTAAATATCGATCATACATCCCCCTCACTCTCCTCTTCAACATTCTCTTTTTTGGTCTTAACATCCGTAGTTACTCAAGTGCTTCTCAATTAAACATTTAGGCGTAGAAGAAAACAACAGGTTCTCCTTCTACCTCCAATACTTGTGACACTAGACCTGTGGCCTCATTCAAGCCTCTATAGCTCCATCTGAGGACCAAATCTGTAATTAAATGCAAGCCTAAACTGCATCTTGCTATTAGCCAGAATGCACCCTCCCACTATAACGTATTCCTTACTATTTAAGTCACGAAGTAAATTTTTCACTAATCTATTTAATAATAGTAGCAGCAGTTAGCTAACATTTTGATTGAACACTTAACTATATTATAGGCTGTGGTTTATATGCTTTAAGTGGATTATGTCACTTAATATCCAAAGAATATCTATGACATAGGTCTGTTTATTATACTAATTTTAAGGATGGGGAAAATGGGGCACAGAGTGTTTAAAGAACTTGCCCAAGGATAAATGGCCAGTGAAAGTCAGAGCAAGGACTGGCACTCAGGTATTCAACATCAAAGTCCAAATTAAAAGCTCATGAAGATCACTGATTTCATTACTTTACACTTTCATTCCTAAGGCTGATTATTTTACCTGAATAACTTAATTTTATAAAAGCAAGTAAAAAAAAAAAGCCATTATCAAGTAAATACAAAATTAGAATAAATAAGATTTTTTTATTAATCCAAGTACTGAAGATTTTTAAAAAATTGATTACTCTTGGTAATGTTTATACCTTCATATACATCACCTGTACATGATTACTATCATAAATATGCATATTATTTAGCCTAAAAATTCCACATCAAAAAATTATTTCAAATGAGATAAATGAACAAGAATGTCAGATACATAAGCACAAATATTATTGCTATAACATTATTTATAATAAGTAAAAACAAATACAAGCTGCATGTCCATAAACTGGGATTGTAGTAAGTAATTCCTGATCCATCCTTCACGAATTACAGTAAATAGAGTAGGAAAGAGATATGAGATTATAAGAAAATATGTCTAATAAGTGAATAAAAGTATGTCACAGAACAGTTAACATAACTAATTACCTAAAATTTATTACTACAGAAAACATTCCAGAAAGATTTAGACCAAACTGCTTTCTTGGAGCTAGGATTATATAGAACTTTTACATCCTACTTTATAAGCTTAGATATTACATTTTAGATATTTACTTACTTTTTCGAAATGAACAAGTTTTAAAATCAGCCACCCAAAAATGCTTTTCTTTTTAGATAAAAACAATTACCTTAAAAATAAACAAAAGGGGAAAGAATCTGTACTGTCTTGCTGTATTTAAAATAACAATACTTCATTTATTTCTAGGCATAAATACATAATGCATCTATATTAATACAAAGTAACTGATTCACCCTCTCTTCATATTATATAAAGATTACAATGTCTTTACAAGACATCAAATATTAATTTGTACTGCCTTTTAAAATGCACAGAAAAATTACTGAATTCCGTTAAGTAAAAGATATGAAAGACAGAGCATAGCCACTGTTAGTTTCTCTTTACTGAAAAGTCATGCCTTTGAATGTTTCATGATATTTCATTTTGAGCCAGAAGATCTGTTCAGCGGAAATTAAGTTTTAGCAACAAAAGACCTCAGGAGAGTAATCTATTAAATCTCTGAAGGAAGTGAGATTGTAAGATTTTGTGAAAATCAAGAAAGTTATTTTCTAAAATGAAACTGAGTCACATTTTATTACATAATAAAAAAGCAGTAAGAAATCCCAGATAAAATAGAAATCACAATGCATAATTCATAATCCATATTACTTAACTGAATGCTTTTACACCATTTAAAATAGAAACCAAAAATACTCAATATGCCAATAAATTTAAACTCCTAAAAACCTCTTCATATTGAAAATAGTCCAACTAAGAAGCATACAGAAAAAAAATGAAAAATGCCCAGCTAAATAGGCAGGTCTTTTAAAAATACTCCACATACAGAGGATAAAATCATTAATAAGAAACCATTACTGCTCTTGAAGACAAAAACACAAGGAAAGAAACCATAAACAATAGTAAAATCACCTTTAACGACAACTTAAGGTATGATGGGAGTCAGAGGGAAGCATGAACCTCTTCTCGGGAGGGCAAAATGCCCTCTTTACTCCCAGGAGGTATGGTTTGAGAGCTCAGGCTTCAGTGTTGAGGAAAACTGAAGAAAAATAAAGTTCTCAAGACGGGATTTTAAAAACACAAACCTAACCCGGGCTGCAGAATTATAACAAGCTCCACTGAGAAACCACCCAGACTGGAGATTTGGGTTTTCACCAGGACACTCTTAAGAATAATTCAACATGTCAAGTGTCACTCTAAAACATCTTTACCAAGGTGCTATGCCAATAGCCACAATCAGTCAATGATAAGACAGCTGAACTCAGTTATGGGTTTGGTTTGGCTAGATTTGGTTTGCTTGCCTTTAGACAGAACCACCCCATTAAATGAGAGCTGGTTTCACAAAACCAGTGTTTTAATTAAGCATACTAAATTCAGAGGCTTAAAATAGAAGTGAAATTGGAGGCTAAGAACCTAGTATTTTCTATTAAGTTAATATATTACTTTAACTTCACAGAAAATATGCACTTTACAGATGAACTCAAGAATTCCTCCAGGATATCATTTTAAATGCTGTAGCTTAAAAATGTAAGACATCATTATTTAATTGGTATTACAAACAATCCTGCTGGCCCAAATTGTAGGATCTGCCTTCTGATAAACAGCTGCACTTCTAATCATGGCAATAAAATAGAAGCAAAAGAGTCTGTCAAATTCTGTTGAATCCCACCAAGAAAATGTCATTTTCAGTTTCTTGGCTGGCATTTATGGCAATAATTGGTTTCAGCTCGGATTTTAACCTTTAAATTACTCCCACTAGCTTGCCCAAAATCTTTAAAGAGGGTAAAGCATTGGGGCACTTACGTGGTCAAGCCCACAAAATGTTACAGGGCAGTTAAATTATGGGTAGTTTTCTTAATTAAAATTTTTTAAAAAGTACATATGACTTTACACATTCCAAAGCCAATTAAATAAAACAAGGATGTCATTTTAAATATACATCTTCTTAAAGAACATTTCGTCATTAATAGAATCAATAGAATTGTTTTGAAAGAAATAACTATTTCTACTAGTATTTATTCTAACAATATCTGAATAATTTATTATGATTTCAAGTGTGGAATTCATTTAATGTAAATAATAACACAGCAAAAGCATGTGATATATAAGTGAACATATTAATGACTCATTTAGTCAGTTCAAAATACAAATGTAAGTGTGTGTGTATGTATTCCAAAGATTAGCAACGTACGAGGTATTAATTTCCTAAAGAACAGAAATTTAGAAATAACCATGTTGTGAAAACGGTTAATGTGCTTGGCTGCTAACCAAAAGGTTGGAAGTTCGAGTTCACCCAGAGCCTTGGAAGAAAGACCTGTTGATTTACTTCCCCAAAATCTGCCACTGAAGACCCTATGGCGCACAGTTCTACTCTTACACACACAAGGAGACCATGAGTCAAAGAAAGTAGCCTCGATGGCAGCTATCTATCTCTATTTTTATTCTACAAAGGGAGACACAGTCATGCTTTAAATTACAGAGTCTCTGATTTTAAAAGAATAATCTAATATAGGTTTTGTGTTTTTAGGTAGGGTCGAATAATCAACAAAAGGAGCGAGAAAAACATAAAACTGTGCATAGTATACATTACACAGAAAGGGAAAATAAAATTACCAAAATGCACATTATATAGAAAGCTATGCATGGTCCCATAAAAGACAGGATGGTAAATGGAAGCAACTTCTGGAACCTCACTACAGTCAAAATTTGAATAAAATTTGTTAAAAGGTTTATCACTTTTATTCAACACTCTAGAGGTTTTGGTCAATCCAGATAAGAAAAATAAAAATTTTAGAGTTGGAAAGGCTCTATTCAGAGATTATATGATTGTCTATAAAGAAAATTCAAAAAAACCTACAAGCAAATTTTATTAGCAGTAATAAAAACGTTTAGTAAGTAGTTGGATGTAACATAAACATACCAAAAAAATGTACATTATGTACCAGCCAAAAACTGAACATACAATTTTAAAATTACTTAAAATATTAACCAGAAAATATACAATACCTTAGAAAAAAACTAACAAAAAATGTATAAGCTTTGAGAAAACGTTACAGTTTACTGAAAAACATTAAATAAGATCTAAATAAATAAAACATGTTTTGTAATAGTAAGATATTTCAATAACATGGATATAAATACCTCCGATACAAATCTATAGGACTCAGTCCACTTTCAATCCAAAATACCAAAAGGTTTTTAGAGAAATTTACAAGCTATTTTTAAGATTTACATATAAGAATCAGGTCCAAGATTGACAAAGACAATTTGTTGGTGACTGGGGGACAGGGAGAGGACTTGACCTAGCAGATATCAAGATTTATTATAAAAATGTGGTAACTAAGACAATGTATATGGTATTAAAGGAGCCCTCGTGGCACAGTGGTTAAGTGCTTGGCTGCTAGTAGAAAGGTCAGTGGTTTGAATCCACCAGATGCTCCGTAGAAGGATATGGCAGTCTGCTTCTGTAAACATTACAGTCTTGGAAATCCTACAGGGCAGTTCTACTGTTCTACATTTTTTAACAGTTCCCAAGTGATTCTCAAATATAGGCAATATTGGCAACTGCTATCCTAACTTTCCCTAAACCCAAATCAAACCCACTGCTGTTGAGTTGAATTCCAACTCATAGCGACCCTATAGGACAGAGCAGAACTACCCCATAGGGTTTACAAGGCTGTAAATCTTTACGGAGGCAGACTGCCACATCTCTCCCATGGAGCAGCTAGCGGTTTCAAGCCGCCGACCTTTCAGTTAGCAGCTGAGCGCTTAACTACTGTGCCACCAGTGCCCAACTTTACCTACTCACTCCCCAAAACAATGATTAGGTGTTTTGTTTGTTTTTTAATAACCTACCACAACCTACTGTAGAAAGAACAAAGTACATTTTACTCAAAAACTGCTGTTTAAAAATATTAGGGAGAGTTTGGTAAGGGATGGTGCCTACAAGAAAAACATTTTGCTTAAACTTTTTGTATAATATATAGATCTGAAAGGACAGCAAAGTATTTGAAGGAAGAAATTATGAAGTTATGTAATAAAGCATGATATTAACAGATTATTTAAGAATTCAGAGATTCCTTTATATATTTATTGCCTCTAATGCACATAAAATTATCCAAAATTACCTAATTTTCATTTTCATACAACTCTGAATTTTATCCAGAATGTACAAGCTTGTTGAGAATATAAAAAATAAGCCATCTGGATATTTGTACCACTGGATCAAATGTAAACCTGTCCTCTCTAAACTTCTTAGCTTTTAGGGTTTATACGTGGGGATTAAATTAAATACAGCATTTATAAAGCAGCTAATGAACTAAAATGTGTGATATTAACTAAAGAAATACAAGTTCTTTTGCTTCACATTTATTAATTTAAAGTCATCTACTATATAATTTCATTATTCACTTTTGAAGAGTTTGAAAGTTATTTATAACAAAATAATCCCAACTATCAAGAATTCTTAACAGAAAGATTCAAAGCAGTAAACAGCAAAACTCGGTTATCAATGTGAGAAGTTAACCAAAGGAACAGTTTACATAAGCATTACTCAGGCTCAGAATTCACTGATCACCTAAAAAGTATCACCACAGACGCTGCTACACATTTTCTGTGTGTTATCTCATGGAACCTTCAAAACAAATCTTGTGATTTGAAACTCAGGAGTTATGTTACTTGACCCATGCCGCAAAATACGGCCAGAGACAAAGCAAGGAATAAAACATCAGTTCCACCTGCCTAACTGGATAGCAAGTTCCTTAAAGGCAGGATCACAGTTCTAAACCTCTTTGTACCCAACACACTTCCTAGCATAATGCCTTGCATCAATCGTGGTTTCAAGAAATTATTGGTGATAAGCAATTCATACGTATTTTCAGAAGCAAATAAACAAAGGAAATCTATACATAAAAATACAACCATACCAAATATATGTTTATTATAATAGGTCCGTGTAATCATGAAACAGAGATATATTGTAAGATATAGAATAAATCCATTTCTAAAGTAATTTGAAATTCCACATTGTAAGTAAAATCTACCTAATTCTCAGGCGTCTGAATTTATTTCACTTCCAAAATTATCATTCTGGGCTAGTTCAACATGCTTTTAAGCTTTTTATCTTCTATAATCCAATTTCCTTCTATATAACCTATAAAGTGTAGGTTGCAAAGGAAGTTATTTTGTTATTTTACTCCTAGCTACAGGCAATGTTAGTTATAACTTCTTTGTAGTTTAGCAGGTATTGTTCCAGCAGCTGGTGCCCTTTTACTAGTTAGCTGTACCAAGCGTTCCCAGTAGACTTTATGGTATTGCAATTCTGAAAAGGTTTAGAGCATACAGGCAAAATTAATTCTTATTTAAAAGGGAAAATAGTTATTTACCCTCAAGTGATAGTCAGGCATTTCACATATTTGACCTATAGCATGTTTTCATAACAAGTAAACATTAATTTTTAATTATAAGATTAGAATAACTGCTGGGAATCACAGATAAATAAAAATTCCTTATATATAACTTGATAAGAAAGCTTATCCAATGACTCAAATACTTACATATTAAACATTTATTGACCTCCCAAATAGAAGGTACTTATTCTCAAAAGCATGCTTTTCACACACAATGGTCTGAATGCTTCAAATTTCCCTGACTACTTTGGAGGATAAGCTGAGAACTTTTAAAGTTTTTCCTTATATTTTCCATAATAATATGTTAAATAATACTCAATACACAAAATAATGGCTCTCCTGAAAGTGAACAAATTATAATAACAAAAATCATCAATTTGAAGATTCTTCATAAAAAGTAACATGGGCGAGATACAATCTTCAGTTTATACCAGATCCACATAACATTTTCAACATGAAATCAATAACTATTCTTTCCTCTGTACACCCTATGCTAGCTCTATTATAATAAGCAATTGTTAAGTTCACTGTCATTGTTTTAGATAAAGTCTAATTCCCCAGACCACAGCAGTCAAGAATCAATTCAAGTCTCAGGTTGCAACGATCTCACTGCTTTCAATATGAGCTTACACTGAATTACATACGCTGACTTTGTATTTAATACACTCCATAGAATACTGTTAGGTAAATACTCAACAGATGCCTACATTTATTATGTCTCCAATATCCCTGTTTCAAGCTCACTGAAGGTAGGGGAAGCACCTTGTACTTCTTTTTTGTTTTTTCTTTTATGTCATATATCACCTAATAATGTCTGTCAGGTTATATAGGTGCAAGAAAAATGTAAAGTCCTTTTTGTCTTCCTTACTTCTTCTGGCCGTTGATGGTAGGCAGACAACAGAATGAGAAAATGAACAATCAGTAAAAAGAAAGCTATATCTAGAAACATGATGGTATTACAAAATTACAAGGACAAAGAGAAGATCTTAAAAGCAATCACAGAGAAAATCTTAATTGAAAGAAATCACAATTAGACTGATTGTAGATTACTCAGAAGTAAAAATGAAAAGCAGAAGGTGATGGAATAACACCTTTAATGTGCTAATAGAAAATAACTGCCAATGAAGAATTCTATTACAAGGAATATATATTTATAGAATAATGGTTAAATAAAGGCATTTTAGGCCGATAAGAACTAACACAAGTTTGCCACCACAGATTCTCACTAAGAAATATCCAGGCAATGGAAAGTAACAGAACATGTAAGCACTGGATGGAATTAAAAAATGACAAACAAAATATGTAGATAAATCCACATAACTACTGACTTTAAATAATAATAATTGGTATAAAAACTAAAACAAGATAAAACTGAAATGAATGAGTGAACTGATATGTATTGAACTGTTTCTCCCAAAAAGATATGTTGAAGTCCTAACTCCTGGTACCTTTGAACATGATCTTGTTTGGAAATAGGATCTTTGAAGATATTATCAGTTAAGTTAACATGAGGTCATACTGGAGTAGGGTGGCTCCTAATCCAATCTGAGTGGGAACCTTACAAAAGACAAGCGACACAGAAGGACACAGAGGCATATGAAGACAGAGGCAGAGACTGAAATGATCCATCTATAAGCCAAAGAACGCCAAGTATCACTGACTATCACCAGAAGCTAGAAGAGAGACTTGGAACAGATTCTCCCTCAGACCCCTCAGAAGGAATCAACATGGCTGACACCCTGATTTCGAATTTTTAGCCTCCAGAACTGTGAGACAATAAATCTATTCTTATAAGCCACCCAGTCTGGTATCCTCAACCACACTTATCCTAGCCTCTATGATGACTCTTCTGTTACCCAATCCTTATATTTTCCCCAAGGTTCCATCCTCAGCCCCAAGGTTTTTTTTGTTTTTTAATCCACTCTCTCTGAATGATGTCATGGTGTCAGTTTTCATCATTATATTTATCATTTTAAGCTGGTGTCACTAAATCTCAAATTCTCTACAATCACATCTTATATGACTTAACTCCTCAAATGGAATACTTTATGCATCTTCTATATTGCCTTTCCCTTAAATACGGGTCAGTAATCTATTTTTGTTGAAAAACATTCTATTGACTATTTAGAAATATAATTCCCAACTGTGCAAACAGAAGTTAACACATTTAACACCCACAAAAAAGCAAACTTGCGTCACTCACCCAAAATATCAAAGACCTAGTTCTGTCACTTGACATCTTCCTCACTCCCCTTTTTACGGTAATAACAGCACCCTCCTTTCCTTTAGGAAACTCCTCCTTGACTCTCTATGGTTCCATACGGGGTTGGCAAATCAGGATGCATGAGTGGGCACATGCCTAGACATGGTCAGTAAGAACCTTGAGCTTCCACCACAGAGAAAGCAACTGGTTCAGAAATGAACAAGTGACCTAAGTCATGCCAATCAGAGTTCACCCAGGATTGTTTTTTTCTGTTAGAGCTTGTGGGGAAAATGCTCTTGCTTTTGGATTAGGGTATGAGAAACAGACATGTCTGGAGTTGCTCTCATACTTTTCTCCCTAGTTATATGGAGAAAGCCTATCTGGCAGTCACGAGATGAAAAGAATCAGAGAAACAGAGAGAAAGAGAGTACAGTAGGGAAGAAAAAGCAACAAAGAAAGAAGTAGAGAAATGAAGGGAGAAAAAAATAAAGATATAGGGAAATATCTCATAACATCATTTAAACCGGTATATGCAGCTGGGCACATAGGCAGCTCTACCCCTGGGCATTCTAGTCTTCTTTGCTAAAGCTAGCTTTTACTTTGATTTCTCGAACTGAGTGAGTCCTGACTCATACAGAAGCCCAACTAAATTTTTTAGATTATTTCCTTTCTAAAAAAGTGCAAAATCCATTTAATGACATTATGAGCATTTTTGCACATCATTTTAGAATTTTAAAATTACAAATCACAGAAGTAATTTAAGAAGACAGAACAAAATTATACAATATGACGTTCAGACAGGGAGAGGACATAAAAGCATTTTGTCCATAGTTCCTCAGGATGGTTAGTAATGGCATATGATTACAATTTCAGTGGAAAAGGGAAGACAACATTTTTAATAGCACTTTCCTTAATACATAAAAGGTCCTACCTGGTATGAAAAAGATCCAAGTCAACAGAAGCATCTACTAAACTATATGGCACTCTGTTAACAGGTATACTTTCTCCTGAGGTCTCCATTACTACTCAAGATTACAATATCTGGCAGGATAATGATCTAAAATGATATAGCACCAAACAGTTTAATTACTGAGATTATGTTGCTATCATATGACACATTGCATTTGAATGTATTGTTCCTCAATTATTATTAGCCATTATGGAAGTACAAATTAAAAGCACACTGAGAAATCACTACATAACCTATCACATGTTTAATATACAAAATAGTGACAACACCAAATGCTGTAAAGAATGAGGAGAAACTAAATCACACATATATTACTGATGGGAATATAAAATGGCACAGCCACTCTATAAAACAGCTTAGTAGTTTCTTAAAAAGTTAAACATGTAAGTACCATATGACCCAAACAAAAGAAATCAAAACATACGTTCACACAAAACCCCATACACCAATGTTTAGAGCAGTTTTATTTGTACTACTAAAAACTACACTCCACCCAGATGTCTTTCAGTGGGTGAATGGTTAAACAAACTGTGGTTAACCATACCACGTGGCAGGCAGAAAAGTAGCACCCTCCCACCTCAAAGATGTCCATGTCCTAATCCACAGAAATTGTGAATATGCTATCTTACATGGCGAAGGGTAATGAAGGTTTCAGATGGAATTAAGGTTTTTAACCAGCTGTCCTTGAGATGCAAAGATTATGCTTGATTATCCAGGTGGGCCCAATGTAATTCCAAGAGTCCTGAGAAGTAGGAGAGGGAAACACAAGAAAGAGAACCAGAGACATGGCAGTATCAGAAGAACTCAGATGTATACTGTTGACTTTGAAGATAGAGGAAGAGAACCAGGAACCAAGGAAGGTGGTGGGTCACTAAAAGAACACTACCAAGAAAGTGAAAACACAACCCATGAAATGGAAGAAAATATTTGCAAATCATTATCTGATAAAAGTCTAGTATCTAAAATACATAAAGAACTCTTACAACCCAATAATAAAAAGGCAAATAACCCAAATAAAAAGTGGGAAGAACATCTGGATAGACATTACTCCAAAGAAGATACACATTTGGTCATCAAGCACCTATAAAGATGCTCAACATCATTAGTCATTAGGGAAATGCAACTCAAAAGCACACACTAATACAGCTACAGGCAAAAAGAAAACACAAAAACAAGTTTTGGTGAGGATGTAGAGAAACTGAAATCTTTATACATCTTTGGTGGGAATATAGAACTGTGCAGCCACCATGAAAAATAGTTCAGTGGTTTCTCAAAAAGTTAAACATAGATTTACCATACACCCAGCAATTCACTTCCTAGGTATATACCCAAAGAACTGAAAACATATATTCAAACAAAAACTTATACATGAATGTTCACTGCAGCATCATTTATAATAGCCAAAAAATGGTGGGAAAAATGTCTATCACCTGATGAATAGTCCTATATAATAGACTATTATTCAGCCACAAAAATAGGTAATAATTCATGCCACAAGATGAAATGAAACTTGAAAACATTATGCTAAATGAAAGAAGACAGACACAAAAGGCCACATATTGTATGATTTCATTTACATAAAATGTCCAGAATAGGCAAATCCATAGAAACAGAAAGTAGATTAGTATTTGCCAGGGGCTGGGGCAAAGGACGAATGGGAAGTGACTGCTAATGGGGATGGTTTTTTTTTTAGTGGGGGGGGGTGAAATGTTCAGGAATTAGTTTTTTTTTTGGGGGGGGTGATAAATGTTCAAGAATTAGATAGTTGTGATCAATGCACAACTTTCTAAACATACTAGAAACTACTTGTCGGGTAAAGGATCTAGTTTTACCCAGGGCCTAGATTCATGCTGATCTTTACCATGTACTACTGAATTGTACACTTTAAGAGGGTAAACTTTATGCCATGTGAATTATATCTCCATAAAGCTGTTATTTAAAAAAAACTTTAAGGCATCCAAAATCTCAAAGTATGTGTGAGTGTGGGTGTGTGTGTATGATGACAAAATATAATTCAGTTTCAAAAATCCTCACTTGCTTAATTTTTCTACTTAATTTGGCCATTTGTTTTAACTATAAAAGAAGACCTGTGGGATTGAAAATATCGTGATGACCCTTACACCTTGATAGTCTAAGCACAGTCATCTCCTCAGCAAACTCCTCGGCCCAGAGGCAGCATCCGCCCTCTTCCAGAAAACCTAATAAAAGAGGGAAGTAAACGGGATGCAGTAAACTCTCCTATCATTTCCTACCAAAAAAGAACTGAATTAATCACACTTTCTATCTCATAAACTAGTAAGGCTCTGCGTTTTAGAGCTGTTGCTGCTGCTATTCTCTAGAGTTACTGCATAAACAACAGGAAGTCTTGAATTTCTTTTGCAAAATTGAAAAAACCAAGAAGCAAAAGAAGAGGGTTTGGGGAAGAAATTAAAGAACACGCTTTCCACTTTACTGCATTAATTGCAATATTACTCTATATATTATGCTATATTTAAAAATACCAAAAGTTCAGGGGAAAATAGAATAATTTTAGTTATAGACTAAAGAAATAAACATGATTCGAACATTACACAAGGCAAAAGACTTACGTGTATACTGCACTTATTCTATGTTGTACTTATTTCTACTGCCACTGCTGCCTCAAATCTAGATATTACTAAAAAATGAAAGGATTTAATTTTTATAAAATATGGTTTAAATTTCCAGAGAATCAAGTACAATATTATATGCTTAATCCATTCAGAAAAACACTTTTACTCCTGTAATCTAAATAAAATTTTTTTCAAATGAGGAGCCCTCATGCTGTAGTGGTTAAGCACTCAGCTGCTAACAAAAACGTCAGTGATTCGAATCCACCATCTGCTCCACAGGAGAAAAGTGGGGCAATCTGCTTCCATAAAGATTTATGGCCTTGGCACTTCACCAAAGAAGACATTCAGGCAGCTAACAGATACATGAGGAAATGCTCACGATCACTATCCATTAGAGAAATGCAAATCAAAACTACAATCAGATACTAGAGCTCACCCCAACAAGGCTAGCATTAATCAAAAAAACACAAAACAATAAATGTTGGAGAGGTTGTGGAGAGACTGGAACACTTATACTCTGTTGGTGGGAATGTAAAATGGTACGACCACTTTGGAAATCGATTGTGCTTCCTTAAAAAGCTAGAAATAGAAGTACCATACAATCCAGCAATCCCACTCCTTAGAATATACCCTAGAGAAATAAGAGCCATCACACAAATAGATAATATGCACACCCACATTCATTGCAAAACCGTTCACAATAGCAAAAAGATGGAAACAACCTAGGTGCCCATCAACTGATGAATGGATAAACAAATTATGGTATATTCACACAATGGAATGCTACACAACAATAAAGAACAACGATGAATCCATGAAACATCTCATAACATGGATGAATCTGGAAGGCATTATGCTGAGTGAAATTAGTCAGTCACAAAAAGACAAATATTGTATAAGACCACTATTATAAGAACTCAAGAAAAGGTTTAAACACCGAAGAAAACATGCTTTGATGATTACGACGGTGGGGATAGAGGGAGAGGGGTATTCACTAACTAGATAGTAGACAAGAATTATATTAGGTGAAAGGAAGGACAGCACACACTACAGGGGAAGTCAGCACAACTGGACTAAACCAAAGCTAAGAAGTTTCCTGAATACAA
>NW_004443953.1:8992100-8997730 GCF_000243295.1 Trichechus manatus latirostris
GCATGGCCCCCAGACTGTCTGTCAACCCAGAACTAAAAGATAATTTTGAAGTATTATAGATGACTTTGATATGTAGCCAGGGCTGACAGCCTATGTACTTAAACAATTATAGTAATAGGCCAACTCTTCACACAAAGACAAGACTGGACTATAAGACATAAAATGATTCTCCTGAATAGTGTTCTTCTTAGCTTAAGTAGATACATGAGACTAAAAGGGCAGCTTCTGTCCGGAGGCAAGATGAGATGGCAGAAAGGAACAGGAGCTGGCTGAATGGACACAGGAAATCCAGGGTGGAAAGGAGAAAGGATGAGTGTGCTGTCACAGTACAGGGAAGAGTAACTAGGGTCACATAATAATGTGTGTATAAATTTCTGTACGAGAAACTAACTTGAACTGTAAACTTTCACTTAAAGCACAATTAAAAAAAAAGATTTACAGCCTTAGAAACCCTATAGGGCAGTTCTACTCTGTCCTCTAAGGTCATTATGAGTCAGAATCGACTTGATGGGAACGGGTTTGGTTCAACGGGTATGGTTCAATGGGTATGGTAGAAAAATAAGACTGATTCATTCATTATTATAGACAATGAATGTCAATGATGTTTTTGAATGAAAACTTAAAGAACTAAGACATAATATAATATAAAATTAAATAAATCTTATAAATAATAATGCTCATAATGATTGGTAAAGTTTAAAAAAAAATCTTACTATAATTGTTTAAGTACATAGGCTGTCAGTCCTGGCTACATATCAAAGTCACCTATAATACTTCAAAATTATCTTGAAAATATAGGTATCTGAACACTTCTCAAGAAATTGTGAATTAATAAGACACCGAGGCATTTGGATTTTAAGAAATTTCTACAGGTAATTCTGATGCACAGGATGAAAACCACTAATACAGGACATAACCATAATTTTATTCTACTATAAACACCTGTTATAGAAAACAACCTAAATATTTTTTGAACAATAAGGAAATAGTTTAAAAAATAATAAAGGCATCAAATGGAATACTGTGGGGTCATTAAAAATGATGCTTCAAAAATATGTCTATTAGCATATAAAGATATATGTTTGTGTGTGGGTGTGTATATACAGCTATATATAAATAGCTATACACACACAACAGTATATATGATATAATTCTATTTTTGTAAAGCAAAATACATATGCACACATATGTACAGAAAGGTGTTAATTACGGTTGACTATAGGTAGGCAGGAGTATGAGTATTCTTTATGCTGCTCTTTTTGCTTGCCTGTATTTTTGCTGGTATTTCTGAATGACTACATATGCCTTATATGTGAAAAAACTCAGCAACTTCATTTTGATGATGGAAAAGATTAACTTTAAATAGTATGTATACTGTATATTAAGAAATATTTACTTTGAGATAAAGCAAATGTGGCAAAATTTTAACAAATGGTGAATCTAGGTGAAGGATGTTAGTATTCACACGACTTTTCTGTAGGTTTGAAATTGTTAAAAATTTTAAAGTTAAAGAGAATAAAGAAAACACTTCAGAATTTAGCCGCTCCCCCTACAAGAAAGTAGTTTGTTTCATCATAGGTTGACCATTTGATACATCAATACATGAATCCCTTAAAATATTGTACTTAAGTTACCTTACCAAAAAATCAAACCTGTTGCCGTAAAGACAATTTCGGCTCATAGCAGCTCTACAGGACAGAGCAGAACTGCCCCACAGGGTTTCCAAGGCTGTAATCTTTACAGAAGCAAAATGCCACATCTTCCTCCCACAGAGTGGCTGGTGGGTTCAAACCACTGACCTTTCGGTTAGCAGTCAATCACTTAATCACTGTACCACTAGGGCTACTTTAAATTAGTTAACATAGATTAAATCAAAGATTAGCTGAAATTACCACCATAAACATGTAGATACAGAAGTATATACACATTAAATATATTTATATGTGAACGAATATATGTATACATGCATTTTTTAAAATGTAAAGTCCCCTATTGCTGTTCTTATAGTCACTAGCTACATATGTCTCTGTACTGTATTAGCCAAATATTAATTTCTTTAAATACATATTCTAATACAAATCCATTCATTAAACATACCAGACATCAAAAATATCAGCTCTATAAAACATTCATCTCACCTCATCTAAGTCTTGGATATAAACTGGCTTTTCCTCAAAGCCAACTGGCATTGGTTGACTGTAGGGAATCTTTACTTCTTCATAGATCTTGTTATTATCTCTCTGGATTCCTTCTGGTAAAATCATCTATAAGCATCATACAATAATAATAAAAAATAGAACAACTCTTCTGACAAAAATTCATTAATTAGAGAGAAAGATAAAGAACATTACTGGGTTTTATGACATAGCACTGGTAAATTAACATGGTTAATTTAAAGGAAAGCTAGCCCAAATCAAACCAAACCAAACAAACACATACACACAAAGCATTCATGAAGCAGGTATCTCATATAATCCAAAATCAAATCTTTGTCGTCAAGTCAATTTCAACTAATAGTGACCCCACAGAACAGAGTAAAACTGCCCAACAGGGTTTCCCAGGCTGTAATCTTAACGGAAGAAGACTGCCACATCTTTCTTCCATGGAGCCTCTGGTGGGTTTGAACCACCGACCTTTCGGTTAGCAGTCAAGTGCTTATCCACTGCACCACCAGGGATTCTTTCACATGTAACACATGAGCCAAATGTATTTCTGAAGACAAAAGTATTCAACTACGAAAAAATGTGTAATACTACAGTGGAAAGTTTAGTCAAAACAGTGATTCAACTGCTAAACCTCAAAAAGACAAGTTGCATAAATAATGAAAGGGCGGAGAACTAATACTTTCTGAATACCTAGTATGTGTCAGGAACTTTACATACACTCCATTATTTCATTTTCCCCAATATTTTTAAATACAATTTAGCAAAGTATAATCAACTAGTACTAAAGTCACAATGGAAATAAGGAACATCTGTGTTATTTCTTCAGAAGAGACATTTTCGTCCAAAAGGGGCCATACACCAATGGCATACCTTTGAACCAGCAATGAAAGCCGATGTTTTCATGGCTTCAGCCTGGGAATCATAAACATGGGGATAACGTATTTTCTCAATACCCATCTCTCTCGGCCTGCTCAGAACTGGAAAGCTCCTAGCATTCAGAAGTGCCTGTTCTCTATAAACACAAAATAGGCCAAATCTGAATTTTTTTATCTTGAAAAGGAAAGCATAAAACAAGGTCACTATAATAATTATTTCACGTAGCCTTACATTCTAAACGAGAAACAATTAAACTAAACAAAGGAAGATATCAGCAATCCTGAAATTTTCTGGGCAATCAAAGAGGATTTGTCACATTTTTAAATACTATTTTAGATAAACAATCAGATAAATCTGACTTAACGGTCTTGATGATTTTGTTTTCCACAATCCGAAAACATTTAAGAAGGTATTTTAAATGAGTTTCAATATTTAAAGAACCGAAGGTGGTAACGTCTTTCTTCATTTCATTTTCCCTTTTCTAACAACATGGTATTCACTAAGATAGAAAAGAAAAAAGGAGAGTCCCAATAAATTTATGTAGACTTCATAAATCTTAACCCAATGGTGTGTGCAAAAGATCTAAATACAGCTTACTTCTATAATCTAAATCTCTCACCAATGTGGATACAACCAAGAATATTCTAATTAAGCAGATCATTGCTTTCTTATCGCAGAAAATCAGGTGTTCATACAACAAAACTACATTCTTGTAAAAAAAAGTGACTAGAAGAATCATCTAAATTGCTAAAACTAAACTAAAAAATGATAATAGTATGTAAAAGTTGCAATTACAGCATAAGCATTTTTCAGCTTCTGGCATTTATTACCTTTGCATCCGCAATTCCTTAGGATCAAAGCACATCAGTCCTTCTCCTGAAACCTCTCCGTCTTCTCCAGCCTTTTTTTCACGTCTGGCAACTCTTTTTTCTTCACGGCGATACTGTTTCATTAACTGCTTTTCTTGTTCAGACTGAATAGTGACTTGACAACCATAATTATGCTTAGCATTTTCTCCTAAAATTTTCTTGCAATTTTCTACAAAGCAAATTTAAGAAACATAATGTTTTACAAATCTCAGACCCACTTTAACTTGTACAAAAAACACTGCTTTTTCCCCCCATTAACACATAAAACAGTACAATAATCCACCAATTCACTGTTTAAAACTGATATATTCAGCTACATATTTGAAGGAGAGTTTTTCTTTTTAAAACAATGTCTGAATGACATTACATGGTGGTTTAAGAAAAGTCTTGATGTAGTTCTTTTCCTACAGACTAAAGAGTTTAATGTTACTAATATTATAAATTCTTACATAAAACATAAAAATAAAAAATTAATTTTAAAATTTTGAAGTAATTTGTTCATACATACAACTTCAATAAATATAATAATCAGTCAATTAGCATTTGCTGTTAATATAACAAAATAAAAATACTCTTTACATACTGCTGTTGCTGTTGTTGTTAGGTGAACTTCAGGAGTGACTTCACCACTGAGCTAAAAGGGTGTCCAAGGGCCATACTCTCAGGGTTTCTCAAGTCTGTCAGGCCAGTAAATCTGGTTTTTTTTTTGTGAGTTAGAATTTTGTTCTACATCCTTTTCCAGCTCTGTCCAGGACCCTCTATTGTGATCCTGGTCACAGCAGTCAGTAGTGGTAGCCGGGCACCATCTAGCTGTACTGGACTCAGTCTGGTAGAGGCCATGGTAGCTGTGGACCATTAGTCCTTTGGACTAATCTTTTCCTCATATCTTGTTCTCTTCATTCGCCCTTGCTCCTGAAGGCTTGAGACCAGTGGAGTATCTTAGATGGCTGCTCACAGGCTTTTAAGACCCCAGACGCTACTCACCAAGGTAGAATGTAGAACATTACCTTTATAAACTGTGTTATGCCAATTGAGCTAGATGTTCCCCGAGACCATGGTCCCCACAGTCCTCTGCCTAGCAATTCAGTCCCTCAGGGAGTCTGGCTGTGTCTATGGAGCTTCCATGACCTTTCCTTGTATAAGTTGTGCTGGCTTCCCCAGTACTGTGTACTGTCTTACACTTCACCAAAGTTACGACTTGTCTATTGTCTATTTAGCTCCCCCCCACTCCTCCCATCCCTCGTAACCAACAAAGATTGTTACTTTTTGTGTGTAAACTTTTACATGAGTTTTTACAGCAGAGGTTTCATACAATATTTGTCCTTTTGTGATTGACTTATTTCACTCAGCATAACGTCCTCTAGTTTCATCCATGTTATGAGATGCTTCACAGATTCATCATTGTTCTTTATCGCTGCATAATACTCCATTGTGTGTATGTACCCTACTTTATTTATCCATTCATCTGTTGATGGGCATCTAGGTTGTTTCCATCTTTTCGCTATTGTGAAAAGTGCTGCAATGAATATGGGTGACCATATGTCTATTCATGTGACGGCTCTTATTTCTCTAGGATATATCCCTAGGAGTGGGATTGCATTTTGTAGTGCTTTTTTTTTTTTTTTTGTGGTGCTGATGTTTTCTTTGTTCCTCTTACTCTCCTGTGATGAGTTCCTTTTGTTTGTGGATTTTTTTTTCATTTCTTTTCTTTTTGTAGGTT
>NW_004443953.1:8997830-8999838 GCF_000243295.1 Trichechus manatus latirostris
TTTGTGGATTTTTTTTTCATTTCTTTTCTTTTTGTAGGTTTTGTTTTTACTGAGACTTTATGTTTTTCTTCTTTATTTTGATGAGTAGGTTTGTTGACTTTCTATGTGGTTACCTTGAAATTTACCCTTATCTTCCTAGATTTGAACCAGTCTATTATTACTTGGCATCATTTGCCTTCCTCTCCATTAGAAGGTTCTATACCTACACCATTTATTTCCTCTTCTATTGTTCTGATGCTGTTGTCATTTACAGATTAACCTCTCTGGTTCCCTGTTGTAATACTTTTGGTTTTGGATACTCCTTAAGAGTTCATTTCCTAGGTTGGTATCTGGCTAGTACAATCCTGTGTCCTATATATGCAGCCTGTGGTCTGATGTTGTTTGTTCTCAGATCAAAGGACTCCCTTTAATAAGTCTTCTAAGTCTGGTATGGTTTTTACATAGTCCCTTAATTTCTGGTTATCCGGAAATGACCTAATTTCACCATATTTGAACGAGAGTTTCGCAGGATATATTATTCTTGGCTGGCAATTTTTTTCTTTCAAGGTTTTGTATGTGTCATCCCATTGCCTTCTTGCCTGCATGGTTTCTGCTGAATAATTCAAGCTTAGGCTTATTGTTTCTCCTCTGTATGTGACTTTTTGTTTTTCTCTAGCTGCTCTCAGGATTCTTTGTTTGTCTTTGGTTTTAGCAAGTGTGATTATGATATGCCTTGGTGATTTTCTTTTGGGTTCTATCCTATATGGGATTTGCTAAGCTTCTTGGATGGTCAGCTTTTCATCTTTCATGATAATGGGCAAGTTTTCTGTCAGCAATTCTTCAATGATCCTCTCTGTGTTTTCTGTTTTCTCCCCATTCGGGAACTCCGATCACTCACAGATTTTTGCTTTTGATTGTATGCCACATAATTCTCAGGGTTTCTTCATTTTCCTTCGTTCTTTTTTCTGATTTTTCCTCAGAGTTGTATCCAAATGTTTGTCTTCAATTTCACTGATCCTATCTTCCATCGTTTCAAACCTGCTCCTCAGTCCCTCTATGACACTGTCCATTTCTGAAATCTTGCTGTTTATCTTTTGGATTTCTAATTGTTGTTTCTGTATGATTTCTAGTTGTGAATGTTGTTCCTGTATCATTTTCTTGAATTCTCCCATTTTTTTGTCTGTATTTTCCAAGAATTTGTCAGCCTTTTTCATGAATTTGTCTATTCTTCCTCATTTTTGTCTACTTTTTGCTTCAACTCTTGGATAATTCCGAATAGTAGAGATTTGAATTCCCCGTCAGTTAGGTCTAGTGCCTTTTCTTCTACTGGAGTCATCTGGTGTTTTATTCTGGATGCCTACTGGAACCATCCTGTCCTGTTTTTGTAAATGTTTCGATATTGTCTGCTGTCTTCAGGGCATTCAGTGGTTATTTTCCTCGTTTATTGATTGCAGATTTGTTTGTATTGTCCTGCTTTTTATGTGGTTATGTCTGAGCAGGCAGGCTGTGCATTCTTTGTTGTTTGCTTGTCTGTGGGAACGATACTTTTCACCTCCTTTTCCAATGGGCAGGGTCAATCACTCAGGTATGGTACAGCAGGGCAGGTCCAGCTGAAGGGGAGTTGCTGGGATGGGCTGTTTGTGGCAGGTACGAGGGCTGACAGTGCAGACTGGGAATCAGTGCAGGGCATGTTCCAGTAGGCCATGCCTGTGCTGCTTGGGAGTGTGATGTTCAGCACACAGTGCAGGTAGGCAGGAAGGAGGGGGTAGATTGTGATGTTTGGAGCTAAGACGGGTATGGAAAAGGGGAGAGAGAGGAGAGAGGAACAGAAGCCAAAAACAAACAAACAAACAAAAGAGTGCTAAGGGAGCTTGCTATTGGACTGGAGAGATGAGAGACTCAGAAATGGGGAAAAACAAAACTGAAAAAAAAAAGAAAAAGGGTAAAAGAAAAAAAATGAATAAATCGAGAAACTGGAAATGAAGAAAGATAAAAAGAGAATAAGAGAGAGAAGAAAACAAAGAAACAA
>NW_004443953.1:8999938-9039058 GCF_000243295.1 Trichechus manatus latirostris
CAAACAAAAAAGGCCCCAGGGGTCCCACTAGCATAGCGGCACAGGCCGGGAAGCAGTTTCACAGTCAAGCGGTGTTTCACAGCCTGTCAGGAAGAAGTAAAGATGGCGCAAGGAACCACGTATTTGAGAGAAAGGAGGGGAAGGTAGAGAGGTAAGAAAGAAATCTAAAGAAGCGGAAAAAAGCAACACCAGCAGCCAACAAAAGACACTCGGGGAGCCAGCCAGTTCAGGTGGGTGGAATCCAAGTGACACTGGGTGAAGCTGGTGCTTCCCAGCCAAGACACTGTGGCTGCAGGAAGCACAGGAGGCTAAGTGGGGGTGAAGAAGGGTGGGGGGCGGGAAAGCCTATATCACTGGTTACCAGTTGTTTTGTCTCCTGCTGGAAGCTCCGTGAAGCTGCTTTCTCGTACTCCCTGTTCGTTGATCTCCGACAGGAGTCCAAGATGGCAGATCCGTGCTGCAGTAGCTATAGGGGACCTCTGCATGTATCTCTCCTTGCTCTCTGTTCTCGGTCAGTTTCTCTTATTCCATTTGGTGCTTGGCTGAGTTCTTTATCTCCTCATTTGATGCTTAGCGTTTCAGGATTCACATGTGTGACTCTGTTTGACTTAGTTTTTCTGATCTTTACTGCGGAGGGACGGTGTGGTGCTTCTGACTATAGCGCCGTGTTGCCCGGAAGTCCAGGAAAATAATTTTTAATGCAGGTAAAGAGTACTACTATTATTAATATTAGATACTATAAAAATGCATGGAAATCCTGGTGCCATAGTAGTTAAGAGTTCGGCTGCTACCCAAAAGGTCAGCAGTTCGAATCTACTAGGCACTCCTTGGAAACCCTATGGGGCAGTTCTACTCTGTCCCATAGGGTCGCTATAAGTCAGAATCGCCTCGATGGCAACAGGTTTGGTTTTTTTTTTTTGGTTATACCAAAATGGATAATGTTATAAAAGCATGGTATAAAAGCGTAAACACATGTGAAAAGAATAGAAAACACTTTAGAACAAGCTTATGGATCAAATATATATATACATGCATGTATATATGGTAGTATGAATATACTAGGTAATACTAACTCATCACCTACAGCTTCCCAAAGAAATATGTGAAATGACTCATCTTGAACTTTTTTTAAATACAAATTGTTGTTGTTAGCTGCTGTCCAGTAGGTTCTGACTCATAGTGACCCTATGTATAACACAATGAAACACTGCCCAGTCCTGCGCCATCCTCACAATCTTTGCTACATTTGAGCCCGTTGTTGTAGCTACTGTGCCAATCAATCTCGTTGAGTCTTTCTCTTTTTCGCTAACCCTCTACTTTACCAAGCATGATGTGCTTCTCCAGGGACTAATCCTACCTAATAACATATCGTAAGTGTGTGAGACAAAGTTTCGTCATCCTTGCTTCTAAGGAGCATCATGGCTCTATTTCTACCAAGACAGATTTGTTCGTTCTTCTGGCAGTCCCTGGTATATCAAAACTCTCCACCAACACCATAATTCAAAGGCATCAACTCTCCTTCAGTCTTCCTTATTCATCGTCCACCTTTCACCTTTCACATGCACATGAGGTGACTGAAAATACGCTGGCTTGGGTAAGGCGCGCCTTAGTCCTTAAGGTGATATCTTTGCTTTGTAACATTTTAAACAGGTTTTTTGCAGCAGATTTCCCCAGAGCAGTATGCCGTTTGATTCCTGGACTGCTGCTTCCACGGGCATTGATTATGGATCCAAGTAAAATGAAATCCTTGCCAACTTCAGTATTTTCCCTGTTTATCATGATGTTGCTTATTGGTCCAGTTGTGGTGATTTTTGTTTTCTTTATGTTGAGGTGTAATCCATACTGAATGCTGTGGTCTTTGATCTTCATCACTAAGTGCTTCAAATCCTCTTTACTTTCAGCAAGCAGGGTTCTGTCATCAGCATGTTGCAGGTGGTTAATGAGTCTTCCTCCAATCCTGATGCCCCATTCTTCTTCATATACTCCAGCTTCTCAGATTATCTGCTCGGCATACAGATTTAATAAATATAGTGGAAAGATACACCTTGACGCACACCTTTCCTAATTTTTAACCACACAGTATCCCCTCGTTACGTTTGAATGACTGCCTCTTGGTCTATGTACAAGTTCTACATGAGCACAATCAAGTGTTCTGAAATTCCCATTCTTTGCGATGTTATTCATAATTTGTTATGAGCCACACAGTCAAATGCCTTTGCATAGTCAATGAAACACAGGAAAATATATTTCTGGTATTCTCTGCTTTCAGCCAAGATCAGTCTGATATCAGTAAGGGTGTCCCTCGCTCAACGTCCTCTTCTGAATCAGGCAATGATATCCCTTGTTCCATGTACTCTTTGGAATCCAGCTTGACTTTCTGAGTTCCCTGTCAATGTACTGTTGCAACCATTTTTTAATTATCTTCAGCAAAATTTTAGTTGCGTGTGATAATAATGATATTGTTTGATAATTTCCATATTCTGTTGGATCACCTTTCTTTGGCATGGGCAAAAATGTGTTGGCCTGGTAGGTGTCTTCCAAATTTCCTGGTATAGACAAGTGAGCATTTCCAGCACTGCATCTGTTTGTTGAAACATCTCAACTGGTATTCCGTCAATTCCTGAAACCTTGTTTTTCGCCAGTGCCTTCAGTTCAACTTGGACTTCTTCCTTCAGTACCATCGATTCTTGATCATATGCTACCTCCTGAAATGGCTGAATGTCAACCAATTCTTTTTGGTCTAGTGACTCTGTGTATGCCTTTCATCTGCTTTTGATGCTTCCTGTGTCATTTAATATTTTCCCCATAGAATCTTTCAGTATTGCAACTTGAGGCTTGAATTTTTTCTTCTGTTCTTTCAGTTTCAGAAATGCTGAGCATGTTCTTCCCTCTTGGTTTTCTGACTCCAGGTCTTTGCACATGTCGTTATAATACTTCACTTTGTCTTCTCAAGCCGCCCTTTGCAATCGTCTGTTCAGCTCTTTTACGTCATCATGTCTTCCATTCGCTTTAGCTACTCTACATTCAAGAGCAAGTTTCAGAGTCTCCTCACACTTCCATTTTTGTCTTTTCTTTCCTGTCTTTTTAATGATGTCTTGCTGTCTTCATGTCTGATGATGTCCTTGATGTCATCCCATAACTCATCTGGTTTTTGGTCAATAGTATTCAATGTGCTAAATCTATTCTTGAGATGGTCTCTAAATTCAGGTGGGACATACTCAAGGTTGTACTTTACCTTTCATGGACTTGTTTTAATTTTCTTCAGCTTCAAGTTGAATTTGCATATGAGCAACTGATGGTCTGTTCCACAGTCAGCCCCTGGCCTTGTTCTGACTAATGATATTGAGTTTCTCCATTACCTCCTTCCACAGATGTAGTCGATTTGATTCCCGTGTATTTACTTCATCCAGTGAGGTCCACCTGTACAGTCGTCATTTATGTTGTTACAAAAAGGTATTTGCAATGAGTAAGTTGTCGGTTTTGAAAAATTCCCTCATGCAATCTCCATCATCGTTTCTATCACCAAGGCCGTATGTTCCAACTACCAATCCTTCTTCTTTGTTTCTAACTTTCACATTCACATCACCAGTAATCATCAATGCATCTTGAGTGCATGTTTGATCAATTTCAGACTGCAAAAGTTGGTAAAAATCTTCAATTTCTTCAACTGCGGCCTTAGTAGTTGGTACATAAATTTGAATAACAGTCATATTACCTAGTTTGCCTTGTAGGCATGTGGATATTATCCTGTCACTAACAGGACTGTACATCAGGGTAGATTTTGAAGTGTTCTGTTTAACGACGAATGCAACACCATTACTCTTCTATTCATCATTCCCAGCACAGTAGACCATGTGACTGTCCGATTTAAAATGGCCAATACCAGTTCATTTCAGCTTACTAATGCTGAAGATATCCATCTTTATGTGTTCCATTTCGTTTTCGACGACTTTCAATTTTCCTTGATTCATCCTTCCTACATTTCACATTCCAATTACTAATGGATGCTTGCAGCTGTTTTTTATCATTTTGATCAGCAAATGAAGGTCTCAAAAGCTTTACTCCACCCACATCATGAGGTCAACTCTACTTTGAGGAGGAAGCTCTTCCCCAGTTATATTCTGAGTGCCTTCCAATCTGAGGGGCTCATATTTCAGCACTATATCAGACAATGTTCCGCTGCTATTCATAAGTTTTCATTGGCCAAGTTTTTTAGAAGTTAATTGCCAGATCCTTCTTCCTAGTCTGTCTTAGACTGGAAGCTCCACTGAAACCTGTCCAACATGAGTGACCCTGCAGGTATCTGAAATACCAGTGACATAGCTTCCGGCATCACAGCAACATGCAAGCCACCACAGTATGACAAACTGACAGACGAGTGGTCTGTCAGCACTATTAGAAGATGGACTCACTAAATATTACTATATTAACACTTAGGGAACTAACAAAATAAAACACCAAACTCTTAGAATTTATAACATTGCAAGAGTATGTCTTTAAACTCATTCCTTTTCTTCTGACAAATACTCATTTATATGCTCTTAAACTCTGTTGGCTTACAACACTGTGTCTGACTAAGTAATGTTCAATGGGTGGGAGCCAGAGCAAGGTAGTTTATATGTGTTCAAAATGCATAAAGAACCAAGCGACTTACAAAAAGATAAAGTCCCTAAATTCCATTCTTTCTAGTTTCTAAGAATCTCAAAGCAACTCCAAACTTATGACAACATTTATCAGTAATCAAAGCATATAATAAAGATAATCCCTAAGAAATTTTTATTTAAATGGAAGCTGTTTTTATCATTTACTTTTACTGCCATAATCACAAAGGTAAGAGAAGATGACATAACTTTACACAGAAGCAGCATAGATATTGAGGAGTTAAAAGAAAGGTGTCTAATTTCTTATCCCAATGCACTTTTTAAAAATTCCAAACTATCTGTAAGGCTGGGAAGGAACATTTGTGTAAGGTTAAGAAATTCAGCTTATCACCTAAACCCTGAGTTTAGCATCAGCTGCATCATTGTAAGTCAGGCATTTTTAATAATTTTGGCTTCCTAGCCCCTAATTCATAACTACAATATATTTTTCTCCTTACCTTTCACAGTTAAAATCTCACTAGAACCTATCTCATAAAATACTCTCTAGTAACAATATCAAGTTATTTGTGGTACTAAGGATTAAGCCACCATTATTTCTTCTCTTTACCAGGTCCTCTCATTTTCCACACATTTAACAATTTTAAGAGAGAACATCATAGTGTTTCTCTACCAGGTAGAATGGAGTAGCTTGCAGCAGACAAACATTACTGCAAGAAAAAAAAAATAAAAGCCAGATATGTTTAAAGCCATCAGACAGCGCTAAAGCCATAGGGACAGAAGGGGATAATATTCTAGAGAGGAGGACAAACACAGAGAGGTGAGCTGGTGATCTGCAGCCACCTTTCCCCATGAGCAGAATTTGAAAAACCAAGGATTACCTACAGTAAAAGGCTGCTGCTGTCATTCCCGTTCCGGACTGGAGACACAAAAATTGGGGAGGGGTTTCAAATACATGGCTGAAATTCCCCATAAGATATCTGTTAAATTATAAAGCTGCGCAGGACAGAGAGCTAAAACACTAAAACAGTTTTCTAAAAAAAAAGTGGGGGGTGGGGAAGGCTGGGGAACCAAACCTGAAAACTAGAAGACAGTTTTTAATAGCCTCACAGTACCACAGTACACAAGAAGCAAAAATTAGAAGGAAAGGTCCTGGTGAGAGACATCAGTACTTTAATTTAAGATCCTAAGGTACTATGACCTAAAAACAAGGATAAACCACAAGTAGATTGGGCTTATCAAACATGCAACCCAGTGCCCACACAGCACAGTCTATGAATGGCTTACAGTAATCAGCCCATACTGACTCACTAAAGGCAAAAAACATCATCTGGAGCCACTATAATTTTTAATATACTATGTCTGGTATTCAGTGAAAAAGTATTAGACATGTCAAGAGACAGAACTATATGACTGAAAAACAAGAGGAAAAAAAATGAGAAAAATAGACCCTCACAGCTCATCTAAATGCCTTAGCAGACAAGAACTTTAAATATAACTGCAATTAATATGTTCAATTTTCCAAAACTGATGAAAAATCCCAACTGACAAATTCAAGCTCTACAAACTCAAAGGTAAAGGATAAGCGTATACGCGCATGTGCGCACGCGCGCACACACGCAGTCATAAGGCCAATTTGCAGCCTACTTAGCGTGCTGCCCTGGCATCCATTAATTCCTTTCATCCAGTGAAAGTTACCCTTTCACCCACTTTCTGATACAGACATTCCTATCTTTTCACCCAGTCTCAACGGTTGTTACTCCTTGCCCCTCCAAGCCATGCCCCATATGGCTTCCCATGATGAGTACATCTCTCTTTTCCTCCGTCATTGCACTGGAAACTTTTAAACTGACCAATAAGACATCTGAGCACATGCCATCCCTTAGACTTCACTCTGCTTGCCATATATAAGCACTCTGCTACAATTCCAGGCTTGTTGTTAAGCTTATCCCTGGGTACAACCCTGGGTGCTGCAGTTTCCTCTCTGGGATCTGTGAGCAAGAAATTCTATTTACTTTCTGGCCTTCATGCATGAGTCTCACTTTCTCATGCCACACCTGACAGACCATCCAAAAAACCTACAGTCACACACACACACACACCCCTAGATGCAGTATAGTCAAATTGCTAAAAACCAGACAAAAAGATAATCTTTGAGAAATCAGAGGGGGAAAAAAAAAGGACCACACGCACTTTCCTTCATAGTAGCAAAAATAAGATTAACAGTTAATTTTGCAAATGACAATATTCAAGCCAGATGACAATGGAATGGCAGTCTTAAAGTGCTGCAACATCCTGTCACTGTTTAGCAAAAACTTTAAATGTATCTATATAAGTGTGTAGGAGTGTGTGTGTGTACATGTGTGTGCATGTGTATGAATAGAGAAACAGAAGTAAAACATTAACGATGTGAAAATCTATGTGAAGGCTGTGTAAGTGTTCATTGTATTATCCTTACACTTTTACTACAGATGTGAAAGTTTAAAAAAAAAGTTGGGGAAAATACATATGTATATGTATGTGTGTATATATGTATGTATGTATGTATGTGTATACATATATTCATGTATATGGACCTCGGGTAGCACAGTGGTGAAGCACTTCAGCTGCTAACTGAAAGGTTGGTGGTTCAAATCCACCAGTCAATATACAGGAGAAAGACGTGGCAACCCATTCCCACAAAGATTATAGCCTTCCAAACCCTATGGGGCAGTTCTACTCTATCCTATAGGTTTGCTATGAGTTGGAATTGACTTCATGGCAATGGGTGTGTATATACACACACATGCGTTTATAAGAGCTTAAAACACTACTTGCTTGGCCCACAGTAAGCACTTTATGTGTACACATTTAAAAAAAAAAATCAATCTATTCAAAGTAATTTTATCTTTAAAAAAAGAAAAACTGCCATACTGAAACACAAATAGAATCACTGCCATCGCTCCTTCCTATTCAGGTAGTTTATGTTTTATAATCAGCCATACCCAAGACACTTAAAAGGACAGTATCAGTAAATTAATATAGACAAAAGGATATATAAAGTGTAATTATTTTGAAAAGAATTCACTAACCAATAATTCCTTCCTTTAAATTAGAATCACCACTGTATACTTTCTTACCTTGAAGAGCCTGCAATTTATGATCATTTGAAGAATTAAGAAATCTATCCACAATCATAATTCTGTTCTGGAGGAGCTTCTCAATAAGTTCAAGTCCTTCAGGTCCCAAAAGTTCAAATAGCTTATAAGAGATGGAAAAAACAAAAAAACAAACAAACCAAAAGTTACTTCAAAATTAACTTTTTCCACATTATTAATACTCTAATCAGCAGAGATGTGAAGCCAAAAGTAATTTAGGAAAGAAAGAAAACTCTTCATATTGCTAAGGAGCTTTCAACTTCATAAAGGTAATCTACAATTAAATAAACAACATGGTTCAATTTTTATAATTATTATCATTTATATATAAAACTCTAAGTCACAAAGTAACAAATCTTAATACTTAGTTTTTCTGGGTACATGAAATTCTACAATTACTTTAATTTGTTTTTCAACATACTGTTCTGGTTTTCCAAAACTGAGTCCAGAGTACTATTTTTCTTACCACTTACTATATAATAGGTGTCATTTTACCTTAAACAATCTTTATGATGTTTTAATGAATCATGACTACATGCCAAAATCTTTACATGTATTTTAAATGCTTTGTGAAATCTAAAACACAGTGCTGCAAACGCTGTATGAAACTTTATAAAAAATTTTCCATGTCCATTAAATGAGTAGTTGCCAAACATTAAGTCCAGAGTCAGAGAACCAGTTTTAACATTCAGAGACTTTCAATCATATAACTATAAGAAATAACTCCAGAAAGCCTTTAGATTTCCTCAAGTATATATGCATGTGTATATGTATATATGTATACACATACACATACATATTCATGTGTGTCTATATATATAATTTTTTCCTATACAGAAATTTTATACTCTAATATTACATACGA
This sequence comes from Trichechus manatus latirostris, assembly GCF_000243295.1. Lineage (NCBI taxonomy): Eukaryota > Metazoa > Chordata > Mammalia > Sirenia > Trichechidae > Trichechus > Trichechus manatus. Next base: position 9,008,539 of record NW_004443953.1, read on the forward strand.
AGATTGTCATATTAACCAAATTCTGTCTTCAGAGAATTTACATTAAAAAATCACTATTAAAGTAGAAAACTATGTTGAGTATATTTAAGACATTAGATGATTAACAGATATTTTCTTTTTCCTGTTCATTTTACTGAAGTTAATCACACAAAAGGACACTAAAAGAAAAAGAATTATTAAAAATGATCTTGTCCTATCTGTTCTATCTATACCAGCCAGTACTTATTAAATATTTATTATATACCAGGTACCACGATAAGCACTTTACTGATATTATCTAACCAAATCCTCCTAACTTTTCAAATTAAAGTATGATTATTATTTTTGAACATAAGAAAATTAAGCTTTAGAAAATCTAAATAAATTGCCCAAAGTTACACAACTTACTAGTAGTATAGCTGAGTTTTGAACCGACATCTGTCTGAATTCCAACATAAAGGATTTTCCACTATGCTATGCTAATATCTATGAATATTTTACAGAAAATTATGGTGTGATACTAAAACAAACATGGAATATACTGTGCACAAAATATTCCAAATGAGGTAATATAAAATTTATCAATTGAGGTTAAGTAATTTTTGCAAAGGGAAATAGCAGAGGAAGCAAAATAGACAATAGAAAATTATTCAAGAAATATAAAAGTAAATATACAACTTGCTCTCTCACCACCCCTAAAGAAAAGGCGATATGTGGCACAAAGGATTTAAGATAAACAAGGATACAGGATGCCTCACCTCTTCTTCTCATCACTACCATACTTCTTCAAAGATCAGCCTAGTAATAAAATTTTGCATTGGTAAAAAATCCATTAAAAATGAAAGGTCAATGGATTTTAATGTAATACTGTATGAAGAAGTCCAACATACTTTCAGATCCTCATTGCAACTCACCTGTAAGAAGCTACCATTTCTTGAGTTTCAATGTAGTATCAAAAAAAGAATATCAAAAAATACCTTAAAGAGCTATTAAAATATCACTCTCTTTTCCAACAAAACATATCTGTATGAGGCTGGATTTTCTTTTTATATTTTAACCAAAACAACACAATATAACAGGTTGAATGCAGAGGCAGGTATGAGAATCCAGCTGGCTTCTATTAAACCAGACATTAAAGAGGTTTGCAAAAATGTAAAATAATGCCACTTTTTAAATATTATTGTTTAATAAAAGTCAATTTTAATTAAAATTTCTATTTATGTGAACTTCTAGTGAGCATATTATAATTATTTTAAATGAACTAACACACATTTTAAAGTTTATTGTAATTTCTAACATAGTAAATAGCAACAGACATAAACTACATAAGCGAAAGTTCTCTGCAGTCCTCGATAATTTTAAAGAGTATGAAAAGATGCTGAGACCATAAAATTTGATAACTGATGACCAACACTACTACAAAACACTTTTAAGTTGCCATATTTTGTTTCCTTTATACCCACATTTTCACAACTTTTTCATTACATGGCAGATTTGAAAGCTCATAATATTTACGAGGCATGCTGTGGTAAATGGACAAGACAGCTCCGATCAAAGGAGAATTGCTGCAGGTCAATGCCTGAGCCCCACACAACTGCCTTGAGGGCTGACAAGAATAGTGTCCAAGACTACCTGTAGCCCATTCATGGCATGTACCTTGGCATACCAGTTGAAAATGTCAACTACACAAACAAATCAGTTCACATTATACCACAGTTTAAAATCCTTATCAGCACCCTACTGCCTCTAAGAAAAAATCCAAACTCCTAAGAATCCCCTCATGACACTTTTTATTTTCTGGCCCCAAGGGACCTGTCTGACATCACATTTTGGCTTTCTACCAATGACAAATCCTTACTATTGAATCACACCAGCCTGCCTACCAGTCTTGGCAACAGCATGCTCTTTAACACTGGCATGTGTTTGAACATGTTGTTCCTGCTAGATGGAATGCTCTTTCCAATCTCCTCAGCCTATTAATCTACCCTTCCAATCTTCAAAAACCAGATCAAATAATAACACTTCTATGAGGACTTCTCTGTCTTTATTTTTTTCATGGCAATTAGTATAGCATAAAGCTTCTCCATTATTCCATGTCCTTCTTCAAGGCATATTTCCTCCCTGTTTTTCCAAGAGTTAAAATAGCATGAGACAAATGGTAAGTCCTAATTAAAATTTATCAAAGATATGTTTCATTCAGTAAGTAACATGTTCCTTAATATTTTAACCCCCAAATAAGCACCATCATTTTTTAAGGGAATCATTAGAAGTACTGGTCTTGTTTAATAGATTAAGCTATTTCTACATGAAAGTAATAATTGTCTCTAAGTATAATCTGAAAAGCAGAAAGGATCGTAAATGGACTGCATTTTTAGAGGACACATAGGAATCGTTTGCCAGAAACTAGTGGTTAAGCGCTTGGCTACAAACTGAAAGGTGGGAGGTTTGAACCTATCAGCCACGCCACGAAAGAAAGATGTGGCAGTCCACTTCCTTACAGATTACAGCCTTGGAAACTCTATGGAGTAGTTCTACTCTGTCCTATTGGATCATTAGAAGTCAGAATTGAATCAATAGCAATGGAGTTCATCGAATACAGGATGAGGAACAAATTTTTGTTGTTGTTGTTTTGTTATTTAATCTCTTTCAGTTTCTAATAGTCTCATATAGCTCACGGGCCCTCCTGTTACCTCAAAAATGAATAGCATATTGCAAGTATAAGAAATGCAATTAAATCCACATTACAAAAAAAAAAAAGCTGTTGCCATCAAGTCGATTCCAACTCATAGCGACCCTATAGGACAGAGTAGAACTGCCCTATAGGGTTTCCAAGGAGCGGCTGGTGGATTTGAACTGCCGACTTTTTAGTTAGCAGCTGAGCTCTTAACCACTGAGCCAACAGGGCTCCAAATCCACATTAAGAGTTCTAAATAACTGATAAAAAATACTAACACAGCCATGAAAAACTAAAGCTAGGCAAATAGTGTAGATAAAAAAATAAACAAAGGATCCATGTTTAATTTTCCTTTCTAGCACATTTCAAGCATCCTTAAAAGTGTTTAGGATGTATTAGGTACTCAAATACTTCTTTAAAAACCTGTAAATCTATAGCAATCATTATCAAATTCTAGGAAACAATAGTAAAAAAATTCTGTTCATGTAGAAAAATTTTCTGGCAGTATTAGACATTACCAAGAATAATAATGCTGTATTAAAAAAAAAAAAAGAAAAAAAGAACAAAGCCCTGAGAAGTACGGAATTCTGGGAAGATGGTGGCATAAATATATCATCATTCTGACCCTCCCTCACAAACACAACAATGAAATGTGCTTGGCTTTGAGGACTCTGAATTGGGGAACCGAGGAAAGTAGCAGGGAACTGCAGACGGGCAAGAATCAATGAATCAACGAGTCGCATACAGTACAAAAATCACTTCTTCCACCCTGCCCCTCCCCCAGACGTGCAGGCCGCTACTGCTATGATCTGGGGAAGTGGCCCCAGAAAAGGAGCTTGCTTCCTTAACCACCACAGCCTCTGCCTGTACATAGAGACAGGATCCCAAGCTTCGTTCTAAAATCAACAAGGCAGACCTCCCCGGGGGTCCATCTGGAGTGTGCCAGCACCTCCAACACCCAGGCACTGTCAGCTGCAAGTCTGCTGTGAATGGATACAGAAGGCCTGTGCAGAGGAGTCTGCACCCATAGTTAGCACTCTACCTGCCTCCCCACACACCCAAAGCTCCGGCCTCTGAAACCAACAGGACAAACTTCCCTGGAGGTAAATTAAGGTTGGTCTTTTCCCACTTCCAGCTGGCGCTGAGGACTGCTGAACAAGGCTGCTGTGGGCTAGGAAGCAGGAGTCTGGAGAAGAGACTGCACTCACATCCAACAATCTACCGGGGGGACCCTGATCACAACAAGGAAGACTTCTATGGGGATCTGACCATAGTGCAACACCCCCTCTGCCACCTGGTAATTGTGGGTTGCCAAAACTAAACCCACCACGAAGTCAATTCTGACTCATAGCAACCTCATAGGATTTCCAAGTCTGTAAATCTTTATAGAAGCAGACTGTCATATCTCTCTTCTGCGGAGTGGCTGGTGGGTTTGCACTGCTGACCTTTTGGTTAGCAGCCAAGCACTTTAACCACTGAGCCACCAGGGCTCCTCAAAATTGCTGTGCCACCCAGGAATCGAATTCAGGTCACAAGGATCAGAATCCTGCATAATAACACTACACCACAGGCGTAGCTGGTTACCAGGCTGTTGCAAACTCCTACAGAAGACCCCTGCAGCAGAATCTGCTCCCATAGTTAGCACTCTACCTATCTCCCTGAACACTCCATAGCTCAGGCCTCTGACACCAACAGGACAGACCTCCCTGGGGATCAGTTTGGGTCTGTCTGCTTCGCCTTCCAGCTGGCACCGAGGACTGCTGACTGAGGCTGCTGTGTGCTAGGAAGTAGACATCTTGAGTGGAGGCTACATCCACTGCCAACATACAATGGAGGAAGCTCTGATAGCAATAAGGGAGACCTCGCTGGGGATCTGTTCAGAGTGTGACAGCCCCTCCCCCAACCACTAACTAATTGCTGCTGGACTGATACAAACTCCTACAGAAGGTTCCCTACAGTGGAGTCAGGAGGTGTATCACCTAAGTGGACACTTCTCCAACCTCCACAGGGCCACTAGGGCTCTGAAACCAACCAGATAGATCTCTTGGAGGTTCTTCTGGGGACTCCTCCTCCTGACGTGGAGGAAAGTTTGCCTGTGCTTCCCCTGAATGTCAGCCTTTATATAAGCAGCCCCCATAGAGCAGGGAAAGAAGCCTAGGGCAAAACTGAAGGGTGATACCCAGCCCTGAAGAAGGCTCACTGGGTGCAGGTTTTTTGACTAAAAACATGGTTGCAGAAACTGAGGAGGGAAGAGCGTAATAACCAGCGACAGAGCACTGCGCCCTCTGGTGGGCAGATTGATTAGTTCAAGATATCTCTCGCTTTAGTGGTAGTGCTCGCTGGTGGACAGACTGACCACAGCATGTTCTCTGGTGTGTTTGGGAGAGATTGGAAGCTGAAAAGCGAGACTTGGAACTTTCAAATTCTGTTTAAACTAGGGAGGGAGAAGGAGCTATCCCAGAGAGGAAGAGAAAACAGTAAGCAGAGGTCGAACGCTCTGCTCACCTCAAAGTTTTTTGCAGAAAGCACTGCAGGAAAAAACAACAAATACTGGGGAAAACTGAGAAAGTTAACACCCTTGAAAATTCCAATGCCCCAACAAAAATCACAAGACACATTAAGAACAGAGAAACAATCGCCCATCCAAATAAACATGACAAAGGGAGTGAAAGTGCAGCTAGGGATGACAAAATAACGAAAAAAATGGAAGAATATAATACAATAACATTAAATATAATTAAAGAACGAAGGGAAAACATACACAAAGAGCTGAAAGAAATAAGGAAAATAATGTAAGAACAAAATGATCTAAAAAAGATATATTGCAACTGAAAGAGGCAGTAGCCAAAATGAGAAACACAATAGAAGGACTAATCAAAAGATTTAATCAGGCAGAAGAAAGAAGCAGAGAATTAGAGAATAAGACAGTTACAATTACTGGCACTGACGAGCAACAAGAATGGAGGTTCAAGAAGGCTGAGCACAGTTTAATGGAATTATGGGATGACAACAAGAGATCTAATATATTCATCATGGGAATTCCAGAAGGAGATGAGAGAGACAAAGGGACAGAAAGAATATATGAAGAAATAATGACAGAAGATTTCTCCAACCTAACAAAGGACATGAATCTACAAATCCAAGAAGCTCAAAGAACCCCAAGCAGGATAAACTCAAAGATATCTACACCAAGATGCATCATACTTAAGCTCTCAAAAAGTATAGATAGAGAATCCTAAAAGCAGCAAAAGAGAAGCAAACAGTCATATACTAAGGATCCCCAATAATTAAGTACCAACTCCTACTCGGAAACACTGGAGGCCAGAAGACAATGGAATGATATATTTAAAGTGCTGAAAGGAAAACAAAAAACAAACTGTCAACCAAGAATACTATACACAGCGAAACTATCCTTCAAGAATAAGAATGAAATTAAAACATTCCCAGACAAATAAATGCTGAGAGTTCATATTTACCAAGGAAATGCATGGACAGGTATAAGGGCTGATAATAAGGTATTCATGCTAGATAATTCTAAATTTTTTGTCCTTCATGTTTTTTTAATAACGAATACATCAAAAGCAATGATAAAATTATGTTACAAGGTACATGAAATATAAAGATGTAATTAGTGGTAACAACAACAAAAGAAGGGGAGAAGAATGGCACAGATGTAGAACTTTTTGTATATTACTGAAGTTAAGTTGGTACCAACTTGCTAGAATGTTAAAAATGCAATCTGTTAAATGTAATATTTATGGTAAGCACTAAGAAAACATTTAAAAAACACACAAAAGGAAAGGAGAAGGGAACTCAAAATGCTCACTACAATAAACCAACAAAACACAAAAGCAAGCAGTAGTAAAGAGAAAAGACAAAGAAGGCTAAAAACACAAATAACAAAATACTAAAATTAATTCACTTCTTATCAGTAATTCCAGGGACTGTAAATGGACTAAATGTTCCACTCAAAAGGCAAACTATATGCTGTTTACAAGAGACACACCTTAAATCCAGGAGCACAAATAGATTGAAAATTAAAGGATGGAAAAAAACATTCCAGGCAAACAAAACCAAAAGAGAGTTGGGGTGGCAATCTTAATATCAGACAAAGTAGACTTTAAGACAAAATCTGCGAGAGGATATAAAGATGGACATTATACAGTGATAAAAGGGTCAATAAAGAAGATATCACAAATATAAATATAGATGCATCCAACATTGGGACACCAAAATATATAAAACAAACACTGACAGAATTGATAGTACTACAACAATAGTTGGAGACTTCAATACACCACTTTCACCACTGGAAAGAACATTTAGAAACAAGAGCAACAAGGAAGCAGAGGACTTGAAAGACACTATAAACCAGCTAGACTTAACAGACATCTATACAATACTCCACCAAAAAACAGCACAATATACATTCTACTCCAGTGCACATGGCTCATTCTCCAGGACAGACCACATGTGTTAGGTCACAAAGCAAGTCTTGACAAATTTAAATAGATTGAAATCATTCAAAGTATTTTCTCTGACCACAATGGAGTGAAACTAGAAATCAGTAACAGAAAAAAAACTGGAAAATAAACAACACACTATTAAAATACCAATGAGTCAAGGAAGAAATCAAAAGATAAATCACAAATTTTCTAAAGTCAAATGAAAATGAAAGCACAACGTGTCAAAACTTATGAGATGCAGCAAAGGCAGTACTGAGAGAGAAACTTAATAGCAATACATGCCTACGTGAAGAAAGAAGAAAGATCTCAAATCAACAGCCTGACTCAACAACTCCAGGAACTAGAAAGAGCAGAGCAAACTAAGCCTAAACCTACCAGAAGAAATGAGACAACAAAGATCAGAGCAAAAAAAAATAAAAAATAAAAAAAAAAGAGAATTAATAAAACCAGAAGTTGGTTCACTGAAAATTGACAAACCTTTAGCTAGACTGACAAAGAAAAGAAGAAAATATAGGCAAATAACCTACATAAAAAATGAGAGGAGATTACAACTGATCTGATAGAAATAAAGACAATTATGACTGATTATGAACAACTGTATGGCAACAAACTAGATAACCTAGATGAAATGGGCAAATTCTTAGAAGCACACAACATACCCAAACTGACACAAGAGGAAATAGAGAGTTTCAACAGACCCATAACAAGTGAAGAGATCAAATCAGTGCTCATAAACCTCCCCCCATCAAAAAAAAAAGTCCTGAACCTGATGGATTCATTGTGGAATTCTATCAAACATTTAAAGAGGAATTGACACCAATACTGTTCAAGCTCTTCCAAAAGACAGAGAAGTTGAATATTTTCTAATTCATTCCATGAAGCAAACATAACCTCGATACCAAATCCAGACAAAGACACCACAAAAAAAGAAAACTACAGGCCAGTATCTCTTATGAATATAGATGTAAAAATCCTCAGTAAAATAGTAGCAAACAGAACCCAACAGCATATTAAAAGTATCATACACCACCTAAAAATAACAATGCTTCTTCTTTATTAGATTCAGATTATGCATTTAGAAATAATACCACAGAAATTCTGTTGTGTCTATCACATATTTTGAGGTTAAATTTCTCAGAGTGTTCAGAAAGTTTCACAACTAATCAACTAGGATTATAACAAAGGAGAAATAATGTAAAGAAACATTCTCTGCAGAGAGAATGAACTACCAGGAACATAAATCGACCACTATTTAAATATTTTATTTGTTAAAATAATTTCATAAGCCAGGCACTGTAACAGATGCAAGGGTCATATTAATAAAGATGCTAATTGGCAAGTGTCAGGAATCAGCAGACAACAAATCTCAGCCCACATCCAACCATGGCCACTCATGACCAAATGAGATTTATACCAGGAATGCAGGGATGGTTCAACATTAGAAAATCAATCAATGTAAAACATCACATCAATAGAACAAAGGAAGAGAACCACAAGATCATTTCTATGGATGCAGAAAAAGCATTTGATAAAATCTAAAGCTCTTTCTTGATGAAAATCTTTAAGAAGATTGGAATTGAAAGGAATTTCCTCAATATGATTCATGGCATACATGAAAGGCCAACAGCCAATGTTATTCTTAAAGGGAGAAAGACCGAGAGCTTTCCCCTTTAAATCGGGAACAGGACAAGGGTGCCCACTCTCACCATTTCTATTCAATACTATATTAGAAGTCCTAGCCAGAGCAATAAGACAAGAAAAAGAAATAAAAGTGTCCAGGTTAGAAAAGAAGAAGTAAAATTATCTGTATTTGCAGATGGTAGAATCCTATATATAGGAAATCCCAAAGAGTCCACAAGAAAACTTCTAGAGCTAATAGAGGAATTCAGCAAAGTTGCAGGGTACAAAGTCGACAAACAAAAATCAGTTGGGTTTTCATAAAACAAAACAAGACTAATAGGGCACACCAGCCCAAGGACAAGGACTAGAAGGCAGCAGGGGAAAGGAAAACAGATAATGAGGAACCCAAGGTCGAGAAGGGAGAGCGTTGACATGTCGTGGGGTTGTTAACCAATATCATAAAACAATATTTGTATTACCTGTTTAATGAGAAGCTAGTTTGTTCTGTAAACCTTCATCTAAGGTATGATAAAAAAAATTTCACTAAAAAAAAAAATATATATATATATTTATTTCAAGTAAGATTTTTGATAATGTCTTAGGCTGGGTTCTCTAAAGAAGCAAAACCAGTAAAGTATATAAATACATACAAAGAGAGATTTATATCAAAGAAACAGCTCACACTATTGTAGAGGCTGCAACATCCCAAGTCCGAGGATTAGGATAGAAGCTTCATCCAATTCACGAAGCCGCAGGGGCTGGTGAACCCAAGATCAGCAGGTCAAAAAGCAGGGCTCTTACTCACAGGCTGTGAATATCGCTGAATGCCAAGACTGGCAGGCAAGACCACAAGGGTTTTTCTGATTCACGCAGCTGCAGGGGCTGGCGAATGCAAGATCAGCAGGTCAGAGAGCAGGGCTCTGCTCACAGGTTGTGAAGATCGACGAATCCCAAGATTGGCAGATAACTTGATAGCTCAAGTCCCAAGAACCAGAGGTCAGATGAACAGGAGGCAGCCGCAGGATCCAGAGCAAGCAAAAAGCCAGAAAGTCTGCTTATATTCGGATGCAGGCCACACCCCAAGGGAAACTCCCTTTCAACTGATTGGCTACTCACAGTAGATCCCATCATGGGAGTGATCACATATAAACACTGAGAATCATGGCCCAGCCAAGCTGACACACCATCTTAACCATCACAGGTAATAAGAGAAATGTAGGTTCACTGCATAAAATATATATATATACACGTATGAATGATCTAGTTTCCCTAGACCCTCACACGCATTTGGTGTTGTCACCATTTTATTTTAGCTGTTCTGATGGGTGTAGAGTTAACCTCAATGTAGTTTTGATCTGAATTTCCCTAACAGTCAATAATGTTGAACATCTTCTCATGTGCTTATTGCCAGGCATATATTTCTTTAGTGAAATGTCTCTTCATGTGTTTTGCCCAATTTTATAATTGGATATTTTTTAACCATTTCATTTTGAGAGTTCTTTGTATATTTGAAGCACTATCCTCTGATAGATTTATGGTTTGCAAATATTTTCTTGCAGTATTCAGTTTGTCTTTTTATCCTTTTAACAGCAAAAGTTTGTAAGTTTGATGACGTTCAATTTACAGTTTTTCATTGTATGGATCGTGTTTTTGGTGTCAAGTCTAAGGAGAACTCTGCTCAAACATAGATCATACATATTTTCTCTTTTTTTTTCCTAAAGTTTAAAAAATTTTAAGTTTTCCATTTAAGTCTATGATATATTTTGATGTAATTTCTTTATAAGGTCCAAGACAGGATAAGGTTCATATTTTGCTTATAAATGTTCATTTGCTAAAACACCATTGATTGAAAAGGCTTTTTTCCCTCTACTGAACTGCTTTTGGCATCTTTGATAAAAGTGAGTGGGGAAGAGCTCCAAGTTTTAGCCCAGACACATAAAGAGCCTGGAAATTGTCATTCCATACTTACAATAAAGAAAAGCTGAATAAACTGGGAAAAAAAAAATCAGTTGGGTTTCTATATACCAGCAATGAGAAATCTGAAAGGGAAATTAGGGAAACAATTGTATTTACAATAGCATCTAAGAGAATAAAATACCTAGGAATAAATCTAACCAGGAGGTGAAGGACTTATACAATGAAAACTATAGAACACTGCTGAAAGAGATTAAAGAAGATTTAAATAAATGGAAAGATGTTCCATTTTCATGGATTGTAAGACTTAATGTAGTTAAGATGTCAATACTATCCAAAGCGATCTATAGATTCAACGCAATCCCAATAAAAATCCCAACAGCTTGTTTTACAGAATAGAAAAACAAATCCTCAACTTTACAAGGAATGGCAAGAGGCCTTGAATAGCTAATGCAATGTTGAAATGGAAGACAAAGTAGCAGGACTCACACTTCCTGATTTTAAAACATACTATACAGCTACCGTAATCAAAGCTGCCTGGTACTGGTATAACAATATACACATACACCAATGGAATAGAATTGAGAGTCCAAAAAGAAAACCATACATATCTATGGTAAATTGACTTTTGACAAGGGTGCTAAGTCCATTTGATAAGGAAAGAGTCTCTTCAATATATGGTGTTGGGAAAATTGGATTTCCACATGCAGAAAAATGAAACAGGATTCATGCTTCACACTATACACCAAAACAAATTCAAAATGGAATAAGGACCTAAATGTGAAAACTAAAACCATAACATTGTTAGAAGAAAAAGCAGGGACAACGCTGTCAGACCTAGCTTTTAACAATGGATTATCTAATATAATAACAAAAGAACGAACAGCAAAAGACAAAATAGATAAATGGGATCTCAAAAAAATTAAAAACTTTTGTTCATCAAAAGACTTTACTAAAAAAGTGAAAAGACAAGCTTCCAACTGGGAGAAGATCTTAGGAAACCATATAGTCAATAAGAATCCATTAATCAAAATATATATAAAACTTGGACAACTTAACAACAAAAAGACAAATAACCCAATCATAAAATGGGCAAAGGATCTGAATAGACATTTCACCAAAGAGGACATTCGAATAGCCACCAAACACATGAAAAGATGCTCAATGTCATTAGCCATCAGAGAGATGCAAATCAAAACCACAATGAGATACCATTTCACTCCCACTAGGATGGCTAAGATTAAAAAAAGAAAATAACAAATCTTGGTGAGGATGTGGGGAAACTGGAACCCTTCCCATTGCTGCTGGGAATGCAAAATGATACAGCCCTTTTAGAAAGTGTGGTGGTTCCTCATAAAACTAAAAATAGAACTACCATATCCACTGCTGTCAAGTCGATTCTGACACAGTGACCCTATAGGACAGAGAAGTGTTTCCAAGACTGTGAATCTTTACGGAAGCAGACTGCCACATCTTTCTCCCATGGAGCAGCTGGTGGATTCAAACTACCAACCTTTCAGTTAGCAGTTGAGTGCTTACCCACTGCACCATCAGGGCTCCTTTAGAACTATCGTATGACCCAGCAATTCCACTCCTAGGTACATATGCCAAAGACTTGAAAGCGGAGACTCAAACTGAGACTTGTACACCAATGATCACTGTGGCACTACTCACAATAGCCAAAAGGTAGAAACAACCTAAATGCCCATTAACTGATAAGTGGATAAGCAAAATGTGGTACATACATACAATGGAATACTACTCAGCCAGTAGGAAAAATGAAGTCTTGATACATACTACAATACGGATGGTGCTGGAAGACATTACGGTGAGTGAACTAAGTCAATCATAAAAGGACAGATATTGTATGACCACCTTTATATAAAAAGACAAGAAAAGGCAAATGCATAGAGAACAAAGTTTACCGTCGTTACCAGGGGCAAGAGGGAGGGGTAAAAAGGAGTTAACGGTGACAGAAATATCGCATTGATTAAAGGTAGGGTTGCATAGCTGATTATTGTAATTGCTGTCAACACGTTGTACACCTGGAAAAAGTTTAAAAATGAAAGAAAATGGCAATAAAAGTATCAACTTACTAGATTATTTATGTTGTAAGAAATAAATCAATAATGTTAAAAAAAAAAAAGCCCTGAGAAGTTACACATAAACATGAACTTTTAAGTTTATCTTGAGAGTGTTAAGCACTCATCTTCGTGCAGGATATTCATACCATAAGGGAACATCCAGACTGATCATAATCAACATTGTAAGGCAGGCATTAACAAGACTGCTTTTAAATAAGATAACTCTCAGTTTCAAATACCCATTGCCACTGAGTTGACTCTAACTCATAGAGACCCTACAGGACTGAGTAAGACTGCCCCATAGGGTTTCCAAGGAGCAGCTGGTGGATTCGAACTGCTGACCTTTTGGTTTGCAGCCGTTAGCTCAAATGGTGTTTATTAATTTGTCTTTTGAGCAATAAATGGAAAATCCCAGCTTCTTAATGCTATCTGAATCATCGTGTCTCACATGAACCAAAGGTCATCAATGATCTTCTTGCCAAATCCAGTGTTTGTTTGTTTTCTCCCCTCCTCTGTACTAATTATAAAACTATCCAGTTTTTGACTTGGTAACTACTACATTAATTTTAAAAATCTCCCTGATCACTATTCTCTCTCATTTCTCATCCCTTTTTGCTTCTAATTTTCTAAGCTTCACTCATAATTCAGGGTATGCACCTTCATTCTATTGTGCTCACTCAAAAAAAAAAAAAAAAAAAATCCATTCTCAGGTGCAGGGCCACCCAGAACAGTCATAAAGGCTGTGCACTGCACAACTCCAAGGCAAGCATACAGACTATAGCATGAATTGCATCCAAAGAGATAAACCACACAACAGCTTTTCTCAGCATGAGATATTTAAGGTAAAGTGCTTAAAAGTGATTAACATTTGTCAGTTATTCTTATTGTCACCATGACAGTAACCAGAGTGATCCTTTCAGAATGTCATCTCTTTCCTCAGTTTAAAATCCGTGAATGACTTTCAATCTCAGAGTAAAAGCCAAAGTCCTTAAATATGACATAGAAGCCCGATGTGATCTGAACAACCCCACTGATACTTACTTTCCTCTGATTTCATCTCCTACAGCTCTGCCCTTCATGTCCACTGCTCCAGACACTGTCCCTTTTACTGTTCCTTAAGGGTACCCCCACCTATGGATCTTTGTATTTGCTGTTTCTTATCATTAAAATGTCCTTCCCCTAGATATCTGAATTGTTCCCTTACTTCCTCAGGACAACTGTCTCCTTATCAAGAGGCCTTTTCTAAGCAACCTTACACTATTATCACATGATATATTACCTTTCTTTTCTTTATTGTCTGTCCCATAGTCCTTACCCTAACCACCACACACCAGCATGTAAACTCTTGCAGATGGTGATTTTTGTCTGTTTATCTTCTCCCATATCAAAAATAACCTAGAAACCATGACTGACACAGTAAATAATATTTCCAGAATTGAACTGAAACTCACATTAGCGACGACCATAATGGAAATGAATCTCAAACCCATTTATCTACTCCAGTTTTTCCATACTTTGTAATGCACAGCCCTGCCCTTCCACAAGTTCTGCTTTAAAATAAGACATTCTGAGTTTTATAATATTAATTTTCATAAATGCTAACACTATAAGTTTATATTATAGATCAAATAAGGTCAAATATGAACAAAATATCCACAATCATTCTTCAAATCAGCTCCTTCTCCCAACATCTCCTATTCTGCTAATGATATATCAATCCCTCAGTAAAATTCAAGTTCAAAATCTTCTGATCAGCGGTTATTTTTTTCTTCTGGTTATACTTAATATCAAATCACACTACTAGTGATTGTTCCCTCAAAATATCAGAAAAACAGAAAAATTCAAAAAATATACAAAGGGCAGTTTATAGAATTAAATTATAAATAGTCTTTAGACATATCAAAAGACATTCAAAGACACTCAGCAGCATTTGTTATAAAAGTAATTAAATTACAGATTTTTAAAATCGATCAGATGACCAGAAATCCAAAATTTCAATAATACTCTTTAGCAGGGCAATGAGGAAAAAAACATTCTCAAACACTGCTGGAGAAGAGTATAACAAGAATACTCCCTGTGGTGGTGGTTGTTAGTTGCCGTAGAGTCGATTCCGACTCATGGCAACCCCATTTGTACAAAGAAGGACTGCTCCATAGGGTTTTCAAGGCTGTGCCCTTTCAGAAGGAGATTACCAGATCTGTCTTTTGAGGAATCTCTGGGTAGGTTCAAACCACCAACCTTTTGGCCTGTAGTCGAGTGCTTAATCATTTGTGCTACCCAGGGACTCCACAGAATACCTCCCAGCGAGGGGTCATCTGGCAATACCAAAAAAACCACCCGTTGCCTTTGAGTCAATTCCAACTCATAATCACCCTATAATACGACAGAGTAGAACTGCCCCATACAGTTTCCTAGGAGCACCTGGTGGATCTGAACAGCCGATCTTTTGGTTAGCAGCTGTGGCTCTTAATCACTATGCTACCAGGGTTTCCAATCTGGCAATATCTAAGAAAATTACAAATGCATATACCTTTTGATCCACGAAATGCTACTGATCTACAAAACAGATGAGAATATTCTTTATGTTCTGATACGAAAAAATCTCCTAGTGCTTCTGAGTTATCATTCAGCTCAAATGGCAAAAGCAAATTGAACTGGCTAAATATTTAAGGTATCTTTCACCCTTCTCAAATCATTTAACTTTAGGTTACACCTAAAAATTAAATTTTCACCCTTTAAAAAAAAAAAACTTATGGAAGATTGACTTCTAGCATGACAGCAAGAGGAGCTCTGTGAATCTGCTCTCCAGTGAAGCTGGTAAAAATTATAATAAAACAACCATTGAAAGCTTCTTGAAATGGTCCTAGATATACAGCAAACAGAGAAACATCTATTCAAAAAAATTCAGTAAGAAAACTGAGAGTCTTGGTATTTGAATTAAGACCACCACACCATCCTGCTCTCAGCTCAGCAAGGCAGAAAGGCCACTCCAGACTGCTGCAGTTAAGAGCATAGGGCTCTCTGTCCCCTCAGCTCCCTAACAGATAGTTTTCTTCCTGTAAGATACAGGATGTCAGTATTTCTCATGCTGCTCCCAGCTACCTGTTGCTTTTTCAGAGTTCTGGGTGACTGCAGTTGTAAGGTGGGGCTCCCTCCTTCCACCCAGCCACACTCATGGATTGGAGACTCTACTTTTGGATTTAACACCACAGAAAATACTGGGGCCCACATATTGCCCTGGCTCAAAAGGTGGTGGGTCCATGTCAGCATGTTGTTGTTGTTAGGTGCCATCGAGTTGGTTCTGACTCACAGTGACACTACAGGACAGAACAGATCTGCCCCATAGGGTTTCCAAGGAATGGCTGGTGGATTTGAACTGCCGAACTTTTGGTTAGCAGTCGAACTATTAACCACTATGCCACCAGGGCTCCTCATGTCAGGACAGGCAAGCTGAAAAGACCACAGGCTACTGCCTCCTCCCTTCTACCTAGTGCTCAGCTCCTAAAGCAGGGGTATTACTCAGAGAAAAGTATACCAATCCTTTCCCACCCCCACCCCCCCCAGAGAACTGCTGAAAACAGTAGAGCAATCACCAGCAATTAGTGTAGTTTAACAACTGTATGTGGTCAGGGAAAGAGAATAAAGTTCCCCTAATACCACTGTCACCCCAAGGTGACTACAGGCATACCACAAATTGCCCCTTCTTGAGGAGCAACATCAAAGGCCCAAATGTTGGGGGAAGGGGAGATTATCTTCTATAAAACAATCCAGCTAGCCAAATAAACAAATAAAACAAGCCTGGGGGGTGGAGCAATTCAGTAGTCTGAGTTGCTACAAAATATTATCTAAAATGTCCAGTTCCAACAAAAAATTATGAGACATGCAAAAACAGGAAAGAATGACCCACACACTGGAAAAAAAGACAGGCAACAGAAACTGCCTGTGTACCTGTAAGAGCAATCAGATGTTGGATTCAACAGAAAAAAATTTCAAAGCAGCCATTATAAATAGTTCAAAGAACTAAAAGAAGTCATGATTAAAGAAGTAAAGGTATGATAATACTGCATCAAAATAGAGAATATCAATAAAGAGATTTTTTTTTTTAAGAACCAAATGGAAATGCTGGAACTGAAAGGCATAAAACTGAAATAAAAAATTTCTAAGAGGAGCTCAAAAGTATATTTGAACTGGCAGGAGAAAGAGTTAGCGAGCTGGAAGACAGACTGATAGAGATTATGCAACCTGAAGAACAGACAGGAAAAAAAAAGAAGAAAAATCAACAAAGCCTCAGAGAAACATGAGACACTAAGCATACCAATGTACCCGTAATGGTAATACCAAAAGAAGAGAAAGAAGCAGAAAAAAATATTCAAAGAAATAATTGCTGAAAACTTCTCCAATTTATTGGAAAAACATTTACCTACATCCCTAGAGAGCTCAATGAACTCCAACTGTGATAAATGCAAATAGATTCACAATCACAAACATCACAGTAAAAATGTTGAAAGTCAAAGATAAGAAGAAAATCTCAAAAGCCCTGCATTCTTATCTGCAACAGTCTGGAGTGGCATTTCTGCCTCCCTAAGATAGAAGGTGTAAGGGAACGGTCTTAGTTCAAATACCACAGAGTCTCAAAATCTCAGTAAATGACTCATCACTTAAAAGAGTAACCCACTAACAGTCAACTAACAGTTGACTTTTCAGCAGAAATAACAGAGATCAGAGGCAGTAGAGAAATGCTGTTGGCATAGTGTTTAAGTTCTGTGGTTGCTAACCAAAAGGTCAGCAGTTCGAATCTACCAGCCACTCCTTGGAAACTCTATGGGGCAGTTCTACTCTGTCATACAGAGTCTATGAGTTGGAATCAACTCGACAGCAACGGGTTTGTTTTTTTTTTTGCTTTAGAGGCAGTAGAAAAATATATTCAAAGTGCTCAAAGAAGGCAAAACTGTCAACCAAAAATCCTATACTAGCAAAGCTATTTTTCAAAAATGGAGATGAAATAAAGACATTGCCAGATAAAAACTAAGAGAATCTGTTGCTAGCAGACCTGCCTAATAAGAAATACTAAAGGAAGTTCTTCAGGCTGAAAGCAAGTGACCACAGATGGTAATTAAAACTCACATGAAAAAACCAACCAGTACCAGTGTAAGTAATTATATAATCATAGACAATATAAATGCATCTTTTTCTCCTTTTTTCCCCTTAAATAATTTAAAAAGCAATTGTATAAAATAATACATATATAATGTGTTGTACGGTTTATACCGTGTAAAAATAAAATATATTGGTAATATATTTGCCAATAACAGCACAAAAAGGGTGGGTGGGAGCAAAGCTGTATAGGGCTAAGGAAATGATTACAGATGGTAAAGTAATAATTATAACAACTTATTGTTGAGTTTGTACCATTAATAGATGTAATATGTATAAAATAATACCAAAAAGAGGAAGAAAGGGGAATAAAAATATATCACAGTAACATTTATATATCTTACTGGAATTAAGCTAGTATATACCTGAAGCTAATAAGATGTATATGGTAAGCCCTAGAGCAAACAATAAAAAAAACTCCATAAAAAGTGAAAAAAATCATTAAAGAAATATAAATGCTCCATTATAAAATAATAAATGCAAAAAAAAGCAGTAAAGGAGGAATAGAACAAAAAAGACACAAGACACATAGAAAACAAAAAGTAAAATAGTAGATGTAAATCCAACTATATGAATAATAACATTAAATGTGAATAGATTAAATAAATCCAATCAAAAGTCAGAGATTGTCAGACTGGATAAAAGACTATTCTTTTCCTATTGAATAGTTTTGGCACTCTTGCAAAAATCAGTTGACCATAGACTGGTATTTCTGGGCCATCAATTCTATTCTATTGATTTATATGTCTGTCATTATGCCAGTGCCACACTATCCTGATTACCATTGTTTCACTGTAACAGCTATGATGAATTGGTATTAATTCTTCTTTAAATGTTTGGTAGAATTCAGCAGTGAAGCTATCTGTGGCTGAGCTTTTCTTTGTGTGTGTGTGTGTTTTTTAATACTAGCTCAATCTCTTCACTTGTTATAGGTCTACTCAGATTGCCTATTCATTTTTAAGTTAATTTTGGTAGTTTCGTGTCTTTCTAGGAATTTTTCCATTTCATTTAAGTTATGCAATTTATTGGCATACAACTGTTCACAGTGTCCGTTTATAATTCTTTTTATTCTGTAAGGTCAGTAGTAATGTCCCCTCTTTCACTGTGCTTAAGGTTAAAGGTGATATTAAAGAACATACAAACTCAAAAAAAAAAAAGATAACAGCAATGCATACCTACATAGTTACTGCTCCCCCGTTCCTCAAGCAAATCGTAGTGGGAAATGTTCTATACATGCAGTATGAAATGTTCTTTACATCCTATCAATTCACAAAGAATGTTATTTTTGAAATTGAGACTAATTCTCCCATAAGAAAATAACTTACCATGGCAGAGATACCATTAGACATACTTCTAGCTACTTAACATTACTTAATCCAAAGTGCAATGTTCATATATTATAGAGATTCTAGTTAGAAACTTTTAGCCCAGAACATAATCTTAAGAAATCACCGGTATTTTTGGGAGTAACTTCTAACGCAATGTTCCAAGTATAGGATCAGAG
The DNA here is from genome assembly GCF_000243295.1 of Trichechus manatus latirostris. NCBI lineage: Eukaryota > Metazoa > Chordata > Mammalia > Sirenia > Trichechidae > Trichechus > Trichechus manatus. The sequence continues at coordinate 9,027,934 of NW_004443953.1, forward strand.
TACAGATACATTTTTATACACTTTTCTTTTTATTTTTTAAATAACAGACTATAAACCTAACAAAAGAGGCAAAGCAATTTTGCTTTCAATAGCAAGACTTCCATAACTGAAAGATGAAGAATCCTCAGCAGAATTCTGAGATCAGCTGCCATCAGATTAAAAGAAATCCCAAAATTATGCTTCCCATAACATTTGCCATTTCCACCAACATTGCGAACAGATGCAGTTCTCATTCAAGATTTGTACTACAAACTAATTTGGCACAGTGAGTGACTGTAAAGGTACAGCTGTCTGGATCACTGCACTACACACTGATACAAGTTCCAGATTCTGTCGAAAGAGGGAGAAAGAAATTAGCCCTAGGTACAGAAGCAGACATCTACTGCAGAGGTTTAAAAAAAAACAACACAGCTCTCAAACAATAAAAAGGCAAATTTCACTATCTTGGCTATAGATTAAGAATTGTACATGTAGGAATGGTTGAATTGGTATATGTTCTGCTGTGTATATTCTCAAAAACAACAAAAATTATAAAAAAAACAAGATTTAAGGGAGCCATAATAGGTATTGATGAGTAACATTTTATTCCTGATGGATGTTGTTATAGCCATTATTACCTGTTAAGGTAGTTTTTAATAGACAAAGTTTCTTAAAAGTTCTTGTTATTATAAATCCTTTGTCATTAAATTTTAATGAATGAAAAGTCAAAAATTAGCCAGTAATGTATGTTCCTGAGATATCAAAAAAAAACAAAATTTATTTCACAACAACTCAAAAACAGCATCACTTCCCTATTTCTTGAAAATACAGTTACTTCCGAGGTTCACTGTTCAGCCTGGGAGTGGACAGCCCCGTAAAACCAAATGAGACTAATGAGGTACAGGAGTCCAGTGACAAGGGCCAGAAGGCAGAAGGGGACAAGGAAGCTGGTGATAGGGAACCCAAGGCTGAGTAAGGATACTGTTGATGTGTTGTGAGATTGTTAACCATTGTCATAGGGCAACATTTGTAGTAACTGTTAAATGAGAAACTATTTTGTTCTGTAAGCCTTCATCTTAAGTGAGAATAACAGCACAATTCGAAGAGCGTAGTCAATGTCACTGAACTGTGCATGTAGAAATTTTTGAAATGGTGTATCTTTGGCTATGTGTATTTTCACCAAAAAAAAAAAAAAAAAAGGTTGAGAAGTTAGAGGGTTGGTATGTTCTGGGGTTGTTGACCAATGTCATAAAACAACATGTGTACTTTTGTTTCATGAGAAACTATTTGTTCTGTAAGCCTTCACCTGAAGTACAATAAAAAAATTAATAAATAAATAAAAAAAAAAAAAGAAAATACAACACTTTCAACAAATGAGTGTAGTCTGTGAATCTCTCAGGAAAGGTAATCCCCACTTTTCACCATATACTGAATTAGATCACTGCTTTCCAATAGAAACAATGATATAGTGGATACTGTATTTCCAACACAGTATCAAACGAATCACCATCATAGAAACAAAATATAAAGTAATTATACACCATTTAAATAATATATCGTGGAAAAGTATAGTGTAAGTCCTATGAAAATTGGTAAAAAGAGATGTAATAGGCCTAAATAAGAACTATAAATCTGTTCTCAAACTGGAATATGCCAAGATATGCTGAGGGTATGTGAAAGGCACAGAACAAATATGATAAACCTACTTGGATTATGAATTTATGCAAAATTTTGAGATAAAATACAATTCTGGTCACATTATTGTCCTGTTTGAACACTGCTTCTCAGGTTAGTAAAAAAAAATGTTGAACAAATAATTAAGTAACCACTAAAACAGGCTTTAAAGTAAATAAAATCTCAATATTTACAAAATGTTTGCCAGTTCCATTCTGCTTCCACTTAGTGAATAGCAAAGAATTCATTAAAAGTCAAAAATAAATTTGCCAGGGTTCCAAAAAGACTTCTTTAAAAAGAGAGACCAACTATTCTCCATATCAAATAGTCAATGAGCATTCTGAAAAATAACAATGATGCAGGAAATAGAATATCTCGATCTGAGCTAGGCAACCTTTGAGACAACAACATGGTTAAGTGGATTATGAGATTAATCTCAATATCAAGATTAGTCACTAAGCCTGTTCTTCAAGGATCTGGCCATGGCTCTGTCATATTCAACAATTTTATTGATGATAATTTAGAGGACATATTAAATCAAGTTTAAGAGTGTTAATAAGGCACATGATAGAATAAAGATTTTAAAATTTTCTAAATAGTCTGATATAATCTGGCCACATTTACATATATGTATATATATATATTTGTGTATGTGCATGTATGTGTGTGTATAGATAGATATCCCCCCAATTAAGTTTTAAAAATCATGTGTACTTGTAAAAGATGGGGAGGCCTAGTCTCACAAATGAATTCCTAAGGGGAAGCCTGGAAGGGTAGAGGGCTGGCTTCCTCAGACTCAAGATGAATCAAAAGTACAATGAGGCTAAGAAAAAATTTAATGTATTAATAGTAATATTGTTTTGTTGTTGTTAGCTGCTGTCAAGTCGATTCCAACTCATGGCAATCCCATGTATGTCAGAGCAGAACTGTGCTCCATAGGGATTTCAAGGCTGTGACCTTATGGAAACAGATTGCTGAGCCTATCTTCCAAGTTGCCTTTGGGTGGGTTTGAATCACCAACCTTTCATCTAGTAGTTGAGTGCTTAACTGTTTGTGCCATCCAGAGATTCCTACTAACAGTAATATGTCAAACACCCCATTATTTAACATCCCAAAAGATACTACACTGATTGAACCATATTTGGAGTATGGAGTTCAATTCTAAGCTACATTTTTTAAGATAGTTACAATGAAAAATTTAAGTACATCCAGAAGAGAGCAACCAGGAGGTGAACAGCCTGTTTACTAGCCATGTTATACGAAGAGAGCTAAAATAACTTGTGATGTGTAATTTGGAGAGGTAGGACTACAATGGACATGACAGTTGTCTTCAAAATACATGAAAGGCTCTTAAATAAAATAACTGAACAGACATATTACACAATTTTCCAAAGGCCAAACTAAGGCAAACAGGTATAAATAACCACAACAATAATTTACAGGTGTAAGCAATCAAAATTCAGAGCTATCCAATACATTGACTATATTCCAAAAAATATCAAACTTAAAGTACTTCATATGAATTCTTTACATCTTTATCCAAAATACCATCACTGCTTAAACCTTTCTCTAGAAATATAAAAAGCATCAATAAATAAACATAAATCCACATTCCTAGGCTTTAGCTCTCCTTCTTAGTATATATTATTTACCTAGAATTTCTGGAACTAACTCTTTTCTTGATTAACATTTTTCAGAATTTGGATATCCTTACAGAACATGGAAAATAAAGTAAAAAACATTTATATATATATATAGATATATACACACATGCAAACTTCTTCAGTAGCAAATTATTATCTCTTGTTTGAACGATACTCACAAATTTGATAAAAATAATGACTATTTTTCTGGCCCCATCTTCTTAGATTTTCCTTCATGCATCATTTCACCTTGCTAAATACTCCTCACCTTTCTTGAAACTCACTTTCCCTATGATATCCTTGACATGTCATTCTTTTGGTATGTATCCTATCACCCTGGCTCCTTCCCTCCTGTCTTGTCCCCTCTTCAGGCTCATGTTCACTTTACTGGCTATTAAATGCTGGTGTTCCTTAAGGCTTAATCCTTGGCCTTCGCTCACTCTCACTCTGTATTCTCTCACTAACTGTTCACATCCAAGCCCTCAGCTTCCATTAGCAATCATATACTGATAACTCATAAATTTATATGTCCTTCCCAGAATTCCACTCTGAGCTCCACATACCTAATTGCCCAGTTATCAACTCCATTTGGAAGTCCCAAGGCCTCTCACAATTTTACATGTCCAAAACTATCTCATGATTTTCCACCCTCTTCACCCTCCTCTAAGTGCTATTTCCATGAATGGCATTGCCACAACTCAAAAGCCTGAAAGTCATCCTTAATACCTCCCATCCCTACTCCTGCCATTCAATCTATCAAGTCTTCTTGATTTTCAAATCTTTCTTCTTAAAGATTTTAAGCTCCCAAACATTTGTTGCCTGAATCATTCAAAGAGCTTCCTAAATGGCTTCCCATATCCATCCAAAACACCCTTCAATCCATTCTCTATATTGCTACCTGAGGAATTTTTATGATGTGCAGATCTTATCCATGTATGCTACCTCCCTTCTATCCAATGCCAAAAATTCCTCAAAGTTTGTCTTTAGCAAACTTGTTTAAGCAAAACTTCATTATTTTTAAGATGAAACACTGAACTGAATATAGAACAAGAATCTCAAAAAACCACAAAGTGTCAAACTAAGACTGCATATCACTCCAACTATGCTGTCTGCGGTTATAGAGAATGATCTTAACAACATTTTCTCGGGACAGCCCTTCAAGTATTTGAAGATAAGGCTGAGAAATGTACGAGACAAACTTCACTCACAAGTTCTTTATTTTTCAGGTAAACAAATATCAGTTCCTTACCATTAGTCACATAACTTGGCTTCCAGATTATTCTTCACCCAGGGTCCATACGAAATGTACTTTTAACTGAGACTCTTAAAAAGTAGCATCCAAAAGTGAATATATTTCAAATTTTGATCAGGGCAGATCATGGAGATTATTACCAACTTTGGACTAGATGTTAAACTTCTCCAAACACAGTATGAGATGGTAACATCATCACAATGTTTAATCAAATTGAATATGTGGCCAAATAAAAATCTTTAGTGTTAATGTTTTTCCAAACGAATTCTTGTTCTGCCAAGTCTCCCATATCCTGTAGCTTATAAAATATTTTTAAACCCAGGACACCAAACGGATCCCTTATAAAGTTCATTTTCTTACTATTTCTTCATTTTAGTTTACTGAGATCTTTCTAAACTAGATTCCGACATCTAACACATCAGCAATCACAATAATGTTTAATTCAATTTTCACAAATTTCATAGCCATGTCTTTATGCAAATCACTGATTTAAGTGCTGAAGAGAACAGGAACAAAGTAAAAAACTGCAGGATAAAGAATGAAGACCTGCCCCCAAACTGGCAGTGAACCACTATTTAGGGTAAAGTTTTTCAATCAACTGCAAGTTCATCTAACTGTATCAATCACCAGTCGACATTTCTCTATCTTGTTTGTCCAATTTAGATACTACCCTATCGAATATTGTCACCACAAACCACATGAAGCTATTTATATTCTAATTAATTAAAATTAAATAAAAATTAAAATACAATTCCTCAGTCACACCAGTCACATTTCAAGAAATCAACAGCCTCATGTGGCTAGTGGTTCCCATGTTAGAGAACAAATATACAACACTTCCATGATCACAAAAGACAGCACTGGTCTAGGAAACTGTCTGAGACTCCCTGAAAAATGCCCTGATGAGGTCAAGACAGAGTATATTTATGTCAGTATAGTTTATCTGTCCAGTTGTATCATCATACTGATCACCAAATTAAGTTCAAAATTCTCTACTTGACTTCAAGCTCCTTGTCAGTTCAATTCAACTTTTTCTCACTTCTCTCCAAAAGCAATTTCCATGCAGTCTGATTTCTTTGATGCACCCCACATACACCAACCATATGCATTTCTATCTCTGAGCTTCCTTCAAACTGTTCTGAATTCCCTCCTTCCTCACTATCCCCCTATAAAATTTTAACTATCTTATGAGTTGCCCAGTCAAATATCGGTCCTTTAACCTCGCATCAAGTTCTCCAATACACTAATACCTTTCTTTTCTGAAAACAGTTTCTAGTCCTTCACTTTGATTGCATTATTTTATACCAATTCTTGTTACTCATTAAACCCTCCCAACGAGACTTTAGAGCCAGTGAGTGCTAGGACCATTTTTTGAGTTTCTTTTTTTTTGTCTTGCTATTTTGCAAAGTTCTGGACCTAACTTTGACATGCACTTTCTGCTGATTCAGTGCTTGACAGGCAGCACCATTTAGGTGATGTCATGGCTTAAGGCCAAATAATGGTTAATATTAATAGAGAAGAGGGACTGGAAAATAATTATTTTCAGTAAGTTTGAATTTTATAAATGTTAAAATATCTTACTTTATATGCCAAGAACCTACAATCTATAAACAGGTTCTGGAAAAGACACTTTGGTAAGTATTCATCACTATTTAAAAACACACATACAGACACACATATACACACACTTCAAGGCGTATGAGTTTACTTTTAAAACTAATGTCTAAGTGGATTAAGGAAACTGGTACATAACTTGATGGAATACTATACAGTCATTCAAAATGATGCTTAGAAAAAGCATCAAAAATGCTTATTTTCCAAATTTTCTATAGTAAACATATATTTAATCATAAAAAATTATTTTATTTTTCAATAATACAAACCAGATTCGGATCTACCCATCCTGGTGGTGCAGTGGTTAAGAGCTCAGCTGCTAACCAAAAGGTTGGCAGTTTGAATGCACCAGCTGCTCCTTGGAAACCCTATGGGGCAGTTCTACTCTGTCCTATAGGGTTGCTATGAGTCGGAATCAACTCAATAGTAATGAGGTTTTGGGGTTTTTTTTCTTTTTTTGGAAGTACACAAACCACCATTAACTTAATTAATAAATAAAATGGGTTTTCACACACTTACCATAATTAGAATTATCACCAGAAAGTACATAAACAAAAGAAAAATCCCCTATTATGTGGCAAAAACACCTCAAAACTAATAGTATAAGGGTCAATGATTAGACAATTTAAAGTTTATTTCCTCTTTCAAAACTTATTTTTCAAATGCGAAATCTTTTTTTGTCAAACACAATTTACCAACTTGGGAATCATACTGACATAAAATATTCTGTAAAACATCTTGAAATGAAAAAAATATTTTAATATTTTTAGTAATTTTAAAAGTATCAGTAACAATTAACATCTAGTAATAGCAATAAAATTAATGTTTTAACAATTTAATCATTTTAGTTAATAAGCAAATTCCTTAGGCCAATATCTAACTGAAACTGGTTAAGAAGGATGGGGATACAATAAGTGCAGGGTATCCATTATATTTCCTTTCAGTAAATTAATAAGGAAGCTAGGAAAAGGAACAGCAACTTACAAGAATTAAGACTTTGACTGAGCATCTGAACGGCTAGATTTATAAACTCAAGCAAATGGGAGAGGAATTGCTTTTCAAGTCAGCTTATTTCTTTGTATATGAAAAAGAAATGAAAATTTTTCACAGAATGAAATACCTATTAAGTCCTCATAAACACATTTAATATTTGTACAAGAAATTTTTATGTTTCACAGTAGACTAGCAATATGTTAGCAACAATGGTTAGCCTCTTTCCTTACTGGCATGAACAATAAAAATCACAGCATTTTTCAGGGGAACCTTCTACTTGGGGGCAAGGAACTAAAGTCTCTACATGGAATCATGGTGGCACAAATGGTTAAGCACTCGACTGCTAACTGAAAGGTTGGAGATTCAAACCTTCCCAGTGATTCCACAAGAGGAAGACCTGGCGATCTGCTTCCTAAACAAAGATTACAGCCAAGAAGACCCCATGGAGCCATCTACTGTCACATGGGTCACTATGAATCAGAATTGACTCAGTAGCACCTGACAACAACAAACTCTCTACACAGAAAATCATTCTTCAAGAACATTATATCACACATAACTTTATCTGGGCATTAGGTGGTATATAAAATCCATAAGCAACTAAGTTATGAGAACTGGTACTCATTTAAACTAGGTTCAGGGTTAAAAATACCAAAATTTACACAGACACACACAAACACACACACACACACACACACACACACACGTGGCATAATAATATAAGAAACAATAACTTCCTGGTGGTTCTAGAAAACACTGGCCAGGAGTTTGGCTCCAATAGGGTAATCAAAGCAAAAAGTGCTTCATCTAAAGTGGGAACTACAACTAGGCTTAGGCAAAGCCAGGGGATAGGCATGAGGCTTTTCTGTTCATGAGAAGGGGCTGAAAAGAATTAGTACCAAAATGATACCTGGAGCCATAGCTACTACAGAATTCTATGGCTGGGGATGCTTGCTTACACCCTGCTCAAGAAACCAACTCCAAAACAATTCTCAGAACAGATGCTTACTCAACATAAACCTTAGAATTACGCAGATGTGCCCAATTTAATAATTACTTTGTAACTTCAAAAAAAACCAATTTTAGAAACATATGTAATCTCCTACCAATCAGATATACACTCACTCAATTTTGTAACCATTACATAAATGTCAACCAATCACTGAATTTTTACTGAAGTTCCTTGTTTTTTCCTATAAAAACTCTGAACTGTCTCCTACTTGGATCACTTAGTTCAGAACCCTCTTGACTTTTGATTCCCAATTTGCAAGTTGCCTTCCCTCTTAACAAACGCTCTTTATTTTAGTTTCAACCAGACTGCCGTTTTTGCTCTACGACACTAGAAATAAAAAGAAAAGTTACTAAAATTCTACAGTGTTCGAAAGAATCTACCCAGAATGCAACACAGAGATAAATACATAAAAAAAATATTTTTAAAGCAATGAAGAGACATGAGGATGTATAGTGAGAGGTTTCAATATATAGCTAATAAAATTTTGAAAAAAAGACTAGAGAAAATTTTAAAAAGGTACTATTTGAAAATATTATGGCCTAGAATTTTCCAATATTAGAAAAAGACATGAATATTCAGATTAAAATGTATTCTGAGCAGTAAATAGGGTATATACACATAAATCCTCATCTTTAGTATATCTTTTTTTTTTTTAATCTAAAAATCTACCAGAGAGAAAAGGCAAATTACTTGTAAAATAACAAATTAGACTACAGCAAGTCTATCATCAACCACAAAAGATGCTGGAAGGCAGTGGAGTATTAAACTCAAGAGCTGAGGGAATGACTGTCAACCTAGAATTTAATCTTCAATTAAACTGTTATTCAAGAATGAGAACAATATAAAAACATTTTCAGACATACAGACACTAAAAGAACTTTTCACCAACTGAACCTCACTTAAAGAATTTTTAAGAAAGTACTGCAGTAAGAATGAATCCACAGGAAAGTCATGGAATAATGAGAAACAACAGCAGGCACAGACACTCATAAAATATGATAGTAAATCAATTAATTATCGACATTAATATAAATAAGCAATATTTTATCTTTAAAAAAAAGCTAAAACTCTAAACAACAATAATAAAATGGGTGAGGAGAAGTCATTTAGTGAGTGGAAGAAGCATACAAAGTTACCCATCTATATTTAAAAAAACCTAACAGTAAATATTTTGGAAAAGGTGGGTAAGAATGGTTACACAATTTGAAGAACATAATCAATGTTACTGAATTTTATACGTATAAATTATTGACGTGGTGTATGTTTGGTGTGTATATTCTCAACAACAACAACAACAGAAAATAAAAAAAAAAGAGTAACCACTAAAACTGAAATTCAACTTATAACTTCCAAACCAGAAGAGTAAAACAAAACACAAAATGGTATCAATTCAAGAGAAGAGGTTAGGGAAATTCAAGACAAGAGGTTAGGGAAAAAGATGCTCACCAAAAATCAAAACCAAATACAGCTAAAGCACTAATTAAAGGTAGAAATTTTAAAAAGAGTAGAAATAAATGAGGGAAATGTTCACATAGAAATGAACTGAGTAAAACTAATGAAAGCAGAAAGAAGAAAATAAAGACTAGAATTTAGTGTTTATTTCTACAAATAGAGATATAAGTATAAATGTACAAATATAAATGAGAAAAGCAACAAAACCAAGAGCTGGTTTTCTGAAAACAAAACAAACACTTGTCCAGCAAAAGTGGAAAAAACAAAAAAGAGAGAAAAGGTCAATATAAAGAAAGAAAAGGCAACATTAACTAAAACTAGCATAGAAATAAAAAAAAAACAAATAATGACTGGACACTACGAATAACTTTATAGCAAAAAGTCTGAAAACTCAGATAAAATGGTTAATTTCCTAGAAAAAGATAATTGCCAAACTTGATTTCAGAAGAAACAGAATATATTAATAAACCAACAAGTACCAGAGAAACTGAATTGGTAAGCAAAGTTGACCTCAAAAAAGACATTCAGCCAGACTTTTAGAGGCATACTAGGATCAAATATTCATGGAACAGACAATTTCTATCTTATACAAACTTTAAAAAAAAAAACAGAAAAGTTTAAGAAAGTTCCAGAAACTTATTTTATAAAACTGGAATAACTCTGATATTAAAACAGGATGATTTACAAATTCTCTACTCAGGCTACAGTTCTAAGCATAGTAAAAGAATCTAAAAGCTATATAATGTTCCAATACCTACCCAATAAGGCCTCAAGTAAAAATCGAAGAGACATTCTGTTTCCCTTAAACTAAATTCATGCATTTACTTTTTTAATTACACAAAGACATTCATTTTAAAAATCAGTTATAGCTATACATTAAAGTAATAAACAGCATACGTTACAGTAAGAACAGTATCCAAAGAAACACTGCATTCAATTTAGGGAATGTCTTTAAGATAATAAGCAATTTTATGCATGCATGTGAAACGAAAAGATGTGCATATTAAAAACTCAGAATAAAATATAAAAGAAGAAAATGTTAAAACTGGGTAACTGAAAAAATTTTACAGTGACAGTCCATGTGGAACTGAATTTTGGAATAATTACATGAAGTATATGATGTTATTCACAACTCTGTAAATTACGTTAATTTGCTTTGCAACATATAAAATTATTAAATAATCACTGTCATGGATTGAATTGTGTTCCCCAAAAAATGTGTGTAGCAACTTGGCTAGGTCATGATTCCCAGTATTGTATGACTGTGTAATCTGATGTGATTTCCTTATGTGCTGTAAACTCTATCGCAATGATGAGGTTATATGTGATCTCCTTATGTGTTGTAAATTCTATCACTGTGATGAGGTTATGCTGATGAGGTTTACAAGATTAAATAGTGTCTTAATCCAATCTCTTTTAAGATATAAAAGAGAAAAGTGAGCAGAGACACAGGGGAACCTCATACCACCAAGAAAGCAGTGCCGGGAGCAGAGTGCGTCCTTTGGA
>NW_004443953.1:9039921-9044210 GCF_000243295.1 Trichechus manatus latirostris
GCCACTCACCAAAGTAGGATGCAGAACATTTTCTTAATAAGCTTTGTTTTGCCAATTGACATAGATGTCCCCTGAAAGCATGGTCCCCAGACCCTGCATCCCTGCTACTCTGTCTCTCAAAGTATTTGACTGAAGAAACTTCTTAGCTTTGGTTTAGTCCAGTTGTGCGGGCTTCCCCTGTAGTGTGTGCTGTCCTTCCCTTCACCTAAGATGATTCTTATCTACTGTCTAGTTAGTGAATAACCCTCACCGTCCCTCCCCACCCCCATAACCATCAAAGAATGTTTTCTTCTGTGTTTAAACCTTTTCTTGAGTTCTTATAATAGAGGTCTTATACAGTATTTGTCCTTCTGTGACTGACTAAATTCACTCAGCATAATAAGTTCTAGCTTCCACCAAGTTATACGATGTTTCACAGCTTCATCATTGTTCTTTATCGTTGCATTATATTCCACTGTGTGGATATACCATAGTTTGTTTATCCATTCGTCCATTGATGGGCAGTTAGGTTGCTTCCATCTTTTGGCTATTGTGAACAATGCTGTGATGAACATGGGTGTGCATATATCTATTTGTGTGACAGCTCTTGTTTCTCTAGGATATATTCCAAGGAGCGGGATAGCTGGATCATATGGTACTTCTATTTCTAACTTTTTAAGGAAGCACCAAATCGATTTCCAAAGTGGTTGTACCATTTTACATTCCCACCAACAGTGTATAAGTGTTCCAGTCTCGCCACAACCTCTCCAGCATTTGTTATTTTGTGTTTTTTGGATTAATGCTAGCCTTGTTGGGATGAGATGATCTCTCACTGTAGCTTTGATCTGCATTTCTCTAATGGCTAATGATCCTGAGCATTGCTTCATGTGTCTATTAGCCGCCTGAATATCTTCTTTGGTGAAGTGCCTGTTCATATGCTTTACCCATTTTTTAATTGGGTTATTTGTCTTTTTGCTGTTGAGGTTTTGGAGTATCTTGTAGATTTTAGAGATTGAACGCTGATTGAATTTGTCGTAGCCAAAAATTTTTTCCCAGTCTGTAGGTTGTCTTTTGACTCTTTTGGTGAAGGCTTTCGATGAGCATAAGTGTTTGATTTTTAAGAGCTCCCATTTATCTAGTCTCTCTTCTGGTGCTTGTGCATTGTTTCTTATGGTTTGTACTGTGTTTATGCCACGTATTAGGGCTCCTAGCGTTGTCCCTATTTTTTCTTCCATGATCTTTATCCTTTTCCATTTTATATTTAAATCTTTGATCCATTTTGAGTTAGTTTTTGTACACAGTGTGAGATATGGGTCTTGTTTCAGTTTTTTGCATACAGATATCCAATTATGCCAGCGCCATTTGTTAAAGAGGCTGCCTTTTCCCCAATTAATGGACTTTGGGCCTTTGTCAAATATTAGCTGTTTATAGGTGGATGAGCTTATATCCAGATTCTCAACTCTGTTCCACTGGTCTATGTATCTGTTGTTGTACCAGTACCAGGCTGTCTTGACTACCGTGGCCATATACTAGGTCCTAAAATCAGGTAGTGTAAGGACTCCCATTTTGTTCTTCTTCTTGAGTTGTGCTTTATTTCTTCATAGCCTCTTCCCTTTCCATATGAAGTTGGTGATTTGTTTCTCCATCTCATTACAAAATACTGCTGGAATTTGGACCGGGATTGCATTGTATCTGTAGATTGCTTTGGTAGAATTGACATTTTCACTATGTTTAGTCTACCTATCCATGAGCAAGATATATTTTTCCACTTATGCAGGTCTCTTTTAGTTTCTTGCAGTAGTGTCTTGTAGTTTTCTCTGTAAAGATCTTTTACATCTCTGGTTAGATTTATTCCGAAGTATTTTATCTTCTTGGGGGCTACTGTAAATGGTATTGATTTGGTGATTTCCTCTTCAAGGTTCTCTTTATTGGTGTAAAGGAATCCAACTGATTTTTGTATGTTTATCTTGTATCCTGAAACTTTGCTGAAATCTTCTATTAGTTCCAGTAGTTTTCTTGAGGGTTCGTTGGGGTTTAGCATGTATAAGATCATACCATCTGCAAATATAGATACTTTGACTTCTTCGCTACCTATTTGGATGCGCTTTATTTCTTTTTCTAGCCTAACTGCTCTGGCTAGGACCTCCAACACAATGTTGAATAATAGTGGTGATAAAGGGCATCCTTGTAAGACAATCATTCTAAAACAAATTCTAAAATGATATAAGAAAATGATCATGAAAATTAGGATAGCATTTATTTTTCTATTAAAAAAAATATGCTACCTAAATTGTTGCTGCATTGCAGAGAACTGGATAAATTATATTTTCAGAGTAACTAATCCTCATTATTTACAGGTACTTAATCTAACATACAATTTGACAAAGCTAAAACCAAGGTCATTTACAACTTAATTAAAACAACTTGCAATGTGAACACTATTCGTTGTATACTATAATTAATTAGATGTGTAATAAGTAAGGTTAAAACTAGGTACCACTATATATATAAAAGCTTACTTTACATTTTCATGTACATGGTAAACTGAGCTTCTTTGATTCTTAGAAAGAATATATGCTAATTTTAATTGTCTTAGAAGAAAACAAATTGAGTCATTAATGTGTGCATGTGTGTGTCAACAAAATTAATGTATTCAATTTTAAATATTTAAATGATGCTTAGAGCAACTTCTGTATGTAATAATCATACTTATTTATATTCACAAACTGATAATTAAAACATTATCCTGAATGTTTCTTATTCACCTCAAATAATTATCAACAACAGAACTTCATCCTTCATTTCACTAACATGTATTTTTTCTTTCCCATTATCGATATATTGCCCCATTTCTCAATATATAAAATCCATGTGTTTCTCTAAAATTAGTTAAACAACATTCATTATATTAAACACAACTTTCCTAGCCATTCTCCTTTTAAATACGTGTATGAACATTTCCAGAGGAGGAGACTTAAGGAAGCAAGATAACAGAAGTGGGTTAAATTAAATTTTTTACATTATCTTCATAGGTCTCAAAATCTAAGAATACTTGGTGCAAGTAGAGAATGAATGAATGAATGAATGAACAGTGTTAAACAGAGAAGAAAAGTAATCATTCCAATTAAGAGCAACAGAATTTGAATTCCGTTATTGCTACAAATTGGAAATGTCCTCATCATGAGTTTCAGTTAATATATTAATATATTTTCTCCCATATCTATAAAAAGATGATATATGACCTCAAAGGCTGTGGGGTAGAAAGGTATTTGGTGTAGAAAGTCATCAAAATCCAACCCTCTACAAATCCAAACGAAGTGATCATTCAGCATATGCTTATATATCTCCAATAACAATGATCTCATTACTCATCAAAAGAGCTTATTACACTTAAAGGACTCTAAAAATGAAGACTTGTCCAAGTTAAGATCTGTCCACCTATACCAGAGGTCCTAGATATAACCTGTCTTCCACATACAGCTCTACAATTATTCCCATTCTCCTATCCTTCTCTAATCTTCTCTTCAAAAGGATAATCAACTGCACTTCTTTCAAAGTGTTTCCCATGGTTTCCATTTTCTTCAATCATTTGATCACACTCCTCTACATACTTTCAGTATTGGATTCCCTGAGTGGTGCAAATGGTTAATATGCTCAACTGGTAACTCAAAGGCTGGAGGTTCGAGTCCACCTAGAGGTACCTCAGAAGAAAAGCTTGGTGATATACTGAAAAAACCATCGAAAACCTTAAAAATCACAGTTCCACTCTGACACACATGAGGTTGCCACGAGTCAGAGTCAATTTGATGGCAACTGGTTTGTTTAAGATTGTATCTCTCTTGAAGTTTGGTGGCAAGGTGAAGTCTGAAGAAAACAAAATGAACAGATTTACCAATGCCCATGTATAAGATTGGAGTTCCTGAGTGGTACAAACGGGTAAGTGCTCGGCTACTAACTGGAAGGTTGGCAGTTCAAACCTAACCACTTAGAGGCACTGTGGAAGAAAGGTATGGCAATCTGCTTCCATAAAGATTACAGCCAAGAAAACCCTACGGATCTCAGTTCTACACTGTAATATTAGGGGTAACCACAAGTTGGAACAGACTTAATGGCAATAGGTTTGGGTTTTTTCATTTATAATAACATGTAAGGTTAAATCTGTAAGTAATCTAGGCACATAAAAACGACAGAAATATCTCTAATACTCAGAATTCTCCCAGAACTGAGGCAAAAAGCTGACAAACATGAGGAAAAAATAGACAAATTCATGGAAAATACAGACAAAAAATTGGAAGAATTCAGGAAAATAA
>NW_004443953.1:9049948-9087836 GCF_000243295.1 Trichechus manatus latirostris
AGAGTGTAGTCAATGTCACTGAACTGTGCATGTAGAAATTTTTGAAATGGTGTATCTTTGGCTATGTGTATTTTCACCAAAAGAAAAGGGGTTGAGAAGTTAGAGGGTTGATATGTTGTGGGGTTGTTAACCAATGTTATAAAACAACATGTGTACTTCTGTTTCATGAGAAACTATTTGTTCTGTAAGCCTTCACCTGAAGTACAATAAAAAATAAATAAAAAAAAAAATGACAGAAATAACAAAAAGAGTCCTTCTATCCAACGTCTGAAGGAAGAAAATAAAATCGGGACATGTCCTCTCCTTGGTGAAGACAACTGAAGCAATCAATTCTCACTTTGCTTGAAAATTCTCTTACAGAAAATATCAGCTTAAAACAGGAAAGAACAAACAAATACCATAAATATCAAAGGCTTTCTACAGTAAAGGAGGAAGCATTAAGAAATCATCAAGCATCTTTAAATAAGTTAAGGTATTCATGCCATGATACATCATATCTCAAGGTTCAGAAACCACTTACCTATTTAATGTCAGAATCACTACTTTCTCTGAGAAATAATGAAGAAAAAGAAGTGCTAAGAGAAGGTAAAAATCCCCAGCTTTAAAAAGAAAAGATAAAAACTATGGATTGTAAAAAATACTTAATTAGAAGCTTAACACCAACACCTGACAATGTAACAGACCAGGCAATGAGATTCACCAAGTAAAGTCGGGACAAAAAACCTTAATTCTCTTTCCCATGAGGTTAGCCATTCTTAGACTGGCAAAGCAACTGAAAGTTTGACGTCTTTGAAGACAAGATGACCAAAAGAGTTGGTGCTGTGAGGCAGATCTATGGTACAATGAACAACTATATCCAAATTGTGTTGATAATGGATTAATATCAATGTAGAGGAAAACTGAAGACGTTTTACACACTGTTTTCTTCTGTAAATAACACTGAGGAAGGAAAAATATGACTACCATCATGTATCTAAAACACAGTCATGGAACAGAATATACGTCTACTTTGTTTCCCCACTGCACAGATAGAGGACTAAATGGTAGAAATAACAGGAGTAGCATCAGTTTAATAAAACAAATAATTTGCAAGAGAACTACTCAAGAAATGGTGGAGTGAGTTTTCATTAGAAAATAAGAAGTTTTTCATTAGAATAAGTAGAGTTAATTACAATGGGGATCACCATTGGGAATGCTATAAATACAAATATTATATTGGGTAAGCAGATTTTATAATTCTAAAAATCCTCTAAGTTTTAAAGTATAATTTTATCCAATGGCAGTTCTCTGGTCAGTCTAGGGAGTCGGGATGGGGGGGAAACTCTTCTAATTACTTGGTGGAAAGACCATAGAAAAAGCAACACATATTTGGTCCTCAAAGCTGAAGAGACCCTTATTTTAAGTCCAACCTGGTTGTTGGTGGTGTCCTTATTGCTTAGCCGTGCTAAAGCTACCGAAAAGAATACGTTGCACCTAATACATGGAGAATCTTTCTGCAAAGCATTAATGTTAATTTTCAACACTAAGTCCAGAAATATTTTATATACCCTATTTGTACCCAAAACAGCACTACACCCCCTCTGTCAAACTGTAGTGCATACATTAAATTAGTGGTTCTCAAAGCATGATCCAGAGATTCCCAAAACCCTTTCAAGTGGTCTATGAGGTCAAAATGATTTTCATAACAATGCTAAAATATTATTTGCCTTTTTCATTCATATTCCTTCACGAGTAATAAGTGAGTACAGTTTTGCAGACTAAATGACATGTGATATCACAACAGACTGAATGCAGAAGCAGATGTAAGAATCTAGCAGTCCTCTATTAAGCCCAACATTGAAAATGATTGGCAAAAATGTAATACAACGCCACTCTTAATACTATGTACACTTTGTTTGGTTTTAGAAAACAGATCTTTTTCATCAAAATGTTATTTAAATAAATGTAATGATTTGGTATTATTTTAAATAATTTAATAAAAATTTACTAAATCATTTAATATTTTTTAAATTTATCAATTATAATTTCTAACACAAGAAATGTCGATAGAACTAAACAACATCTACAAAAGCTCTATGGAGTCCGTAGTAATTTTTAAGAGTGAAATAGGCCCGTGAGAACAAAAAGTTCAAGAATAACTGTATTGAACAATGCTAATTATTCTACATCAAAATTTCAAAGGATGCTGGAGTCATTTGTGATAAAAATAAGCACTAATACAACACAGTCTTCTCTCAGAAGACAAACTAACCAAATAACTCCCACTTCTTGGGATCAGGCACATTATCTGGAACAGGGTTAGGTTCAGGAATGAACCTGCATGGGTCAAGTAACACTATCTGCATGGAGTCAAGAGTTAATGCTAACAGCAAATGTCAAACCACAGATGCTATAAAGAATGAGCACCATTTGCACAAAAGTAAACTAGATCGTTATCAATGAAATGCAAATTCAATTTTTCTGAGAACTGATTACACAGTAACTCCATCAATATTTACATCAGCATCAACCGCTCTGCAAATAGCATTTAAAATTGAAAGAATACTAAGAGATACGTGTACTTCAGTGTATCTCCAATGCCAGTCTTTCAGATTCTATTTTATGTATTTCTCAAGTATATTTCTATGAACACTTTTTCTATTTCGCCAAGACTGTTAAAATCAGGATTCACTTTAGAAGACTGAGAGATAAAGAAGCAAAATAAACAAAAAATAGTTACGAGAATTATTTTCCAAATTAAGATCTAGCCCTTAAGAATCATTTTATTAATTACTTGAAATATAAACATATAATAAGGTATACATTAAATATGCATTTACTGATCTATAAAAAACCAAACTCATTGCCGTTGAGTCGATTCTGATTCCTAGAGATCCTGTATGATGGAGTAGGACTGCCCCATAGGGTTTCCAAGGAGCAGCTGGTGGATTTGAACTGTCAACCTTTTGGTTAGCAAGCCATAGCTCTTAACCACTGTGCCACCAGGGCTCCACACATCTAATAAGAATTCTATATTTGCAAATGTATGATGCTCATTAATGTGGAAGGCAATAAACTAACACTTGATAGTATATAATTTACAAAACATTGTGCTTGGTGATTTATAATTACTATCTTCCAAATCATCACAGCAACGTTGTGAAGCAAATATTTTACAAACTAGGGAACTGAGGCTCACGGGGACTTAATAATTTGTCTACAGTCAACAACAGGTAAGCAAGCAGAGACAGATGGTAATTAAAATTCTTTCAGACTGACTCCCAGACCCATACTCTTTCAACTCAAATATGTCCCCCAAATAACAGATATTAATAGCTGAAGTTTCTCTTTGGAATAGAACTTTCTGACTTCATAAGAAATTTCTTCAAAGAACCTTCTGGCATACTGGATAGGCACAGCAGACCTATGTTGAGAAAAAAGCCCCAGAATGTCTACCATTTTCTTGCTTTATGATTTTAAGAAACAACTGGACTTGAGGTTTGTTTGCTTTTCTTTATAAAGACAATACCATCTCTACCTCGCAGGACTGTGAGGAAATAGGTTATGTCAAGGAAGGCAGCCTGGTCCAGGTCCATACATAATAACCCATTGCCACAGTCAATTTCAACTCCTAGTGACTCTATACATACTTAAAAAAAAAAAGAAAAAAACCATTGCCATCGAGTTGATTCAAACTCACAGCGACCCTATAGGACAGAGGAGAACTGCCCCTACAGGGTTTCCAAGGAGTGGCTGGTGGATTCAAACACATACTAGACACTCAGAATATGATAGTTTTACTGTTACTAATGCTACTACTTTCTAAGGGAAAAGCTTTCGTTGAAAGTCCACTAACTATACAGTCCCAGTAAGACTAAACATATTGCTACAATTCCAGTTATGGAACAGCAGCAGTAGGAAGATGTCAGCACCAATAATGGTCAGGTCTTGATTCAGAAAATAAAAATGGAATGTGCATGTCTTATTTGCTCCTGGGAGTTCACATTTTAATAAGTATTTTTAAAAGTAAATAAATCTCAAAAGCATAAAGAATGTTAAAGATTTTCTAGCCCAATCAAACTATAAGGTTTAGTCATAATGATTATAGCCTTCATAGAGAAACTACTAGGACTCAGAGGTCAAAAGAAGGAAAGCCCCTAGGAGAGAATAACTTTGAAGCTCAAGGTAGGGAAGGAAAAGAGGATGGTATTGAGAAAAGCTAAAAAATGGGCTATTTTTACTAGTTCAATTCTCAGAAGAACATAAAAGTACTTTAAATGTAACTAATTCCCTACAGAAATGTTAAAACTCATCTTTATCAGGGTTTAAGGGTTTCATCCTTTCTCTTGTCTCAGCCACTTCCTTATACTAGTATAGTATAGCTCCTTATACTAGTATTTAGAACACTAAAAAGGAAACGCATTGTTTTCTAAGAAACTGTGAATTAAGAAAAAATGCCAAAGATTTCCCCCAACATATTTGTTTCAAAGTACCGAATATAGGAAAATGTACAGATGAACTTTGTGTAAGGGCACTCCAAAATACTGGGCGCTTGGCATAACTAAAATGGCTAATTTCAGGCCTACATTAAACGTCATTTTAAATTAAACTGCAGCCTGACCAAAGTCTCTGCCTCTACTGTCTTGCAGAGGCAGTTCACCTTCTTGTTCCACTGCTCGTAACACAAAAGCAGTAAGGGTCAGAATTTTTTCGTTCACTTATACTAAGAGTTGCTTGTTAAAAGATATTTGTGAAGAATGTTTATGCAGCTTGACCTAGGGAAAAAATACTTTGGTCAACATGAGGTTAGAAAATAGAATTGATGATGTTAAGCAAGTAAGATGAAGTAAAAGCCAATTAACCAAGCCTTAATCTAATTTACTAACTTTCTCAAACTAGACTTTATTCACTCACTGAGACCTTCACCCTGTTGCTAGTGACTTTTTGTAAAAGCTGTAATTAAGGGAGAAGTATAGCTTGTTTCTTTAAGATACGAGGAAATAGCAAACACGCAGAAAACTGACTCAGCTGTTCCCCAGGATGTTAACTAAAAGACTTACTGATATTCCAAAGAACGTCTTGATCAAACATATTCCAAGAAGTTAGAGATAAATGTTAAGTTAGATACTGATATAAAGAAAGGTTGTAGTTTAACAACCCCCTTTGTAATTTCTTCCCCCTCCTTTCTGAAACCCCAGTGCCTGCAAGCAGTAAGTCTTCGTTTGCTCCACCTGATAAAAATCTCACTGTTCTTCCTGAAATTTGGAGAACTGAGGTATCCTGCCTGGATACTTGTGTGTCTCCCAGTTACAGGAAATTTTTTATCCTTCAATAAAACTCTTTTATTTCCAGCAGAGTGTAATTAAAATTCTGGTGTTTCGTTACAACTTCTTAGCAAAGAAAGTACACACACAGGACTCAGGCTGCTTGAATTTAAATTCTGAATCCTCTACTTATTCTGTAGCCTAGAGCAAATTTCCTAGAGCAAATCTCTAAAAACTCGTTTTGCTAATCTATAAAATACCTACCTCCAAGGTGAGCAATGAGGCTGATGAAGGCATAGTAAGGCATCAGCAAAGGTAGCAAAAATAAGAAACACTTTTTAAAACTAATTTGATGTTGAAAAAGACATCAAATTAGTGACCATGGTAAAATGTGAAATTTTGTTAGACTTTCTTATGTTAGCTTTAAAATGCTCTTGTTTTTATTTATAATCATATATAACAGGAGAGAAGTGTCTCAGAGCAAAAGCTTTTCGGTGCTTAGGATTTCTAATGGTCTTTAATCCAGCACTGCCTACCTCAAAGCATTGTTGTAAGGATGAAACGAAGTAATACATATAAAGCACTTAACATAATACCTTATATCATACAGTATGCACTCAAGTGTCAGCCACTATTAATAAGATTATTACTGTCATCAGAATTATTATAAGGAAAGTATTTCTCTTTACTCTCCTCATGTTTTAGACTAGAACCTCCCTTGCACTATCTTTGTGGTAAGCGTCATCACCTGGGTGCACTGTTTATTCTCATGCTTCCAACACTAGTTCAACAATTACACAAAGGTCTTTGGAAAAAAGACTTTAAATAGCTGCCCATTAAAAATAGCTTTATCATCAATGAGTTATTAGGTTAATAAACTATACTGAGGAAATCATATGTTGAGGAGCAAAATTGAATGCCTTTAGAATAAAGTAGTATTGTGTGTGCTTTCTTCACGCTTTATATAAAAATCTATTCCCATGGTTCTGTTAAATTTCTGGTACACAGCATATACAGCATAGTTGTCTAAGTATTTCATAATCCATAGTCACACAAAAGCTCAAAAAAGGATTCAAAATTAATTATGCTATCATATAAACTATCCTATTTCCAGGCTTAAGTGAGAGATTTAAAAGCTAACAGACACACAAAAATTACAGTACAACTCAAATGAAAATCGCAATGGTCAAGAAAGTTTGTATTAAAAGATTTTTCTACTGAAGCATCACTTCAAAATTACACAGAAAATCTGCTACAACAACTGTGGAGCAATGAGTTCCTTTATGTGGTCTTTTGCCTTGGTTCTTTGGAAAAACAGTTTGAGAGGTTTTTTTTAGCCCCTAAACCCTGAGGAGTTGTTACCTTTGCCCTAGTTTATTTGAGAAATAATTTTGGGGAACCTCCCAGGTAGCTTTGTACTCCAGAGGTTTGTTACTTTTGCCCACGGGAGGAGCTATACCAGGCAAAAATGTTACTTTTGTACAAGACCTGAGTTGACTGACATCCCATGGGTGATAGCGGATTGGCTGAGCTCTGGTCTGGTGAGGGAGACTCCACCTTGAAACTGACTATATAAAGGGCTGAACCACAAATGTTTCAGGAGCTGAGAGGGGAGCGTGTCTTTTGGACATTAAAGCCCTGTGCTTAAAACCCTCCTAGTCCTGGTTAAAAAACAATCTACACCTGAGAGAGCTGCTGGCTAAGAACTGGGCCAGTTAGCTTAAAAAGCTGTAGCTGAGAGTTGGATTGGCAGAGAAGCTGGCCATGTGGGAGCAGAGTGGTCCCAAAGCTACTACACTGGCTTATAAGCTAGGCCAGTTAGCAGAGAGTTGATAGCAGACAGCCTGATGTTGTGCCTGATGTTGGAAAGGCCCAAGGTTAGAGAAGCCCAAAAGTAGGGACACCTGATGGTAGAGAGCTGCTGCTAGGTGAGCTGCAGCTGAGATAGCTGAATAAGCTGCTACACTGGCTATGAGCTGGGCCAGTTAGTGGCAGAAGACAACAGAGATGAATAAACAGTGGATAACTTGATGTCAGAGAGGCCTGACAGCAGATAAGTTGAACATCGGAGCGCTGCTGCCAGGATAGCAGTACCTGAGAGCTGCTACAGCAGAGAGGCCAACTGCAGAGCCCAATGGTGGAGAGGCCAGCCCAACAGAGAAGGCAGCTGCCTGGCAGTGAAGCTGGGTGAGGGCACCTGCCTGGAAGAGAAGGCAGCCACCAAGCGGAGAAGGCAGCTGCCCAGCAAAGAAGCCATGCCTGCTGATCGCTGGTATGCCAACCAAGAACATTTTTAGAGTTGTTCCACTGGAGAGATTATCTGCTCCTTGGGCCTTTTTGCTCTGAGTTGTCATGGTCGGAAGCTGCCCTGCAGGAAGAAGAGAAGGGACGTGCTCTCCACTTCAGGGACCCTTCCAGACCTTGCTTGTGTGTTCCTGATCCTGATCTCGAGTTGTAGCCTGCTACTTCCCTAATAAACCTCACAATTATAAGTATGGCCTGTGAGTTCTGTGTGGCCTTTGCCATGAATTATCGAACCCTGCAGAGGAGTAGAGAGTGCTGTGGGGGGAGTCAATGGTGTCAAAAATAATGAAGTGGGAAGCCAGATATATACTTGCTCTCTACCTCATGGGAAGCAGCTTTGTACTAATGCTGTTTATTGTTGTTTTTACATGCCATTGAGTTGGTTCTGACTCATAGTGACCCTCAGGACAGAGCAGAACTGCCGTATAGGGTTTCCAAGGAGCGGCTGGTGGATTCAAACTGCTGACCTTTTGGTTAGCAGCGAAGTTCTTAACCACTGTGCCACCTGGGTTCTGATGCTGATTATTAGCCATCATGAATTTAGATAGTTCATTACATTCATATATTTCAGTACTTCAAAATTACACGAAAATTTGTTATAACACAGAAGCAGGTCTAATATATAAGCCATGAATAACCTGTAATGTAAAACAAAAACTTGTCTTAATGATTACTAATTTTTATTCACAGAT
Organism: Trichechus manatus latirostris; assembly: GCF_000243295.1. Lineage (NCBI taxonomy): Eukaryota > Metazoa > Chordata > Mammalia > Sirenia > Trichechidae > Trichechus > Trichechus manatus. The sequence goes on from NW_004443953.1 coordinate 9,058,188, forward strand.
TAAAAAACTAAAAAACATAAAGGTGATGACCCATTTAAAACTCTACTGTTAAAGCCACTGGCAGAATGCGAAACATTGACTTTACAAGTTAAATGGTCCAATAAACCCTGGCTGAAACATCATTGAACCAGATCACACAGGGTATATCTACAGGCTTTAGAGTGGGTTTACATGTACAAGGCCTTACATGAATTGGCCCTTGCCTTTCTGGCCATCCTTGTCCCTCATCACACCTCTTTGTATATTGAACTCTTCTGTACATAATTACAACTCTCTAAATAGGGTTGCTATGAGTCAGAATCAACGCGACGGCAACAGGTTTGGTTTTTTAGGTTTTAAATACACAATGCTCTTTCTTATGACTGAAATTTTCTCCCTACCTTTCTTGAAGCCCTAGTGGCACAGGAGTTAAGCTCCTGGCTGCTAACTGAAAGGTTGGCAGTTCGAACCCACCTGCAGCTCTGAGAGAAAGTAGTAGTCTTCTTCCATAAAGATTACAGCCTTGGAAACCTTACAGGGTAGTTCTACTCTGCCCTATAAGGTCGCTATAAGTAGGAATCAACTCAACGGCAATACGTATAAGGTACACCTTTCTTGAAAAAGTTAAATCTAGTCATATTTCAAGACTTGGCTCAAGCTAAACCTCCTCTATGAATACTTTTCCTACATACTAACTCCTCTACAGAATCTATGATTTATTCTTCTATGCTTCCATATTCAGTGTATAGAGTATCATAATACATACAGTATTTGGGTACAGTTACTCGTTGACATGACTTCCTGCTAATAAACAAATTATTCCCTAGGAGCAAAGTTTTTATTTTATTCATCAATTTATGCCCAATACCTAGTATTCAGTAAGCATACAATAAATATTTGATGAATGGATAAATGCATGAATTCAGTTTGAACTTGCAATGAAACAGATTATGAAAAAATCCTGACAACGCGAAAACACTCTTTCTCCAACAATCAGATTCAGTTACATACTTAAAGAATGTGGTGAAGAACTAAGAAATGCAAACTTCCCTCCAAAATATTCAAAAGTAAAAAGAATTGCTTTATGGCTCACTCAGAAAATAAAATTTCCATTAATTCAATATTTATAAGTTTCAATTTACTCTAATCAAAATAGGAAAACTGCTATGTACTCAATTATGATAAGCAAATATCAGTATGATTTTCTTTATAAGTGACAAATTTTAAAATATTATTTTCATAATGTTAGACAAAATCCATTTAAGAATGTCGACCAGTTCTGATATAAATTAAAACAAGTATAAAACATTCAAGGTAAATGAGACTGATCAGAGAACAATATGGTACCTTACTTCCAAACTAAAATTAATCAGCATAATACCTATCACTACCATAACCCTGGGTGGGACAGTGGTTAACAGCTACAGCTGCTAACCAAAAGGGCAGCAGTTCGAATCCACCAGGCACTCCCTGAAACCCTATGGGGCAGTTCTATTCTGTCCTATAGGGTCACTATGAGTCAGAATTGACTTGACGGGCAATGGGTTTTTACCATGAGTTTAGTCTTCCAATACCTATTTAACCAGTTCCCTAAACTAATGTCTCTCTAAAAATAAAAAATTCTGATTTTTTTTATTCCTGATACTCCATGTGATTTAAAAATTCTTATTTCCTACAATAACAAAAACACTTATAGCTACCATGTAATGATTGTTCATCATGTGCTACTTAGCATTTTATACATGATATCTCATTATATGCATATACCAATCCTATGGTCTTGATACTTATATCTCTTTGAGGTATTTCAATCAAAAAAACTGAGCACCTGGGTGATTCACTTATTTAAAGTCATGCTACCAGTAAGTGGCAAGGAAAGGATTCTCTGATTTCAAAATCTCTGTTGTTTCTACAACAGTATTCCACCTCTCTTAATCCTTCATCAAATATGTTTACACTCATCAACTCTGTCAAGTATTAAAATTGGGTTGACATCATTTTAAATATCTATTAGGAAAGGAATATGATGTCAGATTGAAGGCAAAACTAAAACACTCAAGATAAACTCTTCATCTGACCCGTAAAAACGAAACCCAATGCTGTTGAGTCGATTCTGACTCATAGCGAGCCTACAGGACAGAAAAGAACTGCCCCATAGGGTTTCCAAGGAGTGCCTGGTAGATTAGAACTGCCGACCTTTTAGTTAACAGCCGTAGTTCTTAACCACTATGCCTCTAGGGTTTCCTTTCATGTGATAGTAAGAGTTAATTCATCACTTTGAGTAGCAATATAACCAAATGCTGGCATACAAAATAATTAATATTTTTCTTTATTGAACAAGTATCTAAAATATCTAGTAGTTCAATTATTTCTAGGTCAATCTGTTTTTCAGTGCTTATTATTTCAAACATATATAGGCTATTTTTCTAAATCTATTTAAATGCATATATATTCACAAGTAAAATAAATTTTCTAATATTTTAGAGTTTTTTCGATTTCATGAAACAACTCCTAGAAATATAAAATGTTTTACAAATGTTAACAGTTATTACTAGGGTGATTATGTAACTTATCATTCAAGCCAGGACACTTTTAAGAGTAGAACGGGCACTATTAATTATGACGACAGAACAGAAATTTAAACCACGACTATTCCAGTAAACCAAGACATACAGACACTCAATTCCTTCCTACCTCTCCACTACTCATTACGCTCACAGTCCTCCTATAACTACCCGGAGGAAAAGTATATTCATGCCTGCTTATGTAAAACCATTTAGTGGCTATAAAACCATATATGACTGTAGAACAATATTAAAAGAGTACTTTCTTTGCTAACCACCCATATTATAAAGGTTATTTCATTAAGACTATTCACATTAATATAAAACTTCAATTATCTTCAACTATACCTCATTCTGAAGTTCATCACCACTTTTAACAGAAGCAAGCATATCATATAAAGTGCAGCAAAGATCTTCTATTCTTGGTGCTTCAGTCATCCCCTTTAAAGTTGCATTCAAGTACTTCTCAACTTCACACCACAAAAAGGAACCATTTGCTTTTTCCACGGGCTTTACCTCTGGAGTACAACGCTCTTGAAAACGTTCATTCAGAAACTTCTGGTAATCTAGGCTTATTATTTTCTGGGCATCACCATTTATTGGCAGTTCATCAAAGTGGTCCAAATCATGCATATCAAATGAAAATGCTATATTTTTACCAAATAAAACTCCTTCCCTGTTTTCCTCTTCTGTCATCCGGACAAGAGCAGTAAGATTGACTTCACTAAAATGAGAAGTAATTCGACTAGTGGCATTACAAGCTGCAGTGGCAGATGATGATGGAAAAGGACCAAACATCTGTTTGATTGCCTTTGTCTCCTTGTGACCAACAAAGTTCTTCAAGTAAAATGTCTTGAAGAGAAATGCGGCCCCACTTTCAACTGCTTCTCTTCCATTTTCCATTCCAACTATTCAAAGACAATACAAACAGCATTAGTTCATTTGAATCATGGTTCAGGTTACCATTTTCAAAACACTACCACAAATATTCTTTTGAGTGAATGCAACAGTCAAAACATACTAATAAAGAACACCATTTAGGATCAGAAAATATCCCTTTAAATTTATTCCCAAATCCAAAAAGGTAAATAATTTTCAGTAATTATTCTAAGTACAGAAACTACATAATAACAATTCTTTACCTTTCTAAAAAAAAAAAAAAAAACACTTGAGACATTAGCAAAAACTTATTTAAAACCAAATTTGTAAAAACTCATTTGATGAACTAATTAATTAAACCAAAGTAAGGTTAAAATATATACATATGTATACATATATATAGAGAGAGAGAGGTGGAAGGAAACTTCAGAGATCATAACTTTCTTTCCAATTTGCACTATAAACCTGAGATGGCAAGAAATCAATTTATATAGTTCTCATTAAAAAAAATAATAATATCATCAAGGATGCATATAAATGGAAACTTCTGAAATAAAGTTAGCTGTATTATAGAAGATAAAAGAATTCTGCTGTTTACAAGAAGCCAGAAGTAAATCTTTACCAAAATAAGATGAGATTAAGGATCAGTCCCTAATTTATTTATTTTAGAGGCATTAATTTCTCATATCCAATTTTCTCAAATAAAAGAAGAACCTGCATTTGTATCATAGACTTCAAAGAATATTCCTAGAGCACAAAAAAAGTATTTAAATCTTCAAGGGCCCCCAAATGTCAGTGTAATCAACCTAAAGTAATACTGCTAAAGTTAATAATATAACACTAGTATCTTGCTAAAGGAGCCCTGGTGGTACAGTGGTTAAAGTGCTTGGCCGCTAAACAAAAGGTTGGTGGTTGGAACCCACCAGCTGCTCCACTGGAGAAAGATGTGACAGTCAGCTTTGGTAAGGATTTACAGCCATGGAAACCCTACGGGGCAGTTATACTCTGTCCTATAGGGTCACTATGAGTTGAAATCAACTCCACGGCAGTGGGTGTTTGTTTTTTAGACTCATCCTGAAAGCATAGCTCCAATCATATCATTAATCATAATTCTTGAATAACTTACTATTAGCCAGGAATGAAATCGAACCTCCTACACTTCGTTTTCAAAGCACTCCGGGAGTTAATCTGATCCTTTTCCCTAGCTTTATTGGTTACTATACATTTTCTAAGGAAGCCCTAGGGGTACAGTGGTTAAAACGCTTGGTTGCTAACCAAAAGGTCAGTGGTTTAAATCTACTATCCGTGCAAGAAAGATGTGGCAGTCTGCTTCCGTAAAAATTTACACTCTATGGGGCAGTTCTACTCTGTCCTATAGGGTCACTATGAGTCAGAATCAACTCAATGGCAGTGGGCTAAACATTTCCTGCTCCAACTAACAAGGATTTAATATCCTCCCAAAGAAGAAAAAAAAACAGGTCCTGACCTAGTCTATGCCTATTTCATGCTTTTGTTTATCCTTCCCCAACACCTCTGATTGTTCAAATCCTACTCATGTTTCAGGATCCAGTTCAATTCTTTTTCCAAAGCAAGTACAATGTGGTGTCCATTGTTTCATTCTGTCACCATTATTTGCCCCCCAAACTCGTGGCTCAGCAGAAATTTACTGAACTAAACTAAACTGCAAGCTCACTGCCATTACACTGGTGTTTTTTCCACTACACTACATTGCCTTAGTAACTTTTTACTATCTCTGATGTTTGCACATGTGTGTAGAAGACTAACATTTTGTATGAGTGATGACAAGCATTTTACCACGTGTATCTATTATTCCCAATTTCTTCAAGTATGAAGTCTACTTTTACTATTACAGTGAAACCTGTAAGAGCCAGAACTTGACAGTACTGCCTTGTTTTTCCAGGTCTCGCAAGTTTTCTGTCTTTGACAGGGTGCAGTCTTACCACTTTTCTATTGCTATTAAGTGGAAAATATTTGCATTTTCCTTCTCTGACAGGTTTCCTCCTTACAGTTTCTGGTTTTCGCAGGTTTTACTGTATAAAGAATTTACAGAACACCATCTGATATATAATTATTTCTTCAGTATATGGGAAAACATACGAAAAAAGCTTCTATAAATTTAAATAATGCTTTTAATTTAATTAATTAAATAGCATTTGTGTACATTTTCTTTATTCAGCCTGTATATAATGCTTGGGGAACTTAGGTTTTGGGTAACATAGAGATTGTGATAATTTTACAGATAACTCAGCAGGATTGGAACCACTGATAAAATTCTAAGCAAAAATGAGGTTTACATTTACAAACTCATTCTATATCTAACATCCATTCTTTTGTATAAACTATATTACCATCATCTTGCATCTTGGGATTTTTTTTAAACAACTGACTAAGAAGTTTCACATTATCTTATTTGGTCCTAACAAAATTATTACCTCCACTTTACAGATGATAAAATGGAGACTCAAGTTTAAATAACTTGGGAGAGATCAAAAAGCTATTAAATGATTAACCAAGATTCAACTCAGTCTTCTAACTCCTAAACAAACCTCTTTCCATTACACCATATTTATTCACTATGAATTCCTATAAAATGCATCTATCTCTAATTCTTGTTTACTTTAAAAAAACGAATCATCTTAGGAAATAAAGCAATAAATGCGATGTTATTAATTATATTACCACAAGTGGAGTGAACATATATATACCCATCAATACACTGTTAAATTATGCTATTCCATATAATGCACTCATTAAATATAATACAGTGGATCCATATATCTTGCCATAAAATAACATCTACAACATATTAAACAAGAGAAAAATTATGAGTCTGTTTTTTAATAAAGAGAAAAAACAACTGTAGACTCAGCAACATCTACAAAGATAAAAACTTTGGAGTTTCAAAAATTTTATGAGTATTAACTTATGTCTATAAATTTTCAAAAATAACACATAAATACTTAAAATATTTTAAACTTAGTTGAGTAGTGATGCTTCTTCATAAACGTTAATTTAAAAAAAAATTCAGTTCATGGCAATTTCATGTGTGTCACAGTAGAACTCTGTTCCACAGGGTTTTCAATGTCTATAATTTTTTAGAAATATTCTTGACCCAATTCCTAACTCTCCTTCTACATAGCCTACTTCACTATTTCTTTGAGCTGGGCTTCTAAGAATGGACATGTGTTCACACCACGGATATCAAGTTTCTCAAAAGCTAATCTCTATCCACAGTGCTACTCTCAGGGTCTAGGAGTTCCGTTTCTGAGCAGCACTAGCAAACAGGACTGGTCACCTCGGTTGGCTACCCAACAAAGAAAGAGAACCGACTCCTACATTCTGAAAATAAAGAACTTATTCCGGGATTTATAACACGGGATAATGACTCTCATCCACGCCGCCCCTCCCCCAACCGCAGACGTTAAGCGTGTTGTCTATGTCGCTAGGCGTCGGGGGCGTAAGACCCGCTTTCCAGCGCTCAGTCCGCTTGTGATGACGCAGGTCATTAGAGGGGATTGGCTGTCACCAGCTCATAAGACAGCAAGACTGCAACAGAGAACTTTGGCCTCAGGCAGGGCAGCGCCAAATAAATCACTCCAATTTACTAATACAGCCCACCCATGAAGCCAGGAATCAGAATGTATGCTCTTTTGGTGGCTGAATGCATTAAAGTTGTTTGTAAAACTACAGAAAATATCTGAAGAGAATGAATACATGCAATCAGTTATCTAATTTGTCAAAGCTCTGGCAGGCTCCGTCTCTCCTCAACACAGGTAGAATCAGAAGGGAAGCCTAGGCGTGCTTCTCTATCAGCTGCCAAATCACCTCACAAATATAACTGTCCACATTGGAAGAATCCATGCAGCCTCGGAACAAGAATGTAGTATGCGTCTATAGTAGGAAGTTGTAATAAGCAGTCTTGCTCTTCTTTTCTTAACTACATCCAAAATCGAATGTTGGATTAACTGTGAAAATCTTGTTCCCAGATAACATTTCTTATACATTTCCGTTTATATTTTACATAAAATTTTGTACAGACTAATCTTTTAAATGACAATTTATTAGGCTGAAGCCCTTTGGTCAGTTAACATTTACTCCTAATTCTTCAAGCTTTTTCTATTGCCTTCACACCACAGACTGTGTCGCTCTTTTTGAAAGGAAGAGGAATTTTAAAAGGTTTGTTTTGTCCTCCAGTTAAAGTCTTAGTAAAGAATAAAACACATGCTAAATAATCTATTTGAGTTTGAATTAAACTTCAGAACACCAAACTTTTAAGGATGCTAGCCTAGATACCTAACCATCTGGGTATCTAATTTTTTATCCATAAAATACTGAACAAGATAGACTACAAGCCAAAAAAATATGGCTCTACACACCTGGCACAACAACTGCCACATACTTAAATAACTTAAAAGGTCACTAGATTTTTTTTTTATTAATTATACTTTCTCAGTCTACTTCACAGTTATGGAGTAAAAAAGATGCAGTGAAATGCACAGTAAACTGTAAAGCATTTTCCTGAATGCCAAGAAAAACATGAAAAAAAAAAAGGATGATTGAAAGTACATACTTCATCAGTGCTACATGCATATAGCAGATGCTTAGTAATACTATACTTGATAATATTATAAAGAAAATTAACTGCAAACTTAAAACTGTCTCACCAAAAGAAGGTACTGTAAATTTTTTTATACTTAAGGAATCATAAGTGAAATGAATCAAAAGAAGTGAAAAAGGCTTGCAAAGAATCACACTGTTAGGCGTCAGAGCAAAGATTAGAACCCCATTTGGCTAGCTGCCTGGTGCTCTTTCATTATACCAGTCATCTCCAAACTTCTACAAAACTAATCCTTGCATAGAACCTTAACATATGGCAATATAATTAGTTATTAGTTATTAATTATTGTAAGATTATTTACTACGAAATATTCTTAATCAGTTATAAATGATGACTACGATCTTAAATCAGCCTCAGCACAATTTATTTCTGTATTTTCCTTTGCCTGAAAAAAATTAATAAATAGTTATAAGTGGTAACTTTTTAATATCCTACCTTACTAATTGAGGAAATTATTGAAAAAGGATGACTAGGAAATTGTAATTGAAAACTGAATATGCTGGAAAAACAAGAGACAGTGAAAAGATTAGTGGAAAATAAACATCTGGGTTTTCCTACTCTGACAGGTTTTGCATTACACAGGTTCTGGCTTTTGCAAGTTTTACTGTATATAAAATATTTGTACTAACAATTTTCCTAGGATAGTATGACATATAACAAAGTACAAAAATAATGATTCAACTTAAACATATAGTATATACCTTTTTTTTTTCCCTCTGTATATTCTCCTCCAGTACCTGTTAGTGTATTTTTTTAACACCTACCTTTACAGTACGGTATCTACAATTCCTATGAGAATCTTCCAAATATTCTCCTTTTTACAGAGAAATTTATATACAGAGAGACTAAATAACACACTTAAGCCTACAAAAGCCAGGTTCATTTTTGCATTATACTATCTTTCAAATGATCACCATCTTGCAAATGATACCAAATTATCATAAAAAATTATTAAATAATAAACATTTACCATGTGGTTTTTCAAACAATGTGACATAAATTTAAAATTTCCTAAGTCATATAATTTCATATTATGAGCCTCATTTAGAGTATATTATATCTCCTACTGTGCATCAAAGCACTTCCAACAGCATTAAGTAAGCAAAGTTCAATGTAATAATTTGAAGGAGCTGCTTAAATATTAAGATTAGTCCTACACTCGCACAGAAATTATTGCATTCAGGCTGAGCAAATAATTAAAACAAAAAGAGAAACATATTTGGTAAGGAAACGGGGATTTAAAATAGTCCAAGACACTTCCCTATATTTTAAAGACAGCCATTTAATTTTATGTATATTCATTACAATATGTGAATACTTATCTTACAGTGTAAACATTTAAGTCAGCAGCCAGCCACTATATTACCATTTCTAGTACTATAAAACTCTGCATCAAATTACAGCTTGACTTCCCAAGAAACCAAACAGCTAACATAAAAGTCTCAATTAGATTTGTATATAAAAGCTTTCTACAATAAAGCCCTTATTTTAAGCATCACTAAGGAAATAAATACACATTAAACAAATGATATAGCTCACTGAGATTTAACTGCCATTTTAGGTTTTTTTTTAAAGTTCAAGGAAAAACATGAAAAAAAGATGATTTAAAGTACATACTTCAGTACTGTATTCATATAGCAGATGCTTAGTAACACTATACTTGGCAATACGATGAAGAAAATTAACTGCAAACTTAAAACTGTCTCTACAAAAGAATGCACTGTAAATTTTCTTATGCTTAACGAATCATAATTAATGTGCAGATGAAGAATAATCTATTGAATAAATTAAAGCAAACTGTCAGGAAACCTTCATCCTATGTCCAACTCTGTAACTGATACAGTATAAATTCAGTTTATACCTCTGTTTTGCTATAACCCCAAGTAATCTGACATATCTGCAAAGTCATCTAGTTTTCATTAAGTTATTCAGCTCTTTTATAATTTCTCTTATGAAATGGATATAAATATAAAGCTTCTGCCTTTGAAAAATTCAAAAGCTTCTGTCTTTGAAAAATTCAAAACAATCTAATTCCATCCAAAGCATCCTTCTATGAATGCTTTCCTGACTTAACCAAAGACAGTTCCCTGCCCTTTGTGCCAGGACATCACTGGGCACATGTATCTACCATAAACATTTAACCCATGTACAGAAAATATCTGTTTACTGATGGCTAGTGGTACATCTAAAAAACCAAAACCAAACTTGTTGCCGTCGAGTCGATTCCGACTCGTAGCAATCCAATAAGACAGAGTAGAACTGCCCACAGGGTTTCCAAGGAGCAGCTGATGGATTCGAACTGCCCAACTTTTGGTTAACAGCCAAGCTCTTAACCACTGCGCCACCAAGGGTCCGTGGCATCTAGGGTATAATAAAATTATTCACTGACAGCCATATTTACTAGGTGCTACTCGGAGTACTTTGTAGTATTGCTTCACCTTAGAACAACTATACAAGGTAAGAATTACCATCACTATATCATAGATGAGAAAACACGGTTGGTGATACTAATTAGTTACCCACTAGTAAATGACAGAACTGAATTTGTACCTACATATATTAAGTGAAACTTGAAATATCTCTCCAACTAACTGCATAAGTCTCTTGAGGGCAAGTAGAATGTCTTATTCCTTCTCCACTGGTGTCTTGTATAGATTAGGCATGGAATTACAAAGGAAACAAAAAATGAGGAAGGAGTGTGGAAATGAAAAAAAATAATAAGGAAAGATCATCAAAGTAGAGGAGATAAATCTAAAAGCTGGTTCTTTCACAAGATAGAGAAATAATAAATCCTGGAAGTCTGATTAAGTTAAAAGTAAGCAAGAAAAAGGGGAAATTTAAAGAATTTTAAGAGACTACTAGAACCAACTCTGTGACAACAATTTGAAAACCAAGGAAAAATTAACCACCTCCTAGGAAGACAAATTTAAAAATTAACTGAAGAAAAACAGAATAGCTTAAATCAATCACGATGTATCAAGACGGTAAACAATTACGGTCACTGCAAAAGTATTAGGGCCAGGTGGATCCATAGTTTTTATTCTAATCTTTAAAGACCAAACAATCCTAGCATTATTTAAATTATTGCAGGCCACTGGAAACTAATTTCATGAAAACTTAAAACCCCAAACTCAATAAAGTACAGAAAATATAGCTGCAGTATTCTAAACAAAACATCAGCTTACTGAATCTATCAATATACCTAAAATAGACTATAAGCAAATAAGAGTTTATTCCGGAAATACAAACGTAGTTCAATTATCAGGAAATCTAGCAACATAATCTATTTTCAAAAAAAAAATTAAAGAAGAAACTTCCAAGTACAGAGATGATTCCTGAACTGGAGCAGCCATCTGATGAAGAAAAGGCAACAAATGTGGAGAAAAAGTCAAGTGATTAGCAGAGACTTGGATGCTAACATTATCAAGCTGCCGAATCTAGGGAGTTTGTGACAGGTAAAACAAACACTCTTAGTCTCTTTGGCACTGTAGTAGGTTATATCTGAGCTGAATACATTTCTCATATACATAGTCTACGGATATGTAAAAGTCTAATAAAAATATAAAATAGGCATGAAGATGATAAATACCAATTTATTACATTTATGATACTGTTTACCAGGGACTGAGCAAGATGCACAGGAGTCCTGACCATATTGATAAGATTTTATTTCTTAAAAAAGAAAATCTGAACACAGACAAGTGTTAAGCTGAACGGTGAATACACAAGTATTTGTTACATTTTTAAAAAATCTTATCAGTCTAAAATATTTCATTAAAAATTTTAATATGAAAAAGTATAATAACTTCAGATTCATTTTTACTTTTTATTGAATATAACAAGAATAAATACAGTACATATACAGCTCAAAGAATTATCACAAAATGAACATATCTCTATAATCTGAGTGATTATTCCTAGAAACAGAACATTATCAGCTCCCTTATATCCACTCCCAGACATTATCTCTTTCCCCAAAAGTAAACTCTATCCTCACTTCTAATACCAGAGATTAGTCTTGCCCAGTTTTCAATTTTATGTATATGGAGCCATACTATGAATTCTTTTTGTCTGCTTTCTTTCACTCAACATTATAAGATTCATTCACAATGTTACATATAGCTTAATTCTTTATTGTTATACAGTAGTCTATATACCACAATTTATTTACCTATGTCACTACTTCAGTGAATTGAGCTGTTTCCAGTTTAAGGCTATTACAAAAATGTTACCATGAACACATGTATATGCGCAGGCATTTTTATTGGATATTTATGTACCAAGATTTAAAATTCCTTTTACCCAACCACAGCAGATGCTACCAAACAGTTTATTTAAACTCTACCAGTAATGGATGAGTTCCTGTTGTTTCACATCCTTAAGCCTGACCAAAAACTGGTATGTCAGTCTTTTTAATGTTAACCATTCTGATGGACATGTAGTGACATCTCATTTCTCTGATTACCAGTGAGGTGGAGCACCATTTATTGACCATTCAGATTACCTTCTGTGAAGTACTTATTCAAGGCACTTGCTCATTTTTAAACAAGATGATTTGTCCTTTTCTTACCAATTTCTAAGAGTTCTGATGTAATCTGGATACAAGCTCTCCTTCTGGCTACGTATGTTGCAGCTATATTTCCCACTCCATGGATTACCTTTTTACGCTCAATGAATAAAAATTACAATAATGTAGTCCAATTTGCCAATTAAGAAGTGCTTTTTGTTTTTCGTTTAGTATTTTTTTCCCATACAAGATCATGAATTCTTTTATATGATCTTTTAGAAGATATACTGTTTCAAGCTTCATGTTTAGTTCTATAAAACATTCTCAATTACATAGGCAGTTTTTTTCATATGTATATCCAGTTGACCCAAAAAGCCATCCTATCTCTCTATTCAATGGCCTTTGTAATAAATCAAGTATCCTAGTATCTGTCATTGAGTCTCTGAACTCAATTCCATTCTCACTGGTTTATGTGTTTATCCTTGGACTAAAACCACACTGCCATAATTAATGAGCTTTATATATGGTAAGTCTTAATATATGGTAGAGTAAGCTCTCTGACTTTAATTTTCAAGGTTAATTTAGCAGCTCTTTCATTGTCTTTGAATTTCCATATAACTTCAATTTCCACACACACAAGCACACACCCTCAGACACAAAACCTGCTGAGATTCTGATTTGGATCACATAGAATCTATAGATCAACATGGGGGAAAATGATTTCTTTATAATCGTGAGTCTTCTAGTTCTTGGTCAATCCCCCTTTTTTTTTTTTTAATTTTCTTTAATTTCTCTCAGGAATATTTTAGTTTCCCATGAGGAAGTCTTTCTCACCTTTTGTTAAATTTACTCCTAGTTATTTGATGCTTTTTTCATGCTTTTGTAAATGGTATATATTTTTTTAATTTGCTGCTAAGTAGAAATAAAATTGATTTTCATATTGACCTTATCAAATTTACTTTCTATAGATAAAGTCATATGAATAGTGGTAGGTTTTTCCCCCCTTAATCTTTACACCTTTTCCTTCCTTTCTTGCCTTATAAGCAAAGATCTTTAGTAAAGTGAGAAACAGGAAGCGTGACAGCAAGTATTCCTTTCTAATTCCATCAGAGTAGAAGGTTTCAACACTGAACCATTAAGTATGAAGTTTGTTCCAGGTTTTGTACAGATACCCTTTATCAGATTAAAAAAGTCATCTTCTATTCCTGGTTTGCTAAAAACTTTTATCGTAATTGGATATTAGACTTTTACAAAATGCTTTGTCTTCGTCTACTGAATAATCATGTGATTTCTAAACCTTTACTGCTTTACCATGAATCACACTACTTTTCCCTATTTATAGTGAAAAGTTCCAAAGAAAAAGTGAAAGAAAAATAAATGACCACCCATATATCTCTAAAAATTATATCTTTTATAATTTTGTTTTTTCTGATTCAGGATTCAATCAAGGGTCATACATTACATTTGACTATTGTATGCCTTTAACCTCTTTTAATCTACAATAGTATCCTCGTACCTTTTTTAATGGCATTATATCACATTCCCAAGTCCCTAAAGCCATCAAGGCATATAGATTTCTTGGTGTGAAGATTTTTAATGATCGATCCAATTTCTTTAATAGCTAAACGCTATTCAGATTTTCTGATTTTCTATTTCCTCTTTTGTGTTAATGTTAGTCATTTTTGTCCTCCTAGTTCTTTGAATCTGCCAAGAGTTCTGCTCAACTTCTCGTCCTCTAGCCTCTTCTTCTGGAATAGGCAGTCATCTCTAGGAAAAGGTTGCCCAAATGCAGGAATACTTCCAGGTTTATTTCTGCTTCCAGACCTTGGCCTCATAATTATTTACTGCTTTGGTAACTCTCTTTGGTAGCTCTCTGATACCTCCAAATAAATTTTATACTTTACAGTTTTTCTAGTTATTCTCAGCAGAGGGTTGTTCCAAATTACCTTGTCTGCCATTTTATGGGAAGGAGGTCTTTTGCTTTGGAATCTGTAATTTCCAAAACAGCTATTTTTCACAAATATTCCTAAATAACCTCCTGTCACATCCCATAAACAACAGGTCTTTATTATTTTAAATGCCTACCCTTATTTCCACAGACAGAATTGCCAGATCCTGCTAGTATCTTTTTATACTGTCTTTTCTGATCATTACTTTATAAACTGCTCTTCACCCTAGATTCTGATTCCTCACTTTTTAATAGTAAAATCACCTTTCCCTGACAACTCAAAAACCATAACGGAGTCCCAAAATCCCTACACCACACCTTGTAAGACACTTCTGTCCAGACATGCAACCTATCTCTTCATTCATACTTTCTTAAAGACAAAACTATTGAAGGTAAGGTGCAAAACAATGTCAGAACCTAAATAAATCAGGAGTTATAAATTAGAGACAAAATAATTTTTTTGTGTGACAAAATAATTTGATTACTGAAAGAAACTAGTTCAGTTCTGGCTGGGTCTTGATTTGTACTGCATATAAAGTAAGATCACTAGATCACTGCATTGAGGGGTAACTTCAAAGATTCGGTTCTGGATCTGGGAGAGTGGATTAGGGAACTGTGGGGTCTTTCTACCGACCTTTCCACCATTTCTAGACTCCTATCCCAGACTGTACAGGCTGTACAGATCTTACCAGCCTCCTGAAATGATGATTTAAAATTCCAAGTAATAAATATATGTGGCTAATACATGATGCATTTCATGGACTGCAACTTTTAACTTCTTTATTTTCAAAAACTTTTCACTCAGAGCACATAAAATATATTGACAACGTTTCACTACCAAGAGGATATATATAGGTTAATATGATGGTGCTTACCCCTCAAAATCTATAGATAAAATAGGAGATGGCAATGCCTACAATGAATATTGGGATACATGAAGATTAAGGACCAAGAAGACTACTTTAAAAGTGGTTTATAATATTTTCTCCCTAAAGCTAAGTTTTATTATCAAAATAATCTTGAGGGGAGAATCAAATTGCAAAAAAGCATAAGCATATGTTACATTTAAATGTGAGAGAGAAAATACTTAAAAATAACGAACTAAAGAAAAGTTAGAATTTTTAAGGCATCATCAGCATCACAGGCAGTGAAGACATAAAAAGCCGTTAGTTAAATTCTCAATACTTCATTTATATATAATACATCTACTTTATCCCTGCACCATACTGGGTACTAGAGTACAAGAGGCTGAAATCCCTGTACCATTCGAGGGGTTCACAGTCCATCAAGGAGGAGAGGGAGGTAAACAACAATGAGAAAATCACTTTAAAAAGGTATGGGATAGGTGCTAGACTAATGGAACACTGTCTACTAAAGATCAGAGAGGATTCACAATGACATAAATGAAGCCTAAGCCATTTCTTCTGAGATGAGAAGCATTTCACCAGGTGAATCCAATGGAGAAAGTTATCTAAACACATGAAAGATAAAGAGAAAAAATAAAATGTGGTGTTCAGGAAATTAATAGTAAAGACTGCATATACTACAGCAAAGGTTGCATGTGGTAGGATGGCAGATGAGATGAAAAGGTAAACTATCAATTCTTAAAAGAGCTTTTCCCATGTACCATCCTAAGGCACTTGGTATAAATGATAAGCTGGGAATAACAATCAGCTTTGACTTTTAACAAAGATCAGTCTAGTGAGTGTGGAAGTTGCCTAAGAAAGGAAGGGTAAAACACTAGTCTACTGTACTAGTTCAGGCATGAGATAGTAAAAGCCTGCATTATGGCAATGGTAAATATGTAATGAGAGTAAATTTAAGAACAGTTGAGAAGTATACTTAACAGAACATGACCTTTGAATACAAGAAAATGAAAGGTAAGTATCTAGGATTTTTATCACACTTCTATTTCCATTTCTTAGAACTTTGACTCTAAGCCTCCCTTCACTATTGAATCAAGTGATTCACTTAACCTCCATGGGCCCTATTTCTTCATATACACAATGAAGGAAATGGACAAGACATTCTCTGGTGTCCTCTCCAGCCTGAAGCATCTAAAACTCTGGTTAATCAATATACACAGTCTTAAACAAGTGCTTCATACTATTTTATTATACTCAAAAAAATTGAAATATAAGTGATTGCTCTTTTTTCTTAATCTTCTCATGCTACCTTTTTAATATAATTATACCAACGTTATCTGTTCTAAAAGAGATGTCTAAGAGAAATCACAAAAACATTGTTCCTACGAAACTAATCTTTTCAAAGCTGCTGGTTATAACTACATTTCCAGCTGTCAGCAGAATTTTCATTAAGAAAGAGTAGCTAACTACAATTCAACTACTAGTTTCACTCAAAGCTAACAGATAGTCAACAGCATTAAAAAGTAGGTATAACAGATCATTTGCCTAAATCCCACACTAAGACTTTACCCATCACTGTAAATACTCTTTTGAGGTATTGCATATAAATGCAAGCAATGTCTGAAAACACATCAGTCCCTCAGTATGAATCAGATGTTCTGCCAACAGGCAAGACCCGTAGGATTACATTTACTGTCTGGTATTTACAGCAATGGTTCTTGACTTGTAGCCAGAGACAGTTGGAAATGTAATCTAAAAGGTTACTTATTTTTAAAAATTCTTAATCTTTACCATTACTTACAGAGGGAAATAATCTAGTCATGATACTGAATAGGCTTGATATTTTATTACTGTTTTCACTATATCATCTGGGGCATTTTCATAATGGAACTGAGGAAGGGGAAGGACAGACTGTACAGTTTTTGACAGGTATTTCATCACAGCCAGACACTGAGGTCCAGAAAGTTTAAGATCATAGTCAAGGTGACATAGGTGGACCACAGTCTTTGCATTTTTGCTATTTTCCAATGAACCTTATTGCCCCTATAGTCTTAAAATATATACAGTGTGATTCTATGCCAAATGCTATAAAAAATCTCAAGTGTGCTGGACTTCCCTTTGGCTTAAGCAAACTCAAATTTTGACTAAAGTCGCTGAACTTCAGAAGATAATCTAACTGCAAAAACATATATGACGTTTATTTTGTACTTTCAGAACTTAAAACAATGAGGACATTAAATTCAGCATCACATTAGATTACAGACCAAGACAGTTAAATAAGATACCCAAAAAAGTCAGTGTTTGAAGAAAAAATTTAACTATTTGGCCATCATAAATAAGAAGTCTCCAAATCTATGGGATATAACAAAAACGCCCTCCCAAGATGGCACAGGGAGCAAAATTACCAATTAACAGATGAGAAGATGTGATAAAATAGGGATCTAAATTTTCTCTCTATCAAGTAATCACCTGAGAAAACTTTTGCATTTATTTATCCAGTGAATCTTTGTTAAGATCCTAAAATATGTTAGGCACTATTCTAAGTACGGGGACAGTGTGTCAAAAGAGAAAAATAAGATCCCTATTCTCATGAAACTTACAGTCTAGCGACAAAACACAGGCAATCAATAAACAAGCAAAATATCAGATAATAAAAAATGTTATGGAGGATTATAAAAGAGTGACTGCATGGCAACTGGAGTTTGGATGGTCAGTAAATCTTCACTGAGGAAATAATTTTTTAGCTGAGTTCACAATGACGAGAAAGGACCTACTACACTAAGATCAGGACTGAGGAATTCCCAGCAAAGAAAACAGCATGTGCAAAGATACCCCAAAAAACCACCATTTGGTGGGTTTTAAAAATTGACAGGCCATTATGTCTGAAAGATAGCTGATGAGGGCAAAAGTGACAAAAGGTCAGAGAAAGGTGGAGGCCAGATCACAAAGGGCCAGACTATGAGTTCAGACTTTTTCTAAGCACAAACCTGTTGAAATTGGACAATACAGATATATAGTAGCTTTAAATATGGTTTTTAGCCATCGGCGTCTGGAATGACATGATAAATTCCAAGGCACAAACTCTGGTGTTTTATTAAAGAATCATTTGTTTTCTTTTGGTTATAACCTTGGGAAGGTAACTTTAGTTAAGTATACAGTATTAAATTCTCAAATTATAATTTCCTTCAAATATGAGCAATCAGTGAAAATGTTAGGACGGTTACGAGAAGTGTAGCAGTCAAAGTTCAGTTTCCACTGCTGCCACTCACTGTATGCTACGTGGGCATCTACAATAAGAAGAGATAGAGCTACAGGTTTTTAAGGTTCCTTCAAGTTACATTAAATGTTTAATTTACCCTATATTTACTTCAATCATGACAGTGGTTTTCAAACCCCAGACAATTCCTATAAATCCCTCATGTTGATGTATTATAACTATTAGTTTACTTCTGCCTCTCCCACTTTATCAGAAGCTCCTTGATAGATAAGACTGTCCTTCATAATTATGCATACTTTCCTAAAATTTTAGTCTTCCACTATATAACTTAGAAGGGTCTACTTTTGAACCTTAGTAGTTCTTTAAAAAACAAAACAAAATAGAATAACTATACCTATTTGTTTTGCAGCCTGTAATATATCTTTTAAGTCTTCATTTACAGTTTGTACTTCATTCTTATCCAGATTTTCATTCAAAAATTTTACTATCTTCTTCCATGTCAGGCCCAAATCTAAATTTTTTTCATAAAGTTTGGATCGCTTCGTCTGAAAAACATAATATAGAGAATTACAGGTTAAAGTTTTTCTCAAATCCATCATTTAACACACATATTTTGCACTATAGTATGTAAGTTGGCACTACCCATAAGAATTCAAAAGTCACATCCAAATTTATGGCTCCCAGGAGTTTTATTTAAATGCGATTTAACAGAATATCACTTGTTTAAAAAAATGTTTAATAAAAGGTTTTTTAAAAATTTTAATCACAATATATACTCATTATGAAATTATTTTCACACAGCAAAACATAAAGCAAAAAATCCAACATCCAGATAACAACAACATAACATTCCACATGCCTATTTCCCTTTTTCTAACTGCTTGTTTTTAACATAATTCAGATTACATTATACTTTGAAGCTTTCTATCAAGTTTTTTTTTAAAAATAGGCACTTGAAGAAAATTAGATTCCCATGACGGTTCAATATAGTCAATATATTACTTTCATAAGAATGATCCTAGAACGAATTAGCCACACGGGAAATTCTTAACATCTATAAACACTCTTCTATAAATTTGTCCATTCTCAAGTCTCAGGAAGATCCATGAGACTTCCATGGATCAAGTAAAAACTGTAATTTTATTCTTGATTGTACTGATGACATTGCATAACTCACCAGTATTTCACTGCTTCAATTTTCTAACTTGAAATGGGGATAATTAATCTGGGCACAGGAGGAGAATGGGAAAAGGTAGAGACGAAATAAGGCTGGCCATGAGTTCAACTGTGAAAGTGTTACAATAGGATAATAGGTACATAACAGTTCATCTTACTTTTCCCTTTTATATATGCTGGACATTTTCCAAGATAAAAAGTTAAATTAAAACAAAATGAGGCTAATTATATTTGCCACTTTCCTTCCCTAGAAAAAATATTTAAAACTCGACAAGCATAAGTGAAATGACATAGAATATGCATGTAGCCTTTATGCACTTTCAAAATGTACTCTGTAGTATCTATAACACAAAATAACTTGTAATGGACCTTTGATGACATGGAAATGGTTCAAGTTTAAGATGGCAATATTATTTAACTATACAGAACACATTCTTATTTAAATTGCTGTAAAAAATGAAAAACAGTTACCATTGTAAAGAAGGTTAACTGTATCTCTTGTCTAATAGAATTCTGTGTCACTTCTGGGGGTAAATTTCTTCTCATCTAAAGACTGTTACAAATATTTTCTTCCTAACATCAATCTTTAGTGAAGTTATTTGATTTTAAAACTGCATAAGAACTTTATTCAATACCACTCCAACCTACTGGGAAATGATATTATAATTTTACAAGAGTGAAATAAGGAGTCTGCAATTAAAATGCGTATTTTTGTTTTGTTTTCAAATACAGCATATGGACAATTGCTTCACATGTACAGTTTATATAGCTTCAGGCCTATAAAGTTCACAACATTATGGTTGGGCTTCTAAAATGTCTACCCCTTCCTAATGAAATGTCAAATAATTATTTGTCTTTAAATGTCTCCATGTAATGTGAATTCTGCTATTAAAGTTTCAATTTATTTTTACAAATTGCAGCAATTTAAAGATTTATAATTTCAAAAATGTCAAAAATACTTAAAAATGGTGTGCATGGCACCTGTTGCTCTTTTGTCTCATGTGCCTTTTGAATTAACAGCTGTACATACTGTAAAATTGTACTCAAGAATAAACTACAGTATCTTTAAGATAAAAAAGTAAGTTCATCATAGAAATAAAAACATCCTCACATTTACCAACTGTTTAGAATCCACATATCTGAGATATTTCTAAGAATCTTTCCTCTAAATATGCTACAACCACATATCTAGAATTTTCTGGAAGGCTTGATACATAATTTTATTTCTTCTATAATGGTGTTAATTAAATGTATAACTAAATATTAATTATTTTCTACCTTTATAAGACTTATATAAATAAATGTACCTATCAGAGCTTCTTATCAAATCATATGCCCTAATACGTGGTTCAGAAAATAGTCATTGAGCCTATGCAGGAAACAGACTAAAGACATTCCTTCAAAAGGCAAATTCTCTTATTTCAAAATGATAACGATTTTGCCTTGGTGGGATCTAACTATATTTGTAGGAGTCACATTAGTATTATTTACTATTAAAATTGGCTCATGTGCAGAAACTTTTACCACACCTTAATTAATACTAAAGCAGAAGTCAGTCTTTATTATAAAAGCCAAGAGAGTCTACAGTTTATGTGACCTTTTCTTTCTTACTAAAACTTGTTTCTGAAATTTTAGTCATAAAGTGGCTATTTATATGACAACAGTATTTTTTAAAACTTAAATGCCTTCTTACCAATAATAAGGGCAGGACAAAGCCAATTATGAGACCACATAAATCTAAGAGATTACTATTCATACTACCATTTTCCATGTTATATTACAGATATTGTTTCTAGTCATCTGATAAGAAAGTTACCAGAGACCTAAAACTTGCTCAGAGGATCCAGAGGTAAATTATTAGATCAAATTCCAAAAGTAAATGCAGCAGAGACCTCAGCAACAACGACAAAAAATTAACAATAATCTATAATTCATTACCATAGTTTTGATTACTGCCTTTAACAATATAGTCATAGATGGTTAAGGTAAGTATTCTTCTAAGAAGCATCAGTATACCTATTCCCTTTCTTAGTCTAATACAAATTAGATAGAACTTCCATTTTAAGCACACAGAACTGAGAAAAATAATGTCAAACATTTGTCTGCACTCTGTGCTTATAACGGTTTTCATCTGAAAAAATTTACCTTTAAGTCAGCCACTTCTTCATTATAATTATCTTGTTTGGTGACATTTGAAAAGGAGCGCAAGGCTCCTGTAAGACGAGGTAAAGCCATATATTATTCAATCAGTGATCCATACAATAAGAAACCTGAAAATGAAACAAAACAAGATGATATTTATCTGATGCAGGGGGAGGAAGGAAAGAGTAATCAAACAATACATTGACCTGTACAAGAGAAAAAAAGAAGCCAATTAGTTAAAAATTGCTACCAATGCTGAAAAATTTTCCTGACACATTTATAACCCTGAAGTATTTTTGTTTTTGTTGTGATTTTTCTTTTTTAATGCATCTGATTTGGTTAGAGAAAAGAAAAAGAAACAAACATAAAGCACTCGTTTCTAGAGTATTACTATAACATTCCCTCAAAATGAATTCTATAGATTCCCAAGTACAGACCTCAAATGCTATACTATTACTGTCAAAGATATTGAGAGAGTTGAAAGAACTTGCCCATCTTTTCTCCATTTTTGTTTTATGCTCACAGATCTCATCTAATACAACTTTCCCCATGGTTATCAATCATAACTCTCTTCTCGAAGCACCACAGTTTCCACCTAAATGCATTTGCAGTAGTGGTTTCCTCTGCTTGGAATGCTCTCCTCCATGATGTTCATATAGCTGGCTCCTCCACATGTAGGTCCAAGCTTAAAAGACACCTCCTGAGAGAGACCTTTCCTGAGCACCCAATCTAAAACAGGGTAGCTTCACAGTCACTGCCTATCAAAACAGAAAATGTTACTTGTCTTTATCGCACTAATTATTACTTAACATTTCTTGCTTATTTACTTAATTATGTGTTGGTTCACCACAAAAGAGTAGCTTCATGATAAAAAAAAGACCTGTATTCATTGCTCTCTGCTAGGAAACAGATCAGCACTGAAATTATCTTAGGTACTCAATAGTTACTCATTAAATAAAAGGAAGAAAAATGGAGAAAAGGAGATAATAGTAACAGGGAAACTGTGGAACAGGAAAGGAAAGAAGTAAAGCAACTAGGGGAAGGGGAAAGAATTCCCAGGGAAAGAAAGTAGGTGACCTATCTAATCTTCTTGTTAATATGCTAACAGCTAAACAACTAACCTCCAAGCAAACAGATTAACAATATTTACTATAAGGAGCATCCTATCTATGAAATATTTGCAAAGTGTTGTCCCTCTTTGAAGACTGCTTATTAAAACAAATCTATAGTCTATATCAGATTTAAAAGATGTGGTTTGCAGAGAATGTCACATAAGCTAAACAAGTCTCTAGGGCAGTGGTTCTCAATTGGGGATGATTCTGCCCCAAGGGGACACTGAGTAACATTTGGAGGTATTGTGGGTTGTCACATCTGAGAGGAAGAGTGGGCTACTGGTATATGGGAGTAGAGAGCAAGGATGCTGCTAAACATCCTACAATGCACAAAGAAATATCCAACCGAAAATGTTAATATGTCAAGATTTAAAAAACCCACTCTAAAGTATAAAATACAGACGTTTTACAACCCAGACACTTTTCACAATGTTATACAACTCCCCGTAATCAAAAGCCCTCACTGATGATTTTGGGCCAAAGAGTATGTGTTTGATGCATGTAGGAAAGAACTGCGGGGCCGCATGGGATATACCAGACCTCCCCCTGCTACTGCTGTTCCTCTCGATTACTTGTATCCTTGAAATTATGATAAAGTTTAATGCTTGGAAAAATCTCTGATTCACATATTACAATAATTACACATGAAATAACTGTGTGAAATGTTTAGCAACAGATAGAATTAAAAAATAATGAAAAACAAAATAAAGCAGGACTAGGCAGATTTGAAAATATAACTTTCAGAAATAAAAATATATAATTATTGAATTTAATAACAATCAATGGATAGATTTAACAACAGATTAGACACAGCTAAAGAGAAAAGCAGTGACCTGGAAAAGAGGTCTAAAGAATAACTCAGTGTGTTATCAAAGACAGACAAAGTATTAATTAATCAAGGCAAACAGAAACAAGTCCAAATATATCAATAATTACAATAAATGCAAATGGATTAAATTTACCAATCAAAAGACTGACAGACTGGATTGCTAAACAACAATCAAGCAAATACTAGAGTAGGAGTCAATGAAATTGGGGGGAAAAAAAAAAAGAGAAAAAAATCAACATAACCAAAACCTTGTTCTTTGAAAAGATTAATAAAATCGATAAACCTCTAGCCAGGCTAAACAAGGGGGGGAAAAAAGAGAAGACAGAAATTACTAACATCAGAAGTAAAACAGGAGCCATCACTACTGATCCCAGGGACATTAAAGGATAATAAAGGAATATTATGAACAACTCTATGCTCACAAATTTGATAAATTAGATAAAACTGACCACTTCCTTGAAAGACATAATCTACCAAAATTTACACAAAGAGAAACAGATAACCTAAATAGAACTATAGCTATTAAAGAGATTGAATCAATAATTAACAATCTTCCAAAGCGGAAAGCACCAGGTCCAGATGGTTTCACTGGTGAATGGTACCAAACATTTAACAAAGAAATGATACCAATTCTCTACAATGTCTCCAAGAAAACACAAGCAGAGAGAACACTCACTAACTCATTCTATGAGGCCAGCATTACACTAATACCAAAACCAGACAAAGACATTACAAGAAAGAAAAACTATAGACCAGTATCTCTCATGAATATAGAAGAAAAAATCCTCAACAAAACATTAGTAAATCAAATGCAACAATATATAAGAAGAATCAGACACACAACCAAGTGGGTTTTATCCAAAGTACGCAAGTCTGGTTCAATATCTGAAAATCAATTAATGTAATTCATCACAACAACAGACCAAGGAAGAAAAATCACATAATCACTTCAATAAATACAAAAAAAGCATCTGACAAAAGCCAGTTCCCATTCCTGACAAAAACTCTCAACAAACTAGGAATAGAGGGGAATTTCCTCAACTTAATAAAGAACATCTACCAAAAAAACCCTAGAGCTAACACCACACTTAATGGTGAGAAACTAAATGCTTTCCTCTAAGATTAGGAACAAGGCAAGGATGTTTACCACTCCTATTCTACACCATACTGGAAGTACTAGCTAATGCAATAAGATAGGAAAAGGAAATAAAAGGTAAAAAGATTGGAAAAGAAGAAATAAAATTGACTCCATATGCAGATGACATGATTGTTTATGTAGAAAATCCTAAAGTTTCGACCATGAAAAAAGATACCTCAGGGAAGTAGTAAGCGATTATAGCAAGGCTCCAGGATACCAGGTTAACACAAAAGTCAACTGCTTTTTTATATACCAGCAATGAACAAACGCAATTTGAAATTAAGAACACAACATTATTTACATTAACACCAAAAAAGAAAGATAAGAAATACGTAGGCATAAATATAACAAAATATGTGCAGTATCTCTACGAGAAAAACTACAAAGCTCCGAAGAAAGAAATCAAAGATCTAAATAAATGAAGAGATATTCCATTCCACAGACAGGAAGACTCAACATTGTTAGGATGTCAGTTCTTCCCAGCTTGAACTGTAGATTCAACACAATCCCAATCAAAATCCAAGCAAGTTATTTTGTGGGTATTGACAAACTGATTCTGAAGTTTATATGGAAAGGCAAAACACCCAGAATAGCCAATACAATATTGAAAGAGAGGAACAAAGTCGGAGGACTGACACTACCCAACTTCAAGACTTATTATAAAAAACTATGGTAATCAAGACAGTGTGGTAAAATGTCCATTAGATTTAGCATTTTAGCAATGTTCTTTCTCCCTTTTGTTTTTAATAAATACAAAAACGCCACTCTTCAAACTTTCTATTAACTCATTTTTATCCAAGCTGAAAAAAATGGCCAAAATCAGTGACATCCGATACTAACATTTTTTGCTTTTTTAATCAGTGACAAAATCTCTACTTTGCTAAATTCAGGCTGACCAGGAGAGCATTCACTGGCCAGGCATTATTCTTCCTTGCCTTGAGTCGATACACTAAATCGTTTGAAAAAGCTAACATCTCGACTATACCATCTAAGGGTACAGGGTAGTTTATGCCTTGCCCAGCACCTTGCATGGTTTTGGGCCTGTGACAAAGAGCTCAAAAAGTATTTATTCAATGATGTGTACTAAGAACATTAACCTGCGAAGCCGCCCAGAAATGATTTTAGGCTATTACTCACCACCCGAATCCCTAGAGTCCAAGTAAACCCATTGCCATCGAGCTGATTCCGACTCACAGTGACCCTACAGGGCAGAGTAGAACTGCCCCATAGGGTTTCCAAGGAGCAGCTCGTGAATTCAAACTGCTGACCTTTTGGTTGGCAGCACAACTCTTAACCACTTCGCCACCAGGGCTCCAGAGTCCAAGTAGTGCTAATATATTTGCAAATATTTCTTCACTCTCTTAGTCATTTACTTAATATTAACAATAATACCTGAAGATTTCAAAATAACCTAGAAGTCTTTGAAAATGCTAAAAAGCATTATCAACCACTTCCCAGACTACTCTATAATCTTGAGATAAATTATTTTCCTTCGTTTGAACTTTTGGTTTAATGGAACAGATATTATCCAAAATTAAGATAATCTTAAATTCATATGGTTAAAAGTAGAGGTCCCTCAACAATATGAATTGGTTGCATTGGAATCAATTGGGGAATTTCCTTAAAATACACATTTCCAGATACCACTCCCAGATATTCTGCTTCAGTGTTTAACAACCTTTCGTTTAATCATGAACTGTCTCTTCTTCAAATACAAACATTTCTTGGCAATTATCTTATTAGGACATACCCTTAGAATGTTTACTGTTAATTATAAATTTCTTACATATTACTAGGTTTTTAAATTATGCTTTTCTCCAAATTTTAGCCTAATCTTCCACATCAGTACAAACTTTTGATAGTGAATATAATTACTACAAACAGTAAAAAACAGAAGCAAAGGAAGACTAGCTAAATTACCTAAACCAGGAAAACAAATGGGAACCTACCTTGATATAAAAATGTTCCCAAGAGTTAATGTATTCTATTCAAATAACAATAGCAAGCGGCAGAAAGATACAGTAGAAAGAAGTAGGGAAAAAAAGAACTGAGTTCATATGTTTGATGGTAAAATATCAGCTAACTTTTTGAGTATCAACTTTCTCATCAATAAAATGAAGAGGGTTTACAAAATGATTTCTAATGCCCCTTTCAGATTGAAAAATATGATTAAATCAGAGTACTAAAAACATGAATTAAACTGCATAAACTCTGAATCACACAGTTAGAGACAGTGTTTGGGAAATAAATTGAAACAAATTATCAAGGGTTGTAAAACAGATTATCACAGCAAACAGCAGAAACATGAACCTGAACAAACAGTAGATTCCTCATGTTCACTTTCTCATCTACGTGCAAAATGGAGGACTTATATGAGACGGTACATGTTGAATTTATAAAGAGCCTGACTTGAGCCTATCTTCTATCTGTTAGATAGTATGTTAGGCTAGAGTTACAAGAAAGCAGATCTAGCTCCTACTTTCAATAACTTTACAGTATAAGTAGGAGAAAAGACACATAATACCTGTCCCCTGATTGCTGCTAAATACATATTACTTTACTCTCTCCCTCTTGGTAATTATGCATTTTTTTTTTTTTTTTTACCATAAACTTCTGTGTTTGCTAAAATTTCAATTTCAGGCAGACATATTCTCAGAGTTGAAAACTGTGTCACATTATATCAAGATATATTTTGTACTGAAAAGGCTTATGCTAACTGAAAGGTCATAAGGTATTACAGGATAATGTATTCACTTTAGCCAAAAAGTATCATACACGTTCTTGATGAACATGCTTTGTGAATAGATTCTTAAGAGCTATACATCATTAACAGGTAAGTGATCAACCAGATGAATGTATAAGGCTGGAAAAATAAAGCCCTTTTTGAAGTAGAAATGATTTCCAACGGTGAAATTATAATTAACCAATTCTGCAAAAAGAAAACTTACTCTTCTTAACTGGCAAACCACTAGCATGATACTATCTTTTTGATCAAAGGCAAAATCATTCCATGCTATTCAAATAAGACGATCTGCTCCTCTTTCGATGCCCTTACCCACTGCCGTAAAGTCGATTCTGAGTGACTCATAATGACCCTACAGGACAGAGTAAAACTGCCCCATAGGGTTTCCAAGGAGTGACTGGTGGATTTGAGCTCTCGACCTTTTGGTTAGCAGCCAAACGCTTAACCACTGTGTCACCAGGGCTCCACTTTTCAATGCCAGTTACATAAAAACATAGGCGATGACTTAATCTGGTAAAAAGTCTTGCTTTGGTCAACTAGAGAAATGTACAGAATAAAGAGGAACACTAGTCAAAATTCTCTCTTAAAAGGGTACTGCTGGACTGTATATAGAAAGTTCAATGAAGACAGGGCCTGTATCTCTCTTGATTCCCTAAGCCTAGCACAGTGCCTGGCAGATATGAAGGGATGGATGGGTGACAAAAGAAAACAGTTCACAGGGAATAGGAAGGCTAAGTCATAAAAAATTACTTCACTCACACAAATAAAATTATGTAGTCTACACGTACCTAATGTCACTAAGGACCATTATAAATAAAAGCTACAACATGAACAGGAGTGCAAACCAAAGTAAAAACAATAGCTGAAGTCTAGCATACCCATGTTCGTGGCAGCATTGTTCACAATAGCAAAATGATGCAAACAACCTAGATGCCCATCAACAGATGAATGGATAAACTATGGTACATACACACAATGGAGTACTATGCAATGATGAACAATGATGAATCTGTGAAGCATCTCATAACATGGATAAAACTGGAGGACATTATGCTGAGTGAAATAAGTCAATCACAAAAGGACAAATATTGCATGAGACCTCTATTGTAAAAACCCATGAAAAAGTTTACACACAAAAAGTAACAACCTTTGTTGGTTACCAGGGATGGGAGGGGTCGGGGGGGAATACTAAATAGGCAATAGATAAGTGGTATCTTTGGTGAAGGGTGAGACAGTACACAATACTGGAGAAACCAGCACAACCTGTACAAGGAAAGGTCATGGAAGCTCCACAGACACATCCAAACTCCCTGAGGGACTGAATTGCTGGACAGAGGGCTGCGGGGACCATGGTCTTGGGGAACATCTAGCTCAATTGGCACAACACAGTTTATAAAGACAATGTTCTACATTCTACCTGGGTGAGTAGCGTCTGGGGTCTTAAAAGCCTGCGTGCAGCCATCTAAGATACTCCACTGGTCTCATCCCTTCGGGAGCAAGGGAGAATGAAGAGAACAGGATACAAGGAAAAGGTTAGTCCAAAGGACTAATGGACCACAGCTACCAAGACCTCCACCAGACTGAGTCCAGTACAGCTAGATGGTGCCTGGCTACCACCACTGACAATGGCTCTGACCGGGATCACAACAGAGGGTTCTGGACAGAGCTGGAGAAGGATGTAGAACAAAATTTCACACACATAAAAAGACCAAATTTACTGGCCTGAAAGACACTGGCAAAACCCCGAGAGTGTGGCCCCCAGACACCCTTTTAGCTCAGTGGTGAAGTCACTTCTGAGATTTACCGTTCAGCAGGGGATTGGAAAGCCCCATGAAACGAAACAGGACTAATGAGGCACAGCAGTCCAGGGCCAAGGACTACAAGGCAGAATGAGACAGGAAAGCTGGTGA
>NW_004443953.1:9087936-9172137 GCF_000243295.1 Trichechus manatus latirostris
CATTGTCATAGGGCAACATGTGTACTAACTGTTTAATGAGAAACTATTTTGTTCTGTAAACCTTCATCTAAAGTGAGAATAGCAGCACAACTGGAAGAACATAATCGATGTCACTGAACTATGCATGGAGAAATTTCTGAAATGGTGTATCTTCGCTATGTATCTTTTCCCCAAAAAGAAAAAAAAAGGTCGAGAAGGGAAAGGGTTGACATGTTGTGGGGTTGTTAACCGATGTCGTAAAACAATATATGTACTGACTGTTTAATGAAAAACTATTTGTTCTGTAAACCTTCACGTGAAGTACAATAAAAAAATAAAAATAAACCAAAAGCTGAAGTCTAAACTTTGGAGAACACTTTGAAAATAAGAAAAACGATCTCACTCATGAAACATGAAATCTAGTGATGGAAATACCAGCTATTCAATCTAACTTTAGGGACGGAAACATAGCAGATATGATTACTAGTTTGAATTACACGTCTGATACCATTCATATCAAACTTCTAACTGCCACCGGAATTATGCTTCTTTTAAGATGAAGAGTAGTAAAATACATGAACATATTGCATTCCATGAATAAGTTAATTTTTTCATAAATTTAAAACAGCTTTCCACGTACCCTCACCACCTCCCTAGCGCACACACATATACATTCAAAATGACGTTACAGATTCCTCGATTGCGAAATTCACTCACAATCCACCATAGTCAATTCCCTACTCAGTCTATTTACTTAACAGTGTAAGGCGAAAAACACAAGAAGCCGATTTCGCTCCCAAAATTCACGTGAAGAAAAAGTTACCATGTCTTTGCAACGGAGCAAACTAACGAAAACAAATTACCCACGCACCTGCAAAAAGAAAAATCACCCATCTGGTCACGTTGTGGCCTAACACCTGGGCCCTAAGTGACTCGTGTTCACTTTTTTCTCCCCACCCCCACCTACGAACTCCAGGAGTGGGACAGGACTGGGGAGACCCCGGACACATCCTCGGGCCCCGAGAGTGATGACAGCTCGGGGCTCTGCATCTGTGGCTGAACGAGAATCGCTGGAGGGGCTCCCTGGGTCCCGGCGTCGGCCCCGCAGCTCCAGCCTCCCGCCCGCTTCCCGGGGGCCGCGGGATACCTTCCTCCTCCTCCCACCTCCACCTCTTCACCTCCTGCTCCCGGCTCACGCACTTCCCATCACTCCGTCCGCTCCTGCCTCCGCGCCACCCTCTCTTTCGGTTTTATTTTTACTTTCCACGCCTGGTGGAGAGTAGAGGATAAGGCCGAAGATGCCAATGGGCAGCCGCACCTAAGCGCCTTCGTCTTACCCGCGCCGGGCCTGCGGGGATCGCGTCCAGTTGCACCACACCACGCAAAATCGCCACCGGGCCGCCGGAGAGCCCCACAGCTTGGGCGGGGAAAAATGGGACGGGGCGGGGCGGGGCGGGGCGGGGCGGGCGCGGGACTGCACGTCGCCGGCCCGCAGCGGCGCTAACGTCGGTACGTCGGCTCCCTCCCTCCCTCCCCTACCCGTGCGCAAGCGCTGCCGCTTTGCCTACCTCCTGCACGGGATGAGCGGGAGAGCGCAAGCGCGAGTGCGCGCATTCCCGAGGTCTCGTGGTGTGATGGAGGCAGTCACTCGGCTAAGCCTCCAGCCTTCAGCTCGCTACCTAGCGGTCCTTCCCTGCACTTACCTGAATCTCCTGCCTCTTTTTCCAACCCTTCTTCTAGAGGTGAAGACATTGAGGAAATAATTCCTATTAAAGATAAAGGAGAGCAAAATGGTGAGTATGAATGAATGTAGCGTAGGAAAAACTGGGTGATCGTCGTTATGTCACCAGCAGAACCCCTTGGCTGCTGTACGCTTTACAGGGTTCTCTGGTCTTAGTCCCCTCGTTCCTTAAACTTTCTGTATTCTCATTATAGTTCTCCTAAAGACATTTCTGCCAATTGGCCCCATGGTCAAAGGACTCTCACTTAAAAACAAAAAGGCTGGCGATTCCCTGACAATTGACAATACATGAAGATGACATTAGGAAAATTTAACTGCCCTGAAGGACGGTGCAGGGTAGAGCTCTGCACTAAAAGCCGGGCATGCAAAGATGGTATGGCTTAATAATGTACTGTGCCTCTCCTCTTCCTTTCTCCTTCCACCTAAGGTAATGTGGCCTGAGACCTAGTAGAACTGTCTTTTTATGGACAGGCAGCCACTAGTGGGCCAATTATACTCTTCACTGGCCAGATCATATCTAAAGCTGTTTAGTTCTAGATCGAGCACTTTAAGAAGACCTCGTACAAGTTAGAATTATTTCAGAGGAGAGCAAAATGATGAAGATTGTACAAAACCATGACTAGTGAAGAAGTGTTGATAGACCTTGCAAGGATTAGCCTAGAAGAGAGAAAGCTACTGGGACTGTCTTCCAGTATATAAGGAACTGGGCAAACCAGCACAACTTGTGCAAGGAAAGATCACGGCAGCACCCTAGACACATCCAAACTCCCTGAGGGACTGAATTGCTGGGCGGAGGGCTGTGGGGACCATGGTCTTGGGGAACATCTAGCTCAATTGGCATAACAGTTTTATGAAGACAGTGTTCTACATTCTACCTGGGTGAGTAGCGTCTGGGGTCTTAAAAGCCTGTGAGCAGCCATCTAAGATACTCCACTGGTCTCACCCCTTTGGGAGCAAGGGAGAATGAAGAGAACAGGATACAAGAAAAAGGTTAGTCCAAAGGACTAATGGACCACAGCTACCAAGACCTCCACCAGACTGAGTCCAGTACACGTAGATGGTGCCCGGCTACCACCACTGACTGCTCTGACCGGGATCACAACAGAGGATTCTGGACAGAGCTGGAGAAGGATATAGAACAAAATTCTAACACACGTAAAAAAAAGACCAGATTTACTGGCCTGAAAGACTCTGGAGAAACCCCAAGAGTATGGCCTGCAGATACCCTTTTAGCTCAGTGGTGAAGTCACTTCTGAGGTTCACCACTCAGCCAGGGATTGGACAGCCCCATAAAACAAAACAGGATTAATGAGGCACAGCAGTCCAGGAACAAGGACTAGAAGGCAGAAGGGGACAGGAAAGCTGGTGATAGGGAACCCAAAGTTGAGTAAGGACAGTGTTGACATATAGTGGGTTTGTTAACCATTGTCATAGGGCAACAACTGTAGTAACTGTTTAATGAGAAACTATTTTGTTCTGTAAACCTTCATCTAAAGTGAGAATACCAGCAACTCTGGAAGAACGTAATCGATGTCACTGAACTGAGCATGTGGAAATTTTTGAAATGGTGTATTTTTGGCTATGTATCTTTTCACAAAAAAAAAAAAAAAAGGTCGAGAAGGGAGAGGGTTGACATGCCATGGGGTTGTTAACCAATGTCATAAAAGAATATGTGTACTGACTGTTTAATGAGCAACTTTTCTGTAAACCTTCACCTGAAGTACAATTAAAAAAAAAAAGAAATATATAAGGAGCCGTCATGTGAAAGTAGATTTATTTCATGTGTCCCCAAAAGATACAAATTTCAGAAAGACAGATTTCAGATCTTAAAAAGAACTTCCTCCTAGTACTAGCCAAAGAAGTTGTCTGCCGCGTGATGTGTGGATACCTCAAGCACTGGATTTGACTTCAAGTAGACTCTAAACGGAGTCCCTGCTGCTACTAACTGAAAGGTTGGCAGTTCAAATCCACCCAGAGTGTCTTGGAAGAAAGACTTGGTGATATACTTCCAAAAGATCACAGCCATTGAAAACCCAATGCACAGTTCTACTGTGAAACACACGGGGTTGCCATGAGTCAGGGTTGACTCAACAGCAACTAGCTTCTTAGACTCTGAAAGGTAACTTAAAAGACACTTGGTGCCGAGAAGTCATGCATCCAGAGAAGAATTAGTTGATGATTTTGTCAACTTCCAGCCCTGTGATTCAATGAGTCCTTAGTATCTGCCTTCAGAGAGTTTACAAGTTAGCTTATGAGACAAGTGCATCAAAAATTAAAGAATGCAAGGAGGCCATATGATGAGGGGTACTAACAATAAGTGCTAAGAATCGATGTGACAGATTGTTCAGATCACAATTCTGGAGGCTAAAGGGAGAAGGATAAAGTTGAAAATAGACTGTGCCTAAAACTGTCATGTCCTGTAGGGCAGCCACTAGCGAAATGTGGCTATTGACAGTTAAAATGTGGCTAATCCAACTTGAGATGTACTACAAGTGCAAAATACATGCCAGATTTCAAAGACTTAGTATAAAAAAGCAAATGTAAAATATTTTAATTCTTATATTGATTGCCTTTTGAAATAATATTTGGGATATCTTGAGTCAAATAAAATATTAAGATCAGTTTCACCTGGTTATTTTTTTAATGTGGCTACAAGAAAATTTTAAGTTACGTAGGTGTATTGCTTTATATCCTGATTAGACAGCCCTCGCCTAAAAGAAAATATGCTTCACTGAACTACCTCACTCTCCTTTGTAGTCCTGGAAGCTTTCCCAAATGTTCCTAGAAAGAGAGTAAAATGAAGACTCCTAATGAAGAGGTGGGCTGTCCAGAAAGAGACTATACTATGAATAAAATATGACTGCAGATATGATATAAGTAACTTATTGGAAGGTAATGACAATAAATTTTAAAATGTAAAAAACTAGTCTAAAGAGCCTCGATTTTGAATTGAGGGAACCTAGTGCTGTAGGAACATGTACATGCGGTTTGTTCTCACCTTGTTGTTATGTGCCCTCAAGTAGCTTCCAACTCATAGCAACCCTATGTACAAAAGAACAAAACACTGCCCGGTCCTGCACCATCCTCGCAATCATTGCTATGTTTGAGCCCATTTTTGCAGCCCCTGTGTCAGTCCACGTCGTTGACGGTCTTCCCCTTTTACATAGACCATCTGTTCTACCAAGCATGATGTCTTTCTCCAGGAATTGGTCCCTCCTGATAACGTGTCCAAATTATGTGAGAGAAAGTCTCGCCATCCTTGCTTCTAAGGAGCATTCTGGCTGTACTTATTCCAAGACATATTCTAAAACAAATGTGTTTGTTTTTCTGGTATTCCATGGTATATTCAATATTCTTCACCAACACCGTAATTCAAAGGCATCAGTTCCTCTTCGGTCTTCCTCATTCATTGTCCAGCTTTTTCCACACATATGAAGGGATTGAAAATACCATGGCTTGAGTCATGCGCACCTTAGTCCTCAAAGGGATCTTTGCTTTTTAACACTTTAAAAAGGTTTTTTTGCAGCAGGTTTGCCCAATGAAATACATTTGATTTCTTGACTGCTGCTTCCATGTGTATTGATTTTGAATCCAAGTAAAATGAAATCCTTGACAACTTCAGTCTTTTCTCCATTTCACACAACGTGGCTTATTGGTCCAGTTGTGAGGATTTTTGTTCTCTTTATGTTGAGGTGTAATCCATACTGAAGACTACGGTCTCTGATCTTCATCCACAAGTGCTTCAAGTCCTCTTCGCTTTCAGCAAGCAAGGTTGTGTCATCATGGCATATCATAGATTGTTAATGAGTCTTCCTCCAATCCTGACGTCCCGTTCTTCATGTAGTCCAGCTACTTAGATTTTTTGACAGCATACAGATTGAATGAATATGGTGAAAGGACACAACCCTGACACACACCTTCCCTAATTTTAAACCACACAGTATCCCCTTGTTCTGTTTGAACGACTGCCTCTTGGTCTATGTACAGGTTCCTCATGAGCACAATTAAGTGTTCTGGAATTCCCATACTTTGCAATGTTATCCATAATTTGTTATGATCCACACAGTTGAATGCGTTTGCATAGTCAATAAAACACAGGTAAACATATTTCTGGTATTCTCTGCTTTCAGCCAAGATCCACCTGACATCAACAATGCTATCCCTTGTTCCACGTCCTTTTCTGAATCTGGGTTGAATTTCTGGTAGTTCCCTGTCAATGTACTGCTGTAACCACTTTTGAATTATCTTCAGCAAAATTTTACTTGCATGTGATATTAATGATATTGTTCAATAATTTGCATTCTTTTGGATCACCTTTCTTTGGAATAGACACAAATGTGGATCTCTTCCAGTCAGTTGGCAAAATTTCTTCGCATAGATGAGTGAGTACCTCCAGTGCTGAACCCGTTTTTTTTGAGACATCTCAGTTGATATTCCATCAATTCCTGGAGCCTTGTTTTTCGCCAGTGTCTTCAGACGAATGACAGACTAGTGGTGGATGCAAGATAGTAAAATATATTAAATTTTCATAAAATATCACAAAATAGAGACAATCCTATTTTCAAGGATGCAGCAACACATTACATTTTAAAAAACAACTCCACTCAAAGTAAATTTAAACATATGAAAGATAATAATGAAACCTACAAGTCACACAGTTCTCATTGCCTAATTTAACTTTGTATCCAATTAGTTGCTCACATGCCAGGTGAGACTCCATGGGGGGAGGGGGCATAATGCATGTGAATACGTGCTTGTGTATGTGAATTGCACTTGGAGGAAAAAAGATTGGGAGTACAGTTAGCTTCAAAACTAATGATTAGAATCCTTTTGGTATCAAGCTAGGTTTGATTTTCTTATACGAGCAGTTAATCTACCCAAAGTTGGAAGCTAAAATACGTTTATTCCTTAAATCTATGTGTGGGGAGGGAAGAATTATTCCTTGCCGATTGTTGCCATTCTATAATTTCACCAATAGATAAGTTAGGATATTGATTAGGCTGCATACAATAAGACCCAAAACAACAGTGTCTTAAACAATAGAGTTTCCCTTTCATGTAACAGGCTAATGTTGGATGGTCTTGGAATGGTATAGTTGCTTTCTCAAATTAGTCATCCAGACACCCAGGCAGATTCTTTCTTGTTACTGTGCCATTTCTATGGTGTTGTCTTAATCTACTATTCCAAGATGAGTCACAATCATGACCATGTCTAAGTAGCAATCTAAAGGAAAAGAAGGGAAAAAAGGACACACCTTTGAGAATTTGAGTTGAAAGTTCACCTATCACTTCCAGTCACATTCTGTTTACTAGACTTCAGTCACATGGCCACACCTAGTTGAAAGGGAAAATGGAAAATGTAGTATTTATTTATCTTCCGCTATTTTTAAGAGTAGTTATATCCCAAACCAAACCAAACCCATTGCTGTCGAGTCAGTTCCATCTCATGGCAACTCCATGTGTTACAGACTAAAACTGCTTCATAGGGTTTTCTTGGCCATGATCTTTATGGATGCAGATTGTCAAGACTTTTCTTCTGCAGTGTCTCTGTGTGAGTTCGAACTACCAACTTTTAGGTTAGTAGTCCAGTGCAGACTGTTTTCATCACATAAGGACCTTGAGAGTAGCTATCTACTCAGTTAAAAATCAGAGATTCTATTACCATGAGGGATAAAGAGATATCTGTAGACAAATGTTTCATCCATTGTGCTCTCTTGCTTAAAGCAAATACACTAGTATTAAACAGATAAGGAAAGTCTCTCTTCACTTTTCATTGGAACTGGAACAGAATAAAATGGCAAAAATAACTGTTGTATCTTTCAAATACATAAGAAGTAGTAGAAAATGGCAAAATAAAATGCTGGCTACTAATTATTTTAAGGATTGCTTTTTCCTAAAGTTTAAACTATTCTTAGCATGCTTAATATGGTTCAAGTGAAGTCTTTATTCATTCTACCCACAAGTAATAATTAAGCACATATCATTAGCCCACATTTTGCTAAGGATTGTGACACTTTCCAAAGAAAAATATATGATCTCGATTCTCAAGGAAATTAGAGGAACTTAAAGTTTGGATAGGCAACAAATTTAATACTCACAAGACTATTGGAGAACAATTAAGTGCTGAATTGTGTGAAAATTTTTTTTATGATTGCAAAAAGTATCCAATTAAAGATAAGTCACTGTTGGCTGCAGGATATTAAAAGCCTTTGTGGAAAAAGTGGAAATTGGTCATGTAAAAATAGGTAAAATTTATTTATAAAACTTACCCTCTGCGAAGTCATGAAAGGTTTATTTGTAGGATTGACTCTAGAGAATAAACACGTTGAAATTTTTAAATTCTAAGCTGTTGCTCATGGTAGCTTAATGGCTAAAAATGGATGAAAAAGTCTGTAGTCTATAAACAGTCGTTTCTGTTTTTTGCTCTATGTGCAGTAGTGGTTCAGTGGTAGAACTCTCACCTTTCATGTGGGAGACCCAGATTTGATTCCTGGCCCGTGCACTTCATGCTCAACCACAACCCATCTGTCACTGGAGGCTTTCATGTTACTATGATGCTGTACAGGTTCAGTGGAGCTTCCAGACTAAGCAGATAGGAAGAAAGGCCTGGTGATCTGCTTCCAAAATATCAGCCAATGAAAACCCTATGGATCACAATGGCACAACAGTCAGGGATCACCATGAGTTGGAGGCCAAATGTGACTGCAGCTAACAGCAACAACATATCCTCAAGTACTAGCAGAATGCCTGACACACAGTAGATACCAAGTAAGTGTTTACTAAATAAATACAATTTCCTTTTTACACTTAGTGTTTGTTTTTTTATGTAACCAAGGACTTATTTTTTTAAATTAATGTGTAGCTTTTGTGAAAAAATTGAGGTGTACCAAAGTACACAAATATTAAGTCTACAGTGTTGTATACCATCTCATGTAACCACCACCCAAGTCAGGATACAGAACATTTCCAGCACTCCATGAAACTCCCGTATGGCCCCTCCCAGTCAGTACCCAAATCCCTCTCATCCTCCTCATCCCAGGCATCCCAAAGTAGCCACTATTCTGAGTTCTATCAGCATAGGTTAGTATTGCTTATTGCTAGTTTTGAACTTCATATAAACAAAATTACATAGTATGTCACTCAAGATTATGTCATGTTTCCACCCTGGTCTTAATTTGCAAGACTTATTGACACTTGAAAGAGATATTTGCCACCCTCTACTTTAAAGGTCTTTTCCTATGGGAAAATTTCATATAAAGTGCATAAAGCATTTTTATTATATAATAATACACATTAAAAATGTCATTGATCTTTAAACTTCAAAGACAGGTTGTGCTTACTGCGTGAGTACTCAAAGTCAGCATACTCCATCATGCCCCATCAGAGTACAGCTTGGTACTTCTAAAATTACAGTAAAGTTAATTTGCTGTGACTTTTTAATTTAATTTTATTTTTTTATTGTACTTCAGGTGAAGGCTTACAGAACAAATAGTTTCTCATGAAACAGTAGTACACATATTGTTTATGACAATGATTAACAACCCCACAACATGTCAACCCTCTAACTTCTCAACCTTTTTTTTTTTTGGTAAAAATACACATAGCCAAAGATATACCATTTCAGAAATTTCTACATGCACAGTTCAGTGACATTGACTACGCTCTTCCAATTGTGCAGTTATTCTCACTTAAGATGAAGGCTTACAGAACAACATAGTTTCTCATTTAACAGTTACTACAAATGTTGCCCTATGACAATGGTTAACAATCTCACAACACATCAACAATATCCTTACTCAACCTTGGGTTCCCTATCACCAGCTTCCTTGTCCCCTTCTGCCTTCTGGCCCTTGTCACTGGACTCCTGTACCTCGTTAGTCTCATTTGGTTTTACAGGGCTGTCCACTCCCAGGCTGAACCGTGAACCTCGGGGATAACTTCACCACTGAGCTAAAAGGGTGTCTGGGGGCCATACTCTCGGGGTTTCTCCAGTCTCCTTTAGGCCAGTAAATCTGGTCTGTTTTTTGTGAGATAGAATTATGTTCTACATCCTTCTCCAGCTCTGTCCAGAATCCTCTGTTGTGATCCTGGTCAGAGCAGTCGGTGGCAGCCGGGCACCATCTAGCTGTACTGAACTCAGTCCAGTGGAGGCCTTGGTAGCTGTGGACAATTAGTCCTTCAGACTAATCTTTTCCTTGTATCCTGTTCTTTTCATTCTCCCTTGCTCCCGAAGGGATGAGACCAGTGGAGTATCTTGGATGGCCGCTCACAGGCTTTTAAGACCCAGACTGCTGTGACTTTTTTACTCAGATAAACTGGGAAACCCCCTGAAGTTTCAGTTCTCTCTCTGGAGAGTATTTTTCTTTTCTTTCAAACCCAGTAATTAAATTGTTTCTTCGAAGTTTTGTTTTTTCTTCTCTATGATTAATTTCATTAGAATTTTTATTTTTAAAAATTTTGAATGATTATGAAGCATCTACCCTTATTTGATGAGAAAATTAAAATTGAATTGGGTGTACTAACGTTTTCTTTTCCCCCAGCTCAATATATATAAATATAAGACTCTACCAATACAACGGTATTCTTTTTAAAGTTGGGCAACAGTTACAAAATAAAATTTAGAGTTTCCCAGTAGACTGTAATGCCAGAGCCAACAATGAATGAAAAACAAGGCTAAGTAGCAACATTTCAGTGATTTTTGAGGATTTTCAGGATTGGGCAAGTGTACAAGACTCCATTAGAAGACTTTGTAAAGTCCCAAAATTCTCCACAAAGAACGGTGAAGTTGTCAAAAATCATCCCTAAATTTTGAAAATTCTTTCTTTAAATAATTGTTGAAGAGAAGTAGTCACTGAGGAACTAATCCTATTGTAAATTACAATGAATCAAAATTTATAAAAGTTAAGATGCTAGTTTGTTTCATAGCTTGGCTGCTAACCAAAAGTTGGCAGTTTGAATCGTTGGAAACTCTATGGGGCACTTCTACTCTGTCCTGTAGAGTTGCTGTGAGTCAGAATTGATTCAATAGCAATGGGTTTGGTTTATATATATATATATATATATAATTACATTATATATATATATATACAATTATATATGTATAATTTTCAGTTACTATTTTAATAGGTTTAGTGCTCTTCCCAGTTCAGATACGGGTTGCAATTTTCTTGTTGTTAATATATAGTAGAGATACAAGACTTAAGTGTGAGGAACCAGGCTGGGACCAAAGTGCCAGCCTAGCAGGACCCAAGCACTGAAGTCAAGCACATCACAGGTCAGAGCAGGCAGCTATTATAGAGTCATTGGGCAGAAAGGGCAAGGTTCAAGTCAGGCATGAGATTTTGATTTCATAGTCTCAAGAGGCTTAGACTGAAAGCTATACTTAGCTCTGCAGGTTGATTTGAAGGTTCATTCACTTGTTCACTCAATTGATAATATATTGAGCACCTACTATGAGAGCTTAGCTGCTAACTGCCAGGTTTGCAGTTCGAATCCACCAGCTGCTCCTTGGAAACTCTATGGGGTAGTTCTACTCTGTCCTACAGGGTGGCTATGAGTCGCAGTCGACTTGATGGCAATGAGTTTGGTTTTTTTGTTTTTACTGTGAGCCAGCAGACACAGTAGCAGCCAAGACAGACACTGTATTTTCCTTGATGGCTGGCATTTATTACACAGGTACCTGCTAGTTGACAGACATTGTGCTAAGCACTTCTTCTAGGAACTCCAGAGACTTTATTATTCTTACTTTTATTATCTAGATTTCACAGATAAGAAAATTGAGTTCCTGAAAAGTTGACCATCTGGCTGGAAGAGAATGCCTCAGGGACAATTGGCCTACCCTCTTGGCTGAACTTTCTGGCTATCAAAAGGCCCTTGCCATATGTGGTGGACAGAATTTCTAATGTCTGTGAGAAAAAAGTCCTTATTAGTCAGAATCTGCTCAACAGCGACGGGTTTGCATTCTCTATCACTTTCGGCTTCTGTGCTGGATACCAGGGCGCCATCTCCCGGCCACATGTGGAATTTCACAAAGAAGGACTTGATCGTGGGACAGATGACAAACCTTGTCCTCTATGATTCTAGTATTTTCTAGACCAGCAGAAAAGGTGATCAATTTTGTTACAGCTCAGGAGAAAGAAAAATGGGGACAGATAATTTTAGTATATTAATATTTAAAACATATATTCAAAATTGCATAAAAATAAGTTCTCCCTTAAGAATGTAATGTTGATTCCACCAAGTTCATATTTTAAAATTTAAAATCTGGGTACAATCAATGAACAAAGAGGAAATATTGTTCTTTCCTGAACATAAAGTCTCAGATTTACACAACTATGAACACACCTGGTTATTTAACAACCAACATGAATTTTTACAAAATAAATGCATATGTGCTCTGTGGGAGAATTTCTCCTTTTAAGCTTTCACAAAGACACAACAAGAAGTTATAAGTACCTATAAAAGCAAAGCAAGATAAAGCAGTAATTTTTTATTATGTATGTAGCACTAATTATAGTGTGTCCTTTTATAAATGCAGAAAGAGTATAATATCCTCTCATAGTTTGAAGCTCTGGAAGTAGACAACTATATCCTGGCAACGGCAAACTTGTTTGTTGAGATTGCTTCCCCCCAGGCATGAACATGGGATACTAATGCTCACAATTAACATCAGTCCCAAAATTCCCGCTTTTTTCTGTTTAGCTATCTTCTGACCTAAAATGAAATGAGCCAACTAAACTTCCCAGTGATTACAAGCTCAAAGGATTGCATGTTAAAGAGCAAGATCTACTAAAATTTTAAATTTAATCTGTACATTGAGCAAGCACAGCTTTTGATATAACCAAAATGAAACTATTTTTTCTCTCATAGTTCCTTTAAATTTTGTTGGATGGTAGATAGGTGGGGATTCCTTGCTCCTGGATGAAAACTCTGGTGGGATCTATAGCTTTGTTAAAATTTTTTGGTGGTGGTTGTTATTGTTTGCTTTTAAGTAATATAACTTTTCATAATCATTTTACACTATCACAATTGAGTAACTAGACTATTCAGCACAGTGTAATAATGAAAATACAAAACCAGATTTAATATTAATTCTTCTCCTCTCCTGAAGCTTAAGCCTACTTGGGGCTGTAAGCCTGAACTGAGGATGTTGGGTAGGCCTTCTGCTCTCCCCTTTGTCCGTGTCACATCTCCCCACCCCACTCAACTCTATCATTTCCAAGGCCACACTCCCCGCCTTAGAAAGTGAAGGACAGAAGGGAGTTCAGGAGATATAGGAAAGTTCCTGCTTGTCTTCAAGGCCCAGTGGTTTCCTGGCTGGGTCTAAAGGTGGAGCCCCTGGAAGGTCATGATAAATGATTAAAGATGATTCTCTTGAGGGGCACTTTTGAGGACTCACTGAAGATTCCTAACTAGACCCTCCTAACTCCTGCAATTCCCTGGCTGATGCATCTTTCCTTCTTCAGCCTTGGGAAGGCCACTGTGTACCCACACCTTCTTTTGAGAAGGACTCCTTACTCTGCCAGATGGCTTTATTGAACAGAACCTAAAATAATCCACTCTGGGTCTCTTCTCTCTGGCTCACATCTTTTGTCCTGATAATCTTTAGGGATGTACTAGGCCAGTCGTAAAGCTACAGCACTCTCCTGGCTCCACCACCAAGCAGTCAGTCCTTCTTTCAACCTCTAAATTTCCTAAGGTGGAATCAGACTCCATTTACAGTTTGCTTAAGCTTTTTGGGGCATCAGTCTAACACTAGTTATTTGAGTCTTCCAACTGCAGCTCATTTCAAAGCTCTCCTATGGTTCCCTTGCTAGACTTGAAGTTAAAAGATAACACCCACCCACACCTTATCCCCAGAAGGATACTTACAACATAGTCACAGTTCTCTAAAGAAGCTTCTCCTTTCTCTGACACTTTTCTATATCTTTGATTTAGTTGAACTCTGTAAGAATCAAGTAACAGTTTCTTGGATTCATTTCTTTTGTAAACTTGCATATGGAGAGAAGACTGTATCTCATACTCACTTTGGTATCCTACCATTTACTGTTGCCTCAACAGAAACTAAAACAGGAAGAATCCCATTCTAAGATCCTGTTTAGAAATAGAGGCACAAATAAACGGACACATTATAGAACCTAGGTATGAGAAGCATCATACATATCAGACCAGGGTCTAAATAATTTCTTCCATTTGTGTCATTTTTTTCCCCCATTTATATTACCACCATCTTAATTCAAAATCTCATAATCTTTTACCAGGATTACTGTAGTCACTTGTCTCTGCCTTGGGTCTTACCCAAGTTAAATCTGTTCTCCATAATACACATTGATTGATCTAAAATGCAAATATTACTTTGTCATTTCTCTGCTTTAAATCTTTTTTAAAATCTCGAGATAGCCTAGCCCTACAGGAGTAGTTCTCAAACTTTTAA
The DNA here is from genome assembly GCF_000243295.1 of Trichechus manatus latirostris. Taxonomy (NCBI): domain Eukaryota; kingdom Metazoa; phylum Chordata; class Mammalia; order Sirenia; family Trichechidae; genus Trichechus; species Trichechus manatus. Next base: position 9,102,089 of record NW_004443953.1, read on the forward strand.
GTGCATACAGATGACCTAGGGATCTGTTTAAAATGCAGATTCTAATTCAGTAGCTTTGGAGTATGGCTCCAATTCTGCATTTCTAAATTGTTCTGAGGTGATGCTGCTGCTATATGAACCACACTTTAAGTACCAAGGATTTGGGGAACAGTTTTGGCTCCTTAGCTGTGGCATTCAAAGACCTACTTGAACTTGCCAACATCTCTGATTTCATCTCTTACCTTTTCACACATACACAATTTATGTGTTGGTAACACTGTGTTGGAGTTCACAGGACAAATCATGCTGTTTCATGTCTGGTGTCCTTTTCTATTTGTTTTTTTAATTGAAGTTTTATATACACCAGGAACTAGAGTTCCCCCTCCCCCTTTGAGGTTACTTCATCTCCAGAAAGTAATCCCTAAATTCCCAAAGTGGGCTAAGTATTTTGTACTAATTTCCTGTGGCTGCTGGAATAAATTATCACAAATATGGTGATTTAAAACATCAGCTATTTATTTTCTCACAGTTACGGAGGTCAGAAGTCCGAAATGAAGGTGCTGGCAGGGCAGCGCTCCCTCTGGAAGCTTTAAGGAAGAATTGTTCTTCTAGAGGCTCTGCGAGTTCGTTGGCCTGTGGCCACTCACTCCAGTCTCTGCCTTTGTGGTAGCATTGCCTCCTCCTATTCTGTTTCAAAACTCTTTTTGCCTCTCTTGTAAGAATGCCTGCTATTGCATTTAGGGCCCACCCAGATAATTTAGGATAAAAGACTCTTCTCAAGATCCTTAATTTAATTGCATCTTTTGCCATATAATAGTCATAGGTTCTGGGGATTAGGATGTGGACATATCTTTTTGAAGGCCACTGTTTAGCCCACTACATATGTCTTTTTAGAGCCCATGGCATCATGAGAACAATAGCTATTATTTATTGGGGACTTCTGGGCCAGCCTTTTACTCATGTAATAAAAATGTGATTATACCCTCTGTGTAGCCTCTTCTCTTGTAAACTGCCCACTTTGAAGATAGAGTCAACACTTTTTCTGGCAGTCTCTGCAAAAGCAAGTCCAACTTCAAAAATATTGGTTAATAATGTAAATATCATGAAGTTTTCTTGAGGAAACTTACCTTGCACACAACAGAGCACATTTTGAATAAGGTTCGTCAGCAGATAGATTTGTTCATCTCTTTCAAAATCTCTTTCTCCATCCATGCAGGCTCTAGATCTTCTCTCCATCCCTCCCTTTTCCCACACTTGTTATCAAGTCCTTTTATTGTAATGAGGCATTCTGGTACAGTACCTACTCAGTAAAACAGAATTAGTCAAACAGTGAGCTTTAGTTTATTCCTTTAGATTTAAATTACCTCATTTATTTTAAATACCACAACAATCTAGGAGATAGGATTTTATTGTTGATAAAAGTGAGGTATAGAGAGATTAAATAACATATTCAATACCACACAAGTAGTAACCAGTAGTGCTAGATTTAAATCTAGATCTTCTGGTGCCAAAGTATATGATTTTAACCATTATTCAAACATAGCACTTTGATGTTATATTAATATATCTGTTCTGTGCTTGGCTCGAAGATGACTGTTTCCAAAAAGAGATCTCTCATTCAAGATCACCTAATAGAATTAATGAATCAGAACCACTGTGAGTGGGGCTAGGTCTTACATGTTTAATAACCTCCCTGGTAATTCTTATGCATATTAGCATTAAAGGTACCACTGCATTAGACTACAATCACTTCATGAGTAAATCCAGTGGTTTATTTATTTTTGTAGATATTTTGTTGCCAACAGTGACTTGTACACTGCCAAGCTTAGATAAATATGAAAAATAAGTTTGTTGAGTTAAACCAAAATGACTTAGGAATTTTCCTAGGAGTTCCTAGTTAGTGAGGACTGCTTCTAGAATCTGAGGTGGGGAATGGACATCTAAGTGCAGATTAAGTGGTTTTACTTGTAAGATTTAGGAGGAATCATAAAACAGAAAACTTACAGGTTATTTGAATTAAATCTAAGTGAATCTTTAGTCATTCTCAGAGCTTAGACTTTTGTGCTTCTTATCCTATTAAATGACCTGAACTCCAAACGAAACTTTATCCAAAGGCCATTCATCCTCTCTTCTGGTATTTTGTTCCCTTTAGCAAATTACCCTCAAGGGACTAGGTCTACTGAAAATCTATGGTTATATGCTCTAGATAAGGAAACAACAGTTTTCAGTAATTACCACCTCCATAGGAGAAAAATCAGCAATAAACTGACCGCGTGGGTCCCCTAAATTTTAGAATACAGATCATAACTCGCAGAACACAACCTATTTCATTGGGAAAGAACCTGAAGTAACAAAGCTGAGTAAAGCATCACAGATAGGTTCTAGCTCTTAACACTCCCACAACCCTTCCCTTAAAAGAGCAAAATCTACCTTTAAAACATCTAATCTAATTATGATTCTTAATTTAGGATTCAGAATGAGCATGGGAAGATTCACCAGATCTTTTATACAATGATATACCATTTTGAGAGCTTTAGTTTGATTCATCATTTTTAGTGAGAGAACTCAATCTTTAAGTAAATTTTCCCAATAGGGTACATGGGTGGTATATTTTCTGAACCCTTGCATTTCTAAGATTTTCTCTGTGGCTTTCAAATTAAAAACAACTTTCCTGTGTTTTTAAAGCCTCCGGTAAACAAAAACCTTTTGTTTCTTTAAAACTCTATGGATTGTCCTACTGTCTACTGACATTTATTATTTAGTAGAGAAGTCTGAAGCAGTCTAATTGTTCCTTTGGTGGGAAGCATTTTTATCTACCTGATGTTTCTATAGGAATTTTCCTTCAATACATTTTTCCAAAATAACTCTATGTATAAATTTCTTTTGATTTTGCCTGGGAAAGCTCTCAGCATTTCTCATCTAGCTACTCAGATCTTTTCCTGACTTGATGTTTTCTTCAGTTATGTCTGATTAATTATTCTTCAAATTATTCTAATTTCTTATTGAAAACCATTTAATATTCTTATGTTGCAACACTGCATTACAGTGGCTTAACATTTAAGCAGTCAGCTGCTAACTGAAAGGTTGGAGGTTCAAACTCACCCAGTGGCTCCGTGGGAGAAAGACCTGGTGTTTTGCTCCCGTAAAGATTACAGCCTAGAAAACCCTATGGGGCAGTTCTACTCTTTCAGAATGTGTCACTAGGAGTCAAAAATCGACTCAACAGCAGACAACAAATATATATGTGTATGTGTGTATATATGTATATTGCTGGAGTCATGCTAGGGCTCAAAATGAGAAGTAACAGCTGCAAACATCCATTAGTAATCAGAATGTGGAAGTATGAATCAACAAGTGGATTCTGACTCATAGAGACCCTATAGGACAGAGTAGAACTGCCCCACAGGGTTTCCAAGGAGTGGCTAGTGGATTCCAACTGCCAGGCTTTTGATTAGTAGCACTATCTCTTAACCACTGCACCACCAGGGCTCCAAGGAAAATTGGAAATCATAAAAAAAGAAATTGAATGCCTGAAGATCAATATCCTAGGTGTCTGTGAGCTGGTACGGACTGGTATTGGCCAATTTGAACCCAATGATCATATCTACTATGCTGAGAACAGCTAATTGATCATTCATCGTCAACAAGAACATTTCAATATCTAGCCTAAAGTACAACATGATCAGTAATAGGTTAATATCCATACATCTATAAGGAAAACCAGTTAATAGGACTATTATTTACATTTACACACCAACGAGTGCCACAGATGAATAAATTGAAGATTTTTATGACCTACTGTAGTCTGAAAATTGAACATGCAATCGTGATACGTTGATCAATCTTAGTGATTGGAATATAAAAATTGGAACCAAAGAAGGACCAATAGTTGGAAAATATGACCTTGGTGATGGAAACAACTCCAGAGATCATATGATGGAGTTCTGCAAGACCAATGACTTATTCGTTGGAGATACTTTTCTTCAACAACAAAATCGACACCTATGCACATGGACCTCACCAGATGGATTACACAAGAATCAAATTGACTACATCTGTGTAAAGAAATGATGGAGAAGCTCAATATTATCAGTCAAGATAAAGCCAGGGGCTGACTGTGGAACAGACCATCAGTTGCTCATGTGCAGGTTCAGGTTTAAGCTGAAGAAAACCAAAGCAAGTTCATGAGAGCCAAAGTATGACCTTGAATATATCACATCTGGATTTAGAGACCATCTCAAGAATAGATTTGATGCACTGAACACTATGACCAAAGACTGGAGGAGTTGTGGGAAGACATCAAAGACATCATACATGAAGAAAACAGAAGGTCATTAAACAGAGAGGAAAGAAAGAAAAGACCAAAATGAATGTCACGAGAGACTCTGAAACTTCCTCTTAAGCACAGAGTAGCTAAAGCAAATGGAATAAATGATGAAGGAAAAGAGCTGAACAGAGATTTCACAGGGCAACTTGAAAAGAATGTAAATTATGAAAAATGTGCAAATACCTGGAGTTAGAAAACCAAAGGAGAGGAACACAATCAGCATTTCTCAAGCTAAAAGAACTGAAGAGAAAATTCAAGCCTGCAGTTTCAATAATGAGTCTATAGGCAAAATATTGAATGACACAGAAAGCAACAAGGGAAGATGGAAGGAATGCACAGAGTCACTGTACCAAAAAGAACTGGTCGATGTTCAACAATTTCAGGAGGTAGCATATGATTAAGATAGTACTGGAGGAAGGAGTCCAAGCTGCACTGAAGGCATTGGTGAAAAACAAGGCTCCAGGAATTGACGGAATACCAATTGAGATGTTTCAACAAATGGATGCAACACTGGAAGCACTCACTCATCTATGCAAAAAATTTGGAAGACAGCTCCTGGCCAACCAACTAGAAGAGATCTCCATTTGTGCCCATTCCAAAGAAAGATAATCCAACAGAATGCAGAAATAATCAAACAATATCATTACTATCACATGCAAGTCAAATTTTGCTAAAGATAATTCAAAAATGGTTGCAGCAGTACAGCGACAGGGAACTGCCAGAAATTCAAGCCAGGTTCAGAAGAGGATGTGGAACCAGGGATATCATTGCTGATATCAGATGAATGAATCTTGGCTGAAAGCAGAGAATACCAGAAAGATGTTTACCTGTGTTTTATCGACTACACAAAGACATTTTACTGTGTGGATCATTAACAGATTATGGATAACATTATGAATAGTGGGAATTCCAGAGCACTTAATTGTGTTCATGTGGAACCTGTACATGCATCAAGAGGCAGTTGTTTTAAATCAGAAAAGGTGTGCAGCAGGATTGTAGAGTTTCACCTTACTTATTCAGTCTGTATGCTGAACAAATAATCTGAGAATCGGGACTATATGAAGAGGAACGTGACATTAGAACTGGAGGAAAACTCTTAACAGCCTGTGTTATGCAGTTAACACAAATTTCCTTGCCAAAAATGAAGACAACCTGAAGCACTTACTGATGAAGATCAAAGACCACAGCCTTTAGTATGGATTACACCTCAACATGAAAAAAACAAAAATCTTCACAACTGGAACACTAAATAACATCATGATAAATGAGAAGAAATTGAAGTCAATGGTTTCATTCTACTTGGATCAACAATCAATATCCATGGAAGCAGCAGTCAGGAAACTAAACTGTGTATTGCATTGGGCAAGTCTGCTGCAAAAGACTTCTTCAAAGTTTTAAAAGCAAGGATGTCACTTGGATGATTAAGGTGCGCCTGACTTAAGCTATGATCTTTTCAATCACCTTATATACATGTGAAAACTGGACAATGAAAAAGGAAGACAGAAGAATCAACACGCATTAGAATTGTGCTGACAAACAATATTGAATAAAGTCTGGACTGCCAGAAAAACAAACAAATCATTCCTAGAAGAAACATAACCAGAACACTCCTTACAAGCAAGGATGAAGTCATGGATTGAATTGTATCCCCCCAAAATATGTGTCAACTTGTTTAGGCCATGATTCCCAGTATTGTGTGGTTGTCCTCTATTTTGTGATTGATGTAATTTTCCTATGTGGTGTAAATCCTAATCTCTGCCTGTGGTTAATGAGGCAAGATTAGATTATGTTAAAGAGGATTAGGGTGGGATATAACACCCTTACTTAGGTCCCATCGCTGGTCCAATGTAAAGGTAATTTCCCTGGAGTGTGGCCTGCATCTCCATTTATCTTACAAGAGATAAAAGGAAAGGGAAGCGAGCAGAGAGTGGGGGACCTCATACCATCAAGAAAGTGTGCCAGGAGAAGAGTACGTCCTTTGGAGCCTGGGTTCCTGCACTGAGAAGCTCCTAGTCCCGGGTAAGATTGATGACAAGGACCTTCCTCCAGAGCTGACAGAGAGAGTAAGCCTTCCCCTGGAGCTGTTGCCCTGAATTTGGACTTGTAGCCTACTAGACTCTGAGAGAATAAATTTCTCTTTGTTAAAGCCATCCACTTGTGGTATTTCTGTCATAGCAGCTCTAGATAACTGAGACAGATGGCAAGACTTCAGCTCACTTAACTTGGAACTTGTCATCAGGAAAGACCAATCACTAGAAAAGGACCTTATGATTGGTAGAGAATCAGTGAAAATAAGAGAAACCCTCAATGAGATGGATTGACATAATAGCCAAAACAATGGACTCAAACATACCAACAATCATGAAGATGGCACAGGACCAGGCAACATTTTGTTCTTTTATACATAAGGTTGCTATGAGTTGGAGCCTACTTGATGGCATATAACAACAGTGTATTCCTGGAAGAGGCTCGAGATTCCAGTGTCTCTTCTGCTCTTCGTGGGCTCTTCACTATGCATGTTAATATTTCTGTTATAAACAACAACGAAAAAGAAACCAAACTCATTGCTGTTGAGTCAATTCTGACTCATGGCGACCCTATAACACAGAGTAGAACTGCCCCATAGGGTTTCCCAGGAGCACCTGGTAGATTCTAACTGCCAACCTTTTGATTAGCAGCTGTGGATCTTAACCACTAAGCCACCAGGGTTTCCAGATTTCTGTTATATTGTTTTTTATTCCCTTGCATTTCTTCCTTATTTTACCCATTTCATCTAATACTCTTCTTATTATTGTTGTTATAACCTCATCCTTCTTTTTCCCTCCTAATGATCTGCTTTTTTAAATTATAGGTTAGGGACTTCTTGTCATACTGACAATGTCAAATGCTTTTTTAAAGTCACTTAGTTTTCTCCATGAAGGTGAGAAGAAAATTCAATGGCAAAAAAAAAAATATATATATATATATATATATATATATTCTTTTCAATAAATGGTGCTAGGACAATTGAATATCCATGTGCAAAAGATTATTTTGGATTCTTACCTCACACCATATTAAAAAATTAACTCAGAATGGATCACAGATCTTAAAGTAAAAGCTAAAAATGATATAATTCTTAGAAGAAGACACAGGAGAAAATCTTTGTGATTTCTCAGATATGGCAACAAAATACAAGTCATAAAAGGAAAAAAAAAAAAAGATAAATTGGACTACAAGATCTTATAGCCAAATGTTTACTTACCACTTCCACTTGTATGTGTAATGGTGACTTAGTCAGGATAGGCTAGATAACAATCAATCCTAAATCTCAGTAGATTAACACACAAATATTCATTTGCTCACACAAAGTCTTCAGTGGTTCTGGACAATTATCCAGGGCAACTGTTCTTTATGTAGAAACTCCACAATCCAGGCTGATGTAGCCTTCACCATCTTGCAGCTGGACCACCTGAAATATGTAGTCTCCCTGGTCAGTGACACAGGAGAAGAGAATACTTCACCTGGGAATTGACACCATCATTTCAACTCACAATCCCTTAGCCAGAGCTGATCACATAACTCCAGGTAGCGGTAAGGTGGTAGGTAAATGTAATTCTCCAGTATGTTTAAGTAGAGGAGAACCAGATATGGGTGAGCATTAGAAGTCCTGTTTCTATTCCTACAACCTGTCGCTCACTTTTGCTTTATTAGTTATCACAATAAATGATATCCATTCAGTTTCTCGGGTCAAAAATCTTGGAGTCATCCTTGACTCCCTCAAAGTCCACATCAAATCCATCTGTGCAAATGTTCAGTCCTGCCGTTTGGTACCATCTTAAGAATATATCCATGAAAGACAAAGGTTGTAGAGAGGAGCCTAAAGAGACGTAACAACTAAATGCAGTACTAGATCCTGTACTGGAGGGGAACAGTGCTATGAAGGACATTACTGAGTCAACTGACAAGATTGGAATACAAATGTCAAGTTAGATGAAAATATTGTATCAGAGTTAAATTTACTGAAGTTATAATTTTACTGTGGTTATGGAAGAGATTATTCTTCTTCTTAGGAAATACACACTGAAGAACTTAGAAGTAGCAGGCCATGATGTATGCTATATGTAATTTACCCTCAAATGGTTCAGAAGGAAGAAAAATATATACACATATATAAAGAGAAAGAAGAAAATGACAAAGCAAAAGGGATATAATAGAAATAATGGGTACACCTGGGCAAAGACTATATCTGGAGGTATCTATATCTCCAGAATCTCACTTCACCTTACCACCCAGTGCAAAACACTCTACCTCAAGCCACCGTTATCATTACTGTGCCTCCACTCTTGCCCATTTTACAGTCTATATGTCACACAGCAGACAGTGTGAGCCTTTAAAAACATAAATAAGAATGTCACTCCCTGCTCAAAACCCCCAGCGGCTTCCCAGTGCATGTATAATTAAACCCAAAGACTCTCTACAGTCTCACATCTTGCCACTGGTTATCTCTCTAACCTTAACTCCTACATTTGGCCCCTCCCTCACTCACGTGGCTCCAGCTGTCTTGTCTCCGAGCTATTGTTGAAAATAGCAAGCATGCTCCTGCCTCAAAGTTACTACTCCAAATTTATATTTATTAAAGCTAATCTTTTTTTAGTATGGTTTATATAAAAATCTTTGATGTTATTTAAAATAAATTCTTAGCATTTTGTACTTTGTCACAACATAAAAAGCAAAAAAACAATAAAACATAAATACAAACTAGGTCATAGCTAGCAGCCAAAACAATACAGTGGCAATTAATCTGAAGTATAAACAATAAAAATTAACTTCCATATCAGAATCTTACTTCAGTTTAAGCTGCCACAAATTTTAATGCTATTATCAAAATGCCTTTTACAGATATGATGTTTAAGAAGTTCTTATGGGAAAAGTTCATATTTTAATAAGCTTTATAGTTCCTCATAATGAAAAGAGTCTATCCATGTATTCAATCTTATGCTGTTGTATTTTATTGAAGTTATTTGTTGGAAGAATAAACGTTTTCTCAAAGGAAACAAATTATATATTATGAATAGTAACATAATTATATCTGAATGTTCCCATTGAATGTGTATTAATTTAATAAAATTGCACATGTAAGCAGGCCTTTATCAGCCTGCTACTATAAACTCAGGAGAAGGAAAACTACTTTTAGGAATAAAAGGTAAATGAATGTACAATCAGAATTTAATTATGTGTAGGATTCAAGTGCATTTAAATTAGAAACCAAAAATGGCATATCGGAAAGCAGAGGAAGGGCAAAAAGTTAGTCTTGTGGTGTTCTCTGTAGGAATAATGAGAATTAGAGGCAAATTGCAAACCCCAAATGCTATTGCAGGAGGATGGGGAAGGGTGGAGCTGTGGGATAAGGGTAATTAGGAGAGCATAGAGATTTACTTGGGACTCACTCTGTTCCAACCCATTTTGTGGTACTCCTTCCTTTATCATGTCTGTCATGGAATAACTTTTTTTTTAAAGCTACATGGAGTTACAGCATCCTCTCCCAATGATTCTTTTAAACAGCTTTATAGCAGAAGAGCTGAGCCTTTTTAGGATAGTGACTCTGAAATTGAGTATATGTTACGTGAGCGTGTGTACTCATCTCAATTAATTAAAGGCTAAATATGTGGGATATATGTTTAATTTTAAGAAATATGATTAATTGGTCAAAGAACATTATAAAAAAAATATATAATTCGCCATTCACCATTCTTTCTGCCTCTCTGTGAACCATATTTTGTTTTGTTTTGTTTTTCCATATTCCCTTGGCATTTTTGCCTGGAAATTATAAAAAATTTACCTAGTCGTAGTCATGAGTTCTGAGTTCTTTTTAAAAAACATAAACATTTGTTTACCTGACTTTTTAGCATTTTAATATATCATTTTGATCAGTGCAGAATATTTCATCAAGTGAATGCACAATAATTAACCATTTTGTCATTTGTGAATATTTAGAAAGCATGCATACTCTTAACCTTTTTGTAGTGTAGGGATTTTTACAAACATCAATCTAATCTATGCAGTTTGGATTAATTGCATTTCATATTCAATTTGGAGTCCCTGGGTGGTGCAAACAGTTAATGCTCTTGGCTGCTAATGGAAAAGTTAGAGGTTCAGTCCACTCAGAGATGCCTTAGAAGAGAGGCCTGGTGATCTACTTTTGAAAAATCAGCCATTGAAAACCCTGTGGAGCACAGTTGTACTCTTGACACACATGGGATCGCCATGAGTTGGGGTCGACTCCATGGCAACTTGTTTTTTAATATTCAGTCCAGTGAGTAAAAAGAGTTTGTTAAAGCAAGGTTAGGAATTCTACAGAGTGCTAGTAATTCAAAGGGAAAAAAAATCAATTGAATATTACATTATTTTATAATGCAATATGAAAATTCAGAGCAAGAAAAATAAACATTCAATAATTAAGAAAAATATTCCCAAACTTTACTTTGATTACATATTAAAGCCTTTAAATAGCCAGGAGCAAGGTAGAAAGAGAGGCAGTCAGAAGAGTGGAAACAGAGGAATATAAAAGGAAATGGGCACACTGGAAGAGAGACATTGATACAGAAGGGTATTGGAATCTCTGCTTGCTTTTCTTCTCCTCACAACTGGAAGATTATGTCCATCACCTACAGATTTAGTCCTGTATGATCCCTTGGAACATTTCTGCCCTTAGGCAGAGGGAATATGAGGGGACCTAAGTCATCAAGTCAGCTGCTGTCACTTGAATCTTGCACTCCAGTTCTCTGTGATGTATTGTCTGGTCTCCCTTGGGCTGAATCCCTGCCTTGTTTCTAAGATAGGCTATGCTTCCTCCCACGGAGCTGAGCTTCTTTCTTGTTTCTTTCACAGACTTCAGTCTTGCCCCAATGAATGAATTTCTGTTATCAGCTCCAGGACCATCTGAGTGCTGAGTAGACCTTTGATTCTTTTGTTACCATGTTCCCTACATCTAAGGCCTCTGGATGCTGCAAATGGTTTGTACTCAACTACTAACCTGAAAGATTGGTGGTTTGAAGTCATCAAGTGGTGTTGTGGAAGAAAGGGCTGACGATCTGCTTCTGTGAAGATTAACCAAAAAACTAAACCCACTGTTGCTGAGTCAATTCTGACTCATGGTGACGCCATGTGTTACTGAGTAGAACTGCTCCATAGAGTTTACTTAGCTGTAATCTTAGGCAATCTGTTTCCATAAGGATTACAGCCAAGAAAACCCTATGGAGCAGTTCTACTCGGTAACACGTGGGTTCGCCTTAAGTTGGAATCGACTTGATGGCAACAGCTTTAGTTTTGGTTCTCTACAGACTACTGGAGATCCCATTTATTGTTGAATTTTCCTGACATTGTAAATGACATTGACCTTCCCTGATAATGTCTGGGTTGCTCAGGTCTAGCCTACTCACCTTCCTTGTCAATGGATGGATGTTTATTCAGTCTTCAGATACAGATCCTCTCCAGTCTGGTCTATTTCACTGCTAGTCAAAACCCAAGGACTGCTCAGCAAAGTATATAATTGTGCTTAAAACAGTTTTAATTGTCTGTCCTAAGTATTCATAAAATGTTCAACAGGCAAGCTTTTTGAACCCTTTTTAACAATGATTTCTATAATTAACCATTTTATTAAGCAGAAAATCAACTGCAAAGGCTCCAAGATTTGATAGGGTAGTTCAATAATAAAATTTAAATGATATGCAGATAGCTTTCATATAAATGTTAAGAATCCAGGGAAGATGAGTTAAGCCTCATATGAGAGAAGAACACGGATTTCAAATCTGAAGAACTAAGTTTGAGACCTAGCTCCGTTTTCCTGTCCGTCATGACACTGGACAAAATACTTAACATCCCTGAGCCTCAGTTTCCTCAATAGCGAAATTGATGATAATAACCATCTAAAAGGGCTGAAGGAGGATTAAATTAATAATATAATGTATAGGAAGATGTCAAACATATAGTGGATGCATAATAACTGGTTTTTGATAGTTTCTTGTATATAAACTTTCTCTTATGTACAAGCCCTGTGACAGAGTTACAAACATATCTGGGGCACATTCCGAGCCCTAGGGACTCATTTATTTTTCACTAATTATTTTTTAGCCTTTCAAAAATTTACTCCCCATAGTCAAGTGGTTCACAATCTAGTGAACATGAGTTAGGGAAAAATTCTTGTAAATAGGACTGACAGTAAGGATGAACCATCCCCTGAGTAATGTTACTTGTAAATATGTAGAGTATTATTTTGGTACAGATAGCAAATGAGATTCAAAAAGTTGATGTTAGCTATATGATCCTATTCTCTGTGGGCTTTAAATCATGAAGAAATATGAAAAGGAAGGAGGAAAGAAAGATCCAAGCTGCCAGTTATTGACTATTCTGATCATGAAGGGTAAAAGAGAACTCCTGGGAAGAGCGATTTTTTTTGTACCTAATTTGAAAGCCTAGGAGGCCAAAAGGATATATCTCTCTGTTTATTCATTCAGTAAACATTTCTGAATGGTTACCATCTGCTCAGTCTTGTGTTAGGTTTCAGGAATTCAAAAGCATAGTGTCAGCCGTTGTAGTATACCGCATCTAATTGTGAGGCATATATGGAGATAATTACAATACAGGTTGCTAATCAAGATGTGTACAAAGACTTTGGAAGCATTGAAGAGAGAGCAGTCAGTTTTATTTATTGGGGTCATTACCTTCACAAAGAAAATGATGTTTATCCTGGGTCTTGAAAAACAATCATGAGATCACCAGAAATCTTACGGTTTTTCAGGCAGATGAAACATAAGCAAAAACATAATATGTGAAGAAATTATGTGACATATGTAGAAACAGTGTAAGATATAGGAGTAAGTTGTTGGTGCCATCAACTCAGGTCCGACTCATAGTGACCTTATGTATAACAAAACAAAATGGTGCTTGGTCCCTCACCATCCTCACAATCATTGCTATGTGTGAGCCAGGGACAGATTACCTAGTAAACAAGGTAAGCGCAAGCTTATTTGTGATTACTTACTAATCTGTAGTGAATAATTTCACATGGGTTTCACTACATCTTTGATTTGACAGAAAGTCACCTGCAAAAACTCCAAGATTTGATTTTGATTTTGGTTCTCTACAGTCTACTGGAGATCCCATCTATTGTTTAATCTCTGATGTAGTAAAAAATGTGAAATTGTTCATTAGATTAGTAAGTAAGAACAAGTAGGCCTGTGTTTACCTTGCTTATTGGGTCATCCACCCCTGTCAGGAATTTTAAATTTGGAAAGAGGCTTTGATTCTGTAGGAAGGTGCTGTGGGGTTGGGAGAGAGACAGATGCTAACCATACCTATAAGAAGAAACTTTGATTGGGGGAAAAAATGGGAAATTGTTCACTGTGCTTACCTTGCCTATTGTATAGCCCAGCCCTGGTGTGAGCCCATTGTTACAGCCACTGTATCCATCCATTTCGTCAAGGGTCTCTGTCTTTTCACTGACCGTCTACCAAGCATGATGTCCTTCTCCAGTGATTGGTCTCTCCTGATGATGTGTCCAAAGTAAGTGAGAGGAAGTCTCGCCATCCTTGCTTCTAAGGACCATTTTGGCGTACTTCCTCCAGGACAGATTTGCTTGTTCTTCTAGCAAACCATGGAATATTCAATAGCAAATAGTTAAGTGCTTGGCTGCTAACTGAAAGGTTGGCAGTCTGAACCCACTCAGCCACTCCATGGGAGAAATACCTGACAATCTGCATCTGTAAAGATTGCAGCCAAGAAAACCCTATGGTGCTGTTCTACTCTGTCTCGTGGATCACTACGAGTCGAAATCGACTCCAAGGCACCTAACAACAACAGCAACAGAGGGTAAAAAGAGCTGGCAGAAAAGGAGATAAGGTTGGAAATGTGATATGAGTCAAGTTTGTAAAGGACCTTACAAAATCTAGACTTTGTCCTCTAGGCACTGGGAAATAATTATAAATTAAGGAAGCAACATAATCACATTGTGTTCTATAAAGAAATAATCTGGTAGCATTATGGAGAGTAGATTGGAGGGGAAAGGGATGGAGGCAGAGAGATAACTTTGGGGACTTTTTTGTCTAAGTGAAGGATCAGCAAGCTATAGCCCATGGGTTGGACTACTGTCTGTTTTAGTAAATAAAGTTTTACTGGAACACAGGCATACCCAGTAGTTTAGGTACTGTCTGTAGCTGCTTTTGAGCTATGACAGCACAGTTGAGTTGTCGTGACAGAGACCATATGGTCTGAAAGCCTAAAGTATTTACTACCTGGCCCTTAACAGGAAAAGTTTGCTGACTCCTGATCTAGGTGGCAAATGACAAAGAATTGAAAGAAGGAAGTAGTGTGGCATTGGAAAGAAAGAGACAGCTTTGTGAAGCATTTTAGAGAGAGGTTTTGATGTTTTTTCCCCAAAGAATATATTTATTTTTATTACTTTTTTGCTTTTTATTACTACATATCCCTATAAAAGTAATAGATATTTATTATAAACAATTTAAATAATGCAGTGTATATAAAACAGGCAGTTAAAAAATTCAAACAATACAAAAATGTATAAAGACTAAGTGAATGTTTTCCAGCAACCATTGTTAACAATTTTGGGTACATTATTTTGAAGACTTTTTCATGCATGTATATTTATTAATATTCATTTGTTTTACAGGTGAGATCATCTTACACAGTCTGTTTTATAATTTGCTTTTATCACTTAACAGTACAAGACAGAATTCTTTTCATGTCATAACATATAGATCTATCTCAAGCCCATTAATAGTTTTATATTATAGGACTTCCTTTTGTTGGGAATTCGAATTTACTTATTTATTGATTCTACAGGTGTTTGTTGAGCCATGAGGTGAACATCTCTGGAATTGTCTGACTAGTACCCCTACACATATCTTCTGAGAACTACATGTATCATGATGGCCATCATACTGTATCCTCACCTCAATTCTTTGGTTCAAGTGTGGGCATTCAATACAAGCCAGATGTGGCATAAATGACTAATTGTCACCAAAATTTGGTGTTCCCTTGGCATAATATAGTAGGAGAAACTCAGACACATGTCAGATAATGTCCGATATTAGAATGTGTTTTGCAGAGAATACCAGCTGTTTTGCAGCTGTCCACTAAAAAGCTGTTCTCCCTTTCTTCCTGGGTAAATAGCTGGACTGTATTTCTCAGACTCTGTTAGTCATATGTAATTTAGTCAAAGTGACTAAATTATCACCAATGAAATATGAGAGGAAGCAACACACACCACTGTATTAGTTATCTCTTGCTACGTAACAAATTTCTACAAAATTGGTGGCTTAAAACAATAAACATTTATTGTCTCACACAGTTTCTGTGGGTCAAGAATTCAGGATTGGCCTAGTTGTGTGATTCTAGCTCATGGTCTTTCATGAAGCTGCAGTCAAGATCAAGACGTCAGCGGGGCTACAGTTACCTGAAAGCTGGAATGGGGTTGGAGGTTCCACTTCCAAGATGGCTCACTCACATGGCCTTTGGCATGCCACAACATGAATGAATCTTGAATATTCCTCCACAATAAAAATAAATTAACAATTGATGCATGTTACACTATAGATTAATCTTAGAATCATTATGCTGAGTGAAAAAGCCAGACAAATATAAGTACATACTGTTTTTACATTATGTAAAATTCTGGGAAATTTAAAGTAATAAAAGCTGACAAAAAGCAGATCTCTCATTGCCTAGAGAGGTAGGCAGGTGAGGCAGGAGAGAAGGATTATAAAGGGACATGAAGAAGCTTTTGAGGGTAAAGAATATATTCATTATCTTGATTGTGGTGATGGTTTCATGGATATATGTTTATGTTCTAAAACTTACCAGACTGTGCACTTTACCTGTGTTGTCTTAGGCTGGGTTCTCTAGAGAAGCGAAGACAGTAAAGCATGTAAGTATCTATATAGAGAGATTTATATAAAGGAAATGGCTCACATGGTTGTAGAGGCTGGAACATCCCAAATGCATTGGTCAGGCTGGAGGCTTCTCCTGATTCACGTAGCCACAGGGGTTGGCGAACTCAAGATCAGCAGGTCAGAGAGCAGGGCTCTTGCTCACAGGCTGCAAAAACCAGTGAATTCCAAGATTGGCAGGCAAAACTCCAAGTAAGCTGTTAGCTCAAGTGCCAAGAACTGGAGGTCAGATGAACTGGAGCCAGCTACAGGATCCAGGGCAAGCAAAAGTCCATGAGCCTTGCCAGTATGTCCACTTATATTCAATGCAGGCCACAAGCCCAAGGAAATTCCTTTTCAACTGATTGGCTGCTCACAGCAGATCCCATCATGGAGGTGATCACATTATAACAAATCTTGTCATGGAAGTGATCACGTCATCATACGACTGCCAAACTATATCATAACTGCCAAACCATTGAAATTCATGGCCCAGCCAAGCTGACACACCACCTTAACTATCACATATGTGAAGTTTATTGCATGTCAATTATCCCACAATAAAACTGTTTTAAAAATAGTGCCACTGTAAAATTTTCTGGATTGCTTTAAACTGCTAAATTGATTTTGGATAAGTGGCATTTTTACCAAATTCAGTCTTCCAATTCAGGAACATAGTTATTTCTATATATTTTATATTTAAAATTTTTTTTTTTTTTTAATTTTCTTCCCTACGGATTTCCATGACATTTGTTAAGGTCGGTTTTGATGTAAGTTGAATACCTTTCTTTTTTTTTTTTTTAGTTTTCATAGCCTGCTATATGGCATTGTTTTGGACAGCAAATCATAACATTAACATCTGCTAGTGAACATCTGAGAATGATAACATCAGCAAATTACATGCTGCAACATTTGTATGTAGTACAGTCTCTGACTTACCACATATTTGAGTTATAATGAACTGCACTTACGACCATACTTTATTTTATGTTATTTTTTGTACATATTATCAGTAGTACATCTTCCTTGGGAGAAGTTATGGGAAAATGCATGCTGTGGATATGGGAAAAGTTGCCGAGGTATGTAGACATGCTCCAAGAAGTTGATCAGGATAATATGATAGAAGAAATCAGTAAAAAAAAAGTCCATATGGCAAGAACACTGAATTTAGAACTTGATATTGCCAATGTGGAATAGCTCATAGATAACAAAGAAGGGGAATTGACAGATTAGGACTTAATGAATTTTGAAAAGGAAAGGAATGCTGAAGAAGAAAGAAAGAACATGAAAGAGGAAGAAAAGAAGTTGTCAAAAATTTTACAGTGAAAGGATTAGCTGGGGTTTTTTTTTAAACTAAATCAAGGGCTTCAGTTGCTTGAAAACATGGATCCAAATGCTATCACTTTGCTAAAGTCAATCGGCAGATTTTTGGAAGCAGTGAGGTGTTACCTCAAAAATATACGAGTTAAAAAAGAAAAGGACCATACAGACAACTCTCACTAATTTCCTGACTAGAAATGCCATCCCCATTCCCAGGGATAATTTAGATGATCCAGAACCTTCCACAAGTGGATTTTTTACACAACTGACAAAATGCCAACTTCCTTCTTTGTTGGAATAAATTTTTATGACTTGTGTATTTTTTTAATGTATGTATGCATGCGTTAAAATATATCTGTAAGTTTATATGTAATGTTTCCAAGCCGCAAAGACAAATAAAGATAAGATTTATAAAGATACTGATTATAAAGGCAATAATAATGGGAAATAAAAGAGGTATTTGACTTATGTCAGAACCAATTATGATAGAGACATCAATATGAAATCCCATTGTAAGTCAGGGACTACCTGTACATAGTACTAATGATAAGATGGACAAAAAACAAAACAAAAAACAGACGGTTTAAGGGCAGTTTGTCGTAACTCCAATATGTCGTTAAGTCAATGCCTTAGGCTGGGTTCTCTAGAGAAGCAAAACCAGTAAAGTATATAAATATATATAGAGAGAGAGATTATATCAAGGAAACAGCTCATGCGATTGTAGAGGCTAGAACGTCCCAAGTCCGTGGATCAGGGTAGAGGCCTCTCCTAAGTCATGCAGCCGCAGAAGCTGGCAAGCTTAAGATTGGAAGGTCGGAGAGCAGGGCTTCCGCTCACAGGCTGTGCAGATCGACGAATCCCAGGTTCGGCAGATAAGATGACAGCTCAAGTCCCAAGAACGGGAGATGAGACGACAGGAAGCAGCCTCAGGATCCAGAGAGCAAAAAGCCAGAATGTCTGCTTATATACAGGTACGGGCCACACCCTCAAGGAGACTCCCTTTCATCTGATTGGCTACTCACAGTGTATTCAAGCATGGGAGTGATTACATTAAAACACGGAGAATCATGGCCCAGCCAAGGTGACACACAATCTTAACCATCACAGTCGGGGACTACACACACACACACATACACACACACACACACGCATATATATATATATGGGGCCCTGGTGGCATAGTGGTTAAGGGCTCGGCTGCTAATCAAAAGGATGGCAGTTCAAATCCACCAACTGCTCCTTGGAAACCCTATAGGTCAGTTCTATCCTGTCCTATAGGGCCACTATGAGTTGGAATCATCTGGATGGCAATGGGTTTGGTTTTGGTTTGGTGTATGTATGTATGCATGTACGTATATATATGTACGTATGTATGTATGTATGTATGTAGCCCCCGGCAATGGGTTTGGTTTTGGTTTGGCATATATATATGTAGTCCCTGGCTTAAAATGTATATTATTCAGCCATAAAGATAAATGAAGTCCTGATACATGGATGAATCTTAAAAATATTATGCTAAGTGATATAAGCCAGATGCAAAAGGACAAATATTTGATCCCACCTATATGAAATATCTAGAACAGGCAAATGAATAGAGAAAAAAGTAGATTAGTGGTTGCCAGGGGCTGGAGGGAGAAGTAAATGGGGAGTTATTAAAAAAAAAAAGAAAATCTCATGTTTCTGTATCATGCCCATTGAACTTGCATATGGGGAATTGGTGACAGTCTATTTTCCAGGCTTTAGAATTGAGAAGTTTTGCCAGTTTTTTAGGACTTTAAAAAGTGATGCCCTGTATAAGTAATTTGAACCCTCTGTGGTGGTAGTGAATTGAGAGTAAATAATTTCTTTTTGTCACAGTCTGCTATTTACTTAAGCTATGGACTGCCAGAAGAACGAACAAATCTGTCTTGGAAGAAGTACAGCCAGAATGCTCCTTAGAAGTGAGGATGGTGTGACTTCATCTCATGCACTTTGAACCTGTTCTTAGGAGGGACCAGTCCCTGGAGAAGGACATTATGCTTGGTAAAGTTGAGGGTCAGTGAAAATGAGATGGACTGACACAGTGGCTGCAACGGTGGGCTCAAGCATAACAACAATTGTGAGCATGGCGCAGGACCAGCCAGTGGCACTTAACAACAACAAAAAATGGGATTTCCAGTAAATGATCAAATATTTTCTCTGCCTTTTGAAATTTTGATTAGCTAATTAATCACTATAAATCATGCTTCAATATTTCTAACTTTTAAAATCTTAAAAATGAAATTTTGTTTGGAGTATGCTAGCATCAATTTCAGAAAATATTTTTCTCTGAGTTTAGAGTGTTCCCACTCAGATAATATGAAATTAAATGCAGGCTTTGGCTTATTTGCCATAGTTTCCCTACCCTGAGGTGGAGCATGATGTTTATGAAATCAGTTTCTCTATAGGGAAGTTGACATCACACTTTTGGTTCCTTCCTGTCAAGCCGAGTCCCCACTTTTCTTCTAAGTACAAAAGGAAGAGAAAATTCAGGCAGTGCAGACCTGCCTAGTACAGATCACATTCAATGATCTTGTTATTAGCTTTTTAAGAAGTTTGGAAACAAGATCACAAAATTGGTGTGATAGTTAACGTTGTGTGTCAACTTGGCTAGGCCTTGATTCTCAGTGTGTAATTATTCTCCATTTTGTGATCTGATGTAATTATCCCCCATTTTGTGGTATAATGTAATCACCTCCATGATATAATCTGATATGATCAGCTAATCAGTTGTACAAGCAGTTTTCCCAGGGCTGTGGCCTGCACCCTGTATGTATATGGACATTCTGACAAAGCTTGCTTTTTTGCTCTGGATCCTGTTTCTGGCCTATCATCATCTGACCTCCAGTTTTGGGGACTTGAGCCAGCAACCCGTCACCTGATCTGCTGACTTTGGGATTCATCAGCTTTCGCAGTCCTATGAGCCAGCAGCCTGCCATCTGACCTGCCATTTCTGGGTTCATCAGCCCGTGCAGCCACATGCATTAGGAGAAGCCTCCAGCTGACGCCTGACTCATGGACTTTGGGAAATGGCGGCCTCCACAACAGTGTGAGCCATTTCCTTGAGATAAATCTCTCTCTATATATATATGTATATATGTATGCTTCACTGGTTTTGCTGCTCTAGAGAACCCAGCTTAAGACAATTGGTTTAATAATAGTATCCTGGAGCATTCCTGGTACTTCTTTGCCAATATTACTGCTTGATATTTGATCACCTGCTTTGGCTTTTTAATTGGGGACTTTAGCTGTGATCCACCTCTACAGTAGCTGACTTTCGAACTGTTTGCATTTCCAGATCTGTTGGTTGGTACTATCTAATATATTCCCATGGCCTGTGGTATATCTCTTTCTTCTGAAAATATAGACCATGGTAATAATTCTAATTTAGAGACCTCTGTTCATTCCAAGTTGTGAGGGAAAACAAAGAAAATAGAGGAAAAAATTATGGGCGAACATTTTGAAAATGTATACCATCTGTCACAGAGAGTATTTGGTGATGTTGCGAATCAAAGTAATGTCCTACTAAATTTAGATCCATTAGACTCTTTCTGACAGGAAATTCAAAGGCAATCTCAGGAACCTTCAGCACAAGGAGAATTTAAAAGTTACAGAACCACATATGTGGCTAAAGCTTACATGCTGAATTCAGATAATAGCATTTCAGATCAAGTAAATTTAAAGAAAAATATACTGAACCATGTGAAAGAAACTACAGAGGTAAAAAAATGTATATGTGATAAGATATCTGTTTTTGTGGACTTTATACAGTGTGGTATAAAAAACTATTAACACCTGGGATCAGAGTTACTTTGAATTGATTTGATAAAATCACCTGAAAGAGAAAGTGAGCTCCTAAGGGCATGGATTTTCTAGGGTCAAACAAACAAAAGAAATAAGTTAATTTCTATTTATTACAAATAAACAAGAATTTGAGGGAGGGGAGAGAGCACAACAGAGAGAGAAGGAAGCGTAGATGGGTATTTTTTAAAACCAGGGATGTCTAATGCTCATTATTCTGAAATGTAAATTTGCTGCTCCACATCTTCAAATTCTTAATAAAGTGTTGGGAATCCTATTTGAGAAGTTAAAGGAAGAAACAGATTTCCACAAATGGGTTTATATTAGTTTACTATGGCTGCTGTAACAAATTACCATAAATTTAGAGCTTAAAACACTACGAATTTATTATCTTATACTTTTGGAGGTCAGGAGTCTGAAAATGAGTTTCACAGGGCTAAGAAGGTGTCAGCAGGGCTGGTTCCTTCTGGAGGCACTAAGGGGAATTCCTTGCCTATTCCAGCTTCTAGTGGCTGCCTGCATTCCTTGGCTTGTGGTCCCTTTCTCCATCTTCAAAACCAACAGCGTAATATCTTCAGATCTCTCTCTGACCTCTGCTTCTGTTGTCACATCCCCTTCTCTGACTCTAACTCTCCTGCATTCCTCATTCCCTTATAAGGACCCTTGTGATTATACTGGGCTCAAAAGGATAATCAGAATAATCCCATCTCAAGATCCTTTGTCACATCTGCCAAGTCCCTTTTGCCATGTAAGGCAACATATTCACAGGTTCTGGGGATTAGTTCATGGACGTCTTTCCCACCCACTGCCATCAAGTCGATTCTGACTCTTAGTGACCTCATAGGGTTTTCAAGGCTGTAAATCTCTATGGAAGCACGCTGCCACATCTTTCTCCCACGGAGCCGCTGGTGGTTTCGAACCACCGACTTTTGAGTTAGCAGTCAAGCACCTTAACCACGGTGCCACCAGGGCTCCTTTGGATATCTCTAAAAACAAAACAAACAAAAATAAATAAATACCAAACTTGCTGCCGAGTCGATTCCGACTCATAGTGACAGTATAGGACAGAGTAGAACTTCCCATAGGGGTTTCCAAAGAGTGGCGGGTGAGTTTGAACTGCCGACGGTTTGGTTAGCAGGCAAGCTCTTAACCACTGTGGACATCTCTAGAGGACAATATTCTGTCTACACAGAATCCTTGTGGGGAAGAGCAGAGAGTGCAGATGGGACAGTGTGATCTCTAAAATGTACTATTTTAGTGGAAGCAGGGGTCTTGAAGTCAGAGGTGATTATTAGAATGTGTCTTTCATAATTTTTGAGCATGGCAATGACATGATCATATCTGTACTTTAGAAAAATAATTTTGTGATAATATGAAATATGGACTGCAGCATAAAGATAAAAAACAAAATAGTTAACAGTTCAAGAGAACAATAGGATTGTCACAAAGCAGTGCATGATTAATTGCCAAAAGAAATCTACAGACAATAATTGCTATTGGAATTTTTTTTAAAGAAAATTTGGATAATGATGATTAGTGAAACTGTTTTAATGAGGCCAAGGTCATGAATCTGATTTCTTTGTGGGTCAAAATATTCCATGGCTGAGTTAAACACTTAATCATATCTAATCATCTTGCAATTGGGTTATGAGAGAGGCATAAGGAAAATCAAGTAAGAAAGCAAGGTAGAGTAGTACTAGTTTTCCATCTGTATTGAAAAAAGAAATCTCAATATTCATGTCCTTCTGTGATAGGTTAGTACTTTATATATTGAAGATGATATTTTACTCATATAATCAGATAAAATAGGCTTTATAAGAGTAATTCTTAAATACTTCTATGAATATAAGTATGTTTAATTATTTGATTATTATAGATGTGTTTCTAAAGATTTATGTGTATTATTTATGTAAATTCCCTAATGTTTCAAATGTATTTCTTACATGAATTTTATGAAAAATCAGTATGCCATTTTATTCCCTGAAGAATAAATTTATGTAGGAATAAGTAGTATAATCCACTGTTTGCTTTATGAACATAAATTCAGAGCAAGAAGAGAGGCCCATGGTGTAATGTATAGAACATGGGCTTTGAAAGCTAACAATGGGTCTGAATCCTGGCTCTGATTTTTACTAATTGTGTGATTGTATGTAATTTAACTTCTCTGAGTCTCTGGCTGTCTTTTGTAAACTACAGAAAGTAATGCCTATTTTTAGGATTATTTTGAGGATTAGAGATTATATGTGTATTATAGGTACATTGTAAATGGTATTTTTATTAGCTATTATCCTGATACAAATGTACAATTTTAGTAACCTGATATAGCCTTCTACATAACAGGGACACACCCACTACTAAGACCAGATGGACTAAATTTAAAAGATAACTTTAAGCAATCATATGGTTGTGGTTGATAGCTATTTTCTCTCATCACTTTGAAAATATTTTTCTTGTATCTTCTGTCTTTCATTGCTGCTCTTTAAGGTGTCAGCTGTCTAATTGTCATTGCTTTATCTGTAACCTGTCTTTTTTCTCAGGTTGCTAAGGGTAAATCACAAATGTAATGAGATCAGTTAGGAGTGTCATGGTTTTAATATGGTGAAAATGAACCAATTGCTTATAAACGTACATAAAATTTTTCCTGATACTAGATTTTTTTTCCTTCGATTCTTTGTAGAAAAACATTCGATGAACAAAATTTCAATATTTTGATGGATGAACCTCCATCCTTTGCCCTCATTTAGTTTTTATCATAGAACTTACTACTGTTTGGCATTGAATTTTATATATGTGTGTGTATAGATAGATAAAGGGGCATGGAGGCACAGTGATTAAGTGCTTGGCTGCTAACTGAAAGGTCAGCAGTTGGAACCCACTAGCCACTCAGTGGGAGAAAGATGTAGCAGTCTGCTTCTGTAAAGATTTACAGTCTTGGAAACCCTATGGGATAGTTCTACTCTGTCCTATAGAGTTGCTATAAGTTGGAATTGACTCAACGGCAACAGGTTTCTTTTTTTCTCTTTTTTATAGATAGATAAGTAGATAGGTAAATAGGTAGATAGATAGATAGATAGAGATTTTGTGCTTCCCTCCTGTTATGGATTTAATTGTGTCCCTCAGAAATGTGTGTCATCTTGGCTAGGCCATGATTCCCAATATTGTGTGGTTGTCTACCATTTTGTGATCTGATGTGATTATTCTATGTGTTGTAAATCCTAATCTCTATGATGTTAATGAGGCAGGATTAGAGGCAGTTATGTTAATGAGACAGGACTCAATCTACAGGATTAGGTTGTATTTTGAGTCAATCTCTTTTGAGATATAAAAGAGAGAAGCAAACAGAGAGGAGAAGGACCTCATACCACCAAGAAAGTAGCACCAGGAGCAGAACTTGTCCTTTGGACCCGGGGTCCCTGCGCCAAGAAGCTCCTAGACCAGGGGAAGATTGATGATAAGAACCTTTCCACAGAGCCTAAAGAGAAAGAAAGCCTTCCCTGGGAGCTGGCTCCTTCAATTCAGAGTTCTAGCCTCCTAGACTGTGAGAGAATAAACTTCTGTTTGTTAAAGGCATTCACTTGTGGTATTTCTGTTATAGCAGCACTAGATAACTAAGACACCTCCAGAATGTCAGCTGCTCATAGAAGCGCTCCACAGTGCACTACCACACGAATGATTTTCTTTTTTTGGTCTGTTAAAAAAAATATATATATACATACATATATATATATATTATATATATATATATATATATATATATATATGAGAAAGAGAATCTCATTGGCTTAATTTAGGCCCCTGGTGACAGAATTCAGAATATAGAAGAAGGGGACACAATACCAAAAGAAAGGAGAAAACATAGTGGGGATTTAAAAAATCTAATAACTACTGTCTGTTCCCTAAGAAGGACTTGAAAGGCAGATACTCTATGTTGCTAGGTAACCGCAGACAAAGGCTCTATTTTAGCTATTTTTTTTTTAAAGGCAGCAGTAAACTTTACCAAAATATTTGTTTAACTTTACTTCATATATCTCTTGAAATATCTTTTGGGTTTGTCTCTTTTCCTATTTAAGTATTCATGATTGTTTTTAATGTAGATCTTTATGCAGCAAATACTATTCAACCACATATGAAACTGTGTTTCTATGTTTTCATGAAACTCATTACTGAGTTTACTTTAGGATTTTCTTTCTTCCTTTTCTCCTCCCTCCTTCCTCCCTTCAACTCTTCTGTCATTCTTTTTTGTGTATTTATTGAGTGCTCATCTTGTGGATTCCTGTCAGGGAATTGAACCCTAGACTCCTACATGATTCACCACTATACAGATGAGCTTATACAAAGTGGAGCTCCCAGACTAAGACAGACTAGGAAGAAAGACCTAGTAATCTACTTCCAAAAATTAGCCAATGAGAACCCCATGGATTATAACAGAATATTGTCTGATACAATGCTGGAAGGTGATCCCCCTAGATTGGGATGATATCAAAATACACAGTGGCTACAACAACGGACTTGAGCATACTAATGATCATGAATATGGCACAGGACTGGACAATGTTTTGTTCTGTTTTATATGGGGCTGCCATGAATTGGAGTTGACTCCATGGCAACTAACAATAACAATAACAACAACCTTGTGGCAGTCATTGGGCTAATAATTGAGGATTCAAAAGAAATTCTGACCTCACAGAGCTTACATTCCACTGCAGCAAAATTTCTGAGGTTTTATAAATCTGAAAATATTTTATCATGCCTTCACATTTTAATACCTGCATAGAAAATTCTGTATTCTAAGTTTTTGTTCTTTAATACTTTGGAGACTTTTCTTCATTGTCTTCTTGTACCCAGTGCTGCTATTGAAAAATCTGAAATCAGTCTAATTCTTATTACTTTGTATGTGATTTTCTTTTTCTCCTTGTGAAGCTTCTAAAAATGTTTTCTTTGTATTTGATATTCATAGATGTCACTCTAACATGTCTCAGTGTGGCATTTTCCTTATTTCTCCTCTTTGGCAGTTTATGGGCCTTTTCAATCTGAAGTCCCTTACTTCTTTAAGAAAATTCTAGAGACTATGTCTTCATTATTTCTTCTAATATTTCCTTCTATTCCAAGGCAACGAGAAGTGGCCAAGTAAACAGTGAGAATCCATTTGATTCGTACTGTTGGAATATTTTATTCACATGGCACAGGTTCAATCTGAAAGGATTTTTTTCCTCTCCAAATCCAATTATACCATTTGATTCTGAATTGAATAATACAATGTAAATGTTTCCTATTCGCTTTCAGTTTTCAGAATCAACATACAGACAGAGAATGAAAGAATGAATAATTGTTAGAGAATAAAATGTGAATTCTATAAACCTTGACAGCAAATTAATAGTATATCTGACTGTTGTTGAGAGGTAAAAGCAGGAAGGATAGGTAGAATGACGTACTAAAAAACCAAACCAAACTCATTGCCGTTGAGTCAATTCCAACTGATGGCGACCCTATTTGACAGAGTAGAACTGCCCCATAGGGTTTCCAAGGAGTGGCTGGTGAATTCGAACTGCTGACCTTTTGGTTAACAGCCAAGCTCTTAACCACTGTGCTACCAGGGCTCCTAGAATGAGGTACAGAAGTACTAATTACTTCATAATTAAGTGAGAAGTCAGGAAATACTAGTTAATGTTAAAGAAATAGATATTTATGCATGTAACTAGAGTTATAGGAAACCCTGGTGGCATAGTGGTTAAGAGTGTGGCTGCTAACCAAAAGGTCAGCATTTTGAAACCACCAGGTGCTCCTTGGAAATCCTGTTGGGCAGTTCTACTCTGTCCTATAGGATTGCTATGAGTCAGAATTGACTTGACAGCCTTGGGTTTACTAGAGTTATAAAGGAAATAAACTAAAATCATAATGTGATAAAAATTGGAAGATAAATAGAGAGGGGAGGGTGTTACAGAGAGTGAACTAATCTTTCATCTTTTCTGGTAGAGAGAACAACTGATAAAAGAAATAGAAGTGTAAAGGTTTAGACATATTGTTTATTGTTATAAAGATAACCTCTAGAAAAACTGAAACCAGAAATGGCAAAAAAAAACATTGTCTATGGGGAGTGAAACTGGGAGTGGGAGGCTTGCTGTTCATTTTAAACCCCTCTATACTTTTTGAATTTTTGTTTTTATGGGCATCTATTACTCTTATGATTTTAAAATAAAGGGATTTTTAAATTTAGAAATAAGCACGCACTATCCTGAAAAAAGAGCAACATTATTTTCAGAATACTTGTCATATTATATTTCCATATTCACATTCTTAAAATCTTCGGATTACCCTCTCTCCTGATCATAACAGAAGGTTCGTTACTATTTTTAAAAAATGAATGCTAGATTCATCTGCTCAGTTAGGTGAGAGATATGTAGACATTTGCTCTTTTTTTCTAACTTATGGGTCTTAGTTTAAATTTTCCATCTGAATTGTCTTGGATTGTTACCATAGGGATAGTTATAGTTCAAAAGTAAAATTTAATAGATCTTTATATTTTAAACCTTCCAATAATAGTAGTGGGAATTTGTTTTCAGTTACCTTCTGTTAGGATATTTACTTTTACCTTGGCTTCTTTTGCAATTTATCTTTTTCCATAGTTACTATTCAGTGCATTTATTTCTTGTAGCAGTACTCATCTAGACATACTTAAAACTAATTGCCTGAGTCTGGAGGTGAACAGGTTTTTTATTCTATTTGTCCTTGGTCCAGTGAATGCATGTTAGATTGTTGTTTTTTAAGATAGTCCCTAGTCAGCAGGTTAATGTGCTCCAAATACTACTGATCCATGCGTTTTCTTGGACTGATATTAAAATAGAATGAATTTTTCAAAGACTGTTTTTGTTATTAAAAAGGTTAAGCAAATTACATAAAGACAGAAAAATAACACAGGATTGTGAAATTCAAATAGCTAAATCATACATATATGTAATTTCCTCTCATCTTGGATTTTATTCCTTACTGTTTCTTGATAGTGTTTACAATGATTTATGTTTGCTGTTGTGTTTAGGGCCAAGAAATTTAAATTAAATCACCAAAGACAGAGAATAAACATTTAAAGATCATTACCTTTATATCTAAAATCACAAGTTATCCTAGTGCCATAAGTCAAATTCATTTAAACTTTGTGTCCAGTATTGTGCAAAGGAAAAACAAGTAGTAATTCTTGTCCTTGAGATGTTAGCCATATAGCTGTGGATATTGGACTTAGACAAGTGAAACAAATACAAGATAAGAAATTGTAATATAATACCCATACCCAAGTGTTGCACGTGTAAATATTCTAACTGTTCAGAAATGGCTAAGAGCAAGGTGAGCCAAGATAGTAAGCCTTCGTGAAGTTTAAAGGGTTGTAAGATTTAGATCAATTATTAGGAAGAACATGGCATCCAGGAGAAAGTAAGTCTAAAATTTTGGAAAGTGCATGGTGTATTTGCTCATTAGAGTGCATAGTGGTGCAGGGGAAATAGAGTTGTATGATTGACAGACTCTTTTGTGTGTGGTGAAAATCCAGTGATTTTACTTGTACAATAGGCTCAAATGATGGTTATGAATGGCTGTTGGTTCCCTTATGTTTCCTTTCTGTTATCCCTGACCGTTTAGTCAAGACTTGTTACAAACTCCAGTCTCCCATGTAACTATGGGGTTGATGGAGTGCTATGGGGAATTAAAAAGAAGTATCTTTCAACATTTAGGATAAAGTAGATAAGGTAGAATTCCCACCTTCCATGCGGCATGCCAGGGTTCCATTCCCACTCAACCAGTGCACCTCATGCACAGCTACCACCCGTCTGTTAGTGGAGCCTTACGTGTTGCTATGTTGCTGAACAGGCTTCAGTGGAGCATCTAGACTAAGGCAGGCTCGAAGAAAGGACTGGGATCTACTACTGAAACTCTGCCAATAAAAACTCTATGGATAATAACAGTCTGATCTGTAACCAGTCATGGGAATAGGGCAAGACTGGGAAGCGTTTCATTCAGTTGTACACGAGGTCATCGTGAGTCAGGGCCAAATCGACGGCAGCTAACAACGACGACAACAGACAGCAGAAGGAAAGAATTCTTTTCTTCCAAGGCGAGATGGTGGTTGCAGAGACAGCCACTGGATGAGGACAATTATGATCAATGGTAAGGCAATCTTAGGAGGATCATCAGCATCTAAGGCAGTAGTGTTGGTCCGCGGAAGAAGCTGAATGATAGAACACGAGAGCAAATGGGTGGTAGCACCCTGGGACATTATCAGAAATCACTCAGGCACGATTTAAAAAGGGAGCTAGTTTCTAGCAATAAAACCAGTAGAGGCTTGTTCTAACATTTTGGGCCAAATTTATGATCGTCATTCATTATTCTGCAGACTACCTTTACTTCCCTAAATGTCTTTTTCCCCACAACAAATAGGAAAACTATCAGGTGTCCCAAGCCCCACCAAAATTCTGAGTAGTGGTAAGTATTTTGAATTTGGGGGAAGAAAATATTAATTAGCTGGAATGAATAGATTTTTAAAATTTTTGGATAGAAATAATGTCTTAGATGCTCTATTTATAAAAGGCAAAGATTGGGTCAAAAGGCCTCTAATTTTATTTCTTATAACAAGATCTATTAGACTACACATTACTTATGCTTGTTTTCTATCCATTCTAGAATGCCAAAGGAAAATCGCTGATTTCACTCTGCCTGCCTGCCCTCCACTCCCAAACTCAATTTAGAAATGTATTCACATAAAACTTTGAAAATTGAATCACTTGATTTAGTTTTCTGGGAGACTATGATGATTATTATTCTTAATCTGTATTTTAAAAAGATTAATACAAAGATGGGTCTACATTTAAACCTCATTGTACACTGTGATGAATCAATGCCTGAAACACACCAACGTAAATGATTGCTTTACTACCTAAAATAAACAGAACAAAACAAATACATACATAAAAGATGTTCATTGTAGAAAACATTGCAAAATAAAGTACAAAAAAGATAAAAATTATCTAAAAGAACTATCCAGAATCTCATGTTTTCATAATAAAAAGGGTAACATTTTCTTCATTTCAATTCTGCTGGTGCCCTATGCTGAGATAGATTGATAACACTCTTAAAACACACACACACCTATGTATATTCTTTTTACTTAATATTACAACTTAAGTATTTTCTTATGTGAGACAATTTTCTTGGTGGCTGCTAAGTATTCTGTTGTATCCCTATACCATATTTTATACAACTATTTCTCTATTGTTGAACCTTCACTTTCATTTTCTACTATCATAAAAATGGTGTAAGAATATTTCCAAATATTTATCTTTGACTACATATGTGACTGTTTCCTTCATTTAGATACACAAAAAAGAATCAATGGGTCAAAAAGTCTGAACATATATAAGGCTCTAGAATGATTAGTGCCAAAATTTCCTTTCAGAAAAATTTTACCATTTTACATCCTACAAAGGTATGAGTTCTTGTCCTCACATTTTCTTGCTAGCAAGGAACAGTATCCTTTCAAAAGGTAATTTGTCATGTTGGTACGGAAAACCATTATTTTATTGTACTTGTATTCTGTATTTTTTTGGTTGTAGTTTTCATAAGATTATTGACTGTTTCCTTCTTGATGAATTATCTGTTCATGTCCTTTGCCCAGTGTTTTTCTTTTAAGGTCTTAGTGGCTTTTCTTATCAAACTTTTTAAGCTCTTTATATATATTTTAAAAATACTAAGTTTAGCCTATTGTATTTGTTGTTTTCCCTTTAATTTTATTTATAATGCTACTTGATATACAGATATTTAAATTTTATGTAGAAAAATGTAATGATTTTTTGATTTGTGACATTTACCACAGATTTCATATCTAGAAGGTCCTTTTCTATTTAAAGATTAAGCACATAGTCACTTTCTAGTTTATGTGTTAATTTTTCATATTTAACTCATTTATCTATTCAGAAAGTTTTGATATATGGTTAACATGAGAATGTAATTATTTTTTTTCTTAATAGACATTTTCTCCAGTACCAACTATTAAATAATCTCACTCTCCTTATTGATATGTGATCCTCCTTTTCCATGTGTGATGGTTAGTATTGTGTCAGCTTGGCTGGGCCATGATTCTCAGTGTTTATGTGTGATCACTCCCATGATTGAATTTGATGTGAGTAGCCAGTCAGATGAAAGGAAGTTTACCTGGGAGTGTGGCCTGCATCTGAATATAAGCAGATGTTCTGGCTTTTTGCTCACTCTGGATCTGGATCCTGCGGCTGCCTCCTGTCGTTTCACCTCTGGTTCTTGGGACTTGCGCTGTCAGCTTATCTGCCGAACTTGGGATTTGTCGATCTTCACAGCCTGTGAGTGGAGCCCTGCTCTCTGACCTGCCGATCTTGGACTCGCCAGCCCCTACAGCTATGTGAATCAGGAGAAACCTTGTGGTCTTGCCTGCCGATCTTGGAATTCGTCATCCTTCACAGCCTGTGGGTGGGAGCCCTACTCTCTAACCTGCTAATCTTGGGCTTGTCAGCTTCTGCGACTGTGTGGGTTGGGAGAGGCCTCTACCCTGATCCATGGACTTGGGACATTTTAGCCTCTACAATCGCGTGAGCTGTTTCCTTGATATAAATCTTTCTCTCTATGTATTTATACGCTTTACTGGTTTTGCTTCTCTAGAGAACCCAGCCTAAGACACCATGTATTAAATTTTTCTGTGTTCTAGGATTTCTCTGTATCTACTATTTTATAGAACTTTCCGTCTATTCTTATGTGAATTTCACATTATAGTAATAGTATTGCAGCAAACTATTCCAATAAGGATTTAAATAGCCTAAATGAGAAAAAAGTAACTTCACAACTGGCTCATTGTTTTTCCTCAAAAAATTTAAAATCAGTATTGGTAAAGCCATTTGATAACATTTTTCAATTTCTTCTTAGTTTTCTAATTATTCTTGATTTTGTTTCAACATTTATAGTTTTCCTAGATAATTATTTAATATTTTCAATGTATGGCACATAATTGGGTAGAATATTTTCTTATACTTTTATTATTATTTTTTTCTGTTTGCTCTTTAGGTGCAGAAGGTAGAGTTAATCACAGTCCTCAGACCATGGCACATCACTAGCTTCTCTCTTATTTGTGTGTGTGTTTCATTCCCTTTTATTCCTCCAACCAACCACCTTTGCCTACTCTATGCATAGCAATCATTTTAATACATTTAATGTGAATCTTTTAGTTTGTATGTGCTTTTGCGAAATAGGTTCTGTTGTTTTGTATTGTATGTATTTTTTAGCTTTTTAATAAACGTTATTATTTATGTATTTTATTGCATTTCTTAATTTTTTTCATTAAAGCTCTGTTATTAAGATTATCCATATTGTAATTTATTTTTATTTAACGAACACTATTTAGCATTTATAATTACCAGTCACTGTTCTAAATGCTTCATATATATTAATTCATGTAAGAGAT
The DNA here is from genome assembly GCF_000243295.1 of Trichechus manatus latirostris. Taxonomy (NCBI): domain Eukaryota; kingdom Metazoa; phylum Chordata; class Mammalia; order Sirenia; family Trichechidae; genus Trichechus; species Trichechus manatus. The sequence goes on from NW_004443953.1 coordinate 9,134,922, forward strand.
GTGTACACAAATGACATATATACATATAATCCATCACTTCTTAATCTTGCTTTATATTTCATGTTGTGTGTCTACCACATTTTACGTATCTACTTTCCCAGTAATGGACATACTGTCCCACTACCTACTATTACAGATAACACTGTTGCAGGAAATTCCTATAGATCAATTTTACCAGAGACAATAGTTAAATAAATAATTTCTTTCATAAGGATCAGCACAAAGCTGGTTCCGATGAGGCAGAGATTAAAGATGTCCCAAATGTCTAACTTTTCCAAGCTACTGTACCACTACATCATCTCTAACATTAACTATTCCCTCTCCCCTCAGTACTCTTCCTCCCATCTTTGGGTTCCCTAATTCACTGCAATGTCTCACGTAACTCACAAACCCTATAAAGGAAATGGCTCACTCAGTTGTGGAGGCTGGCAAGTCCCAAATTTGTGGGTTCTCCTGACCCACGTGGCTGCAGGAGCTGACTAACCCAAACTGGCAGTTAAGACCACAGGCTGCTGGTTCACAAGGCTTTGGAAGCTAGCAAATCAGGTCACATGATAGGCCTCTGGCCCAAGTGGTTGTGGAAGCTGGCAAATCCCAGAATCGGCAGTTCAGACAGCAGATCTCTCGGAAGGTCAACTGGTCATGAAATGGCTAGAGACCCAGATACAGAGCAAGAGAGCCTTGCCAAGACACATACATATATCTTAGATGCAGGTTACACCTCAGGGAAGGGCGTAACTTTAGTAAGTAGGGGGCTTGAGTCATGCCCTCCTGCAAAGCTGCTACCCAAGACACACCTTACACCAATCCTGCCTCATCAACATGTAGAGATAAGGATCCACAACATATAAAATGGAGGGCAATCACACAATACCGGGAACCATGGCCCAGCCAAGTCGACGCATAACCCCAACCACCGCAGACTCCATATACCTCATTTGTATAGTCCCACTCAATCATTGTGTGTGAGTCACAAAGACCATGGCTAGAAGGGCCATATTAAGTAATTCATTGCACTGCAATAGTCCGCTCACCTGGGAAAACAATTTTGCTTATGAAACAAGGATTTACTTACCAATACTCGTTTCAAGATCCTCACTTTACCGTATCTACAAATTCTGAACAATCATACCACAGACTTTGCTCAATTCTAAACAGACTCTGCTTCAAAATGCTTGCCTTAAACCACTAAATCCCAAAATCGCTTCTGACTTCCCTTTTCTGACACTGCTGAGATCTTGTCAAGGTGCTGGTCTCTCTATTATAATGAGCCAAATAATGTAAATTTTACTTTATCGTCAAGTTGTTTGGTGCTTATCTTAGTTATCTAGGGCTGCTATAACAGATATACCATAAGGGGATGGCTTTAACAAATAGAAATTTATTATCTCACAGTTTAGGAGGCCAGAAGTCCAAATTCAGAGCGCCAGCTCTAGGAGAAGGCTTTCTCTCTCTGCAGGCTCTGGGGGAAGGTCCTAGCCATCAATCTTCCCATAGTCTAGGAAGTCAGACTATAGCTTCCTAGCTAAATTAGAATTTGATTCTCCAGTATTTTTGTGTCTAAATAAAGTCCAAATTAAAGATCACCACAAGGTGCCAGGTTTTTTGTGGACAAAAAAATTCAATTGATATTGGCAGAATTATTGGGACTAAATTTATTAAGCTTCAGATAGATCCATTTAAACCTTTATGGATGTTATCACAATATCCTCTAAAACTAGAAGCTAAGACAGTCATAAAGCCAATAGTTGAAAGCCAAATAGACAAAGCAGAATAGTCATACCTTATACTGGTCCTTTTAACACTCCAATTCTCCTAGTCAAGGAAACCAATGGGTGAGGATATAGATTTGTTCAGGACTTTAAGCCCATAATTAAGAACCATTCCCTCCTTCCCTGTGATACCAAATCCTAATACTACTTTGTCTTCAATGCAGCCATCATAAACCTGTGTTCTGGTTTCTTTAATAAAAATAGTCAATTCTTTTTGTTTTTTTCCCCCCTGGGAAGGGCAACAATTTACCTTGGTAGTTATGCCTCAGGGGTTTACTGAGGCACCCTCCTATTTTTCACAGGTTATTAACCAGGACTTTGAATTTTTCTTATCTAAAGAAATTTTTCTTTTCTAAAGATAAGGTAAGCTTGAAGACAGACTCTTTTACTTGCTGTTTTAATTCAGAAGGGTTATATTATTTCCAAACAAAAGTTTTAATTTAGTCAGAACACAGTGCCTTATCTAGGACATAATTTATCCCAAGAAGGGTAAATTCTTCATTCTTGATAGTTTACAAGCCATTTAAAACTTTCCTAGACAGATTACTAAGAGACAATTAAGACACTTCTTGGGTTTTCACTGGCTACTGCAAGCAATGGGCTCCCAACTTTTTGAAATTGTCACATCTCTACATGACTTACTAAATCTTTGGTAACTGAAACTTTATCCGGGGAATCAAAATATCAACAGACATTTTGTTGCTTAAAATTACCTCTTCATGCTCTGGGCCTTCTTAATTATCATAAATCTTTCTACTTATTTGTACATGAATGCTCTGGATAATCTTTTGGTGTTCAGATGCAAACCCATGGGTATCATCAAAGCCCAACTGCTTATTTCAACCTTTCCCTAGACCCATACCCTCCTTTTCTAAGCAGTAGTAGCTGAACAAGTGGAGGTTTCTACTAACTTGATTTTAGGATCTTCCTTAAACTTGATGGTACCTCATACTGTGTTATCTTTGTTACTTACTGAAAATATATGGCATTTCTCAATAAGCAGACTTACCTCTTATGAAATTTTATGATTTTTTCCATCACATTTTATTCATCATTGTAATATTTTAAGTCCTGCTAATCTTTCATTACCAAAGAAAGGAAACTCCATTATTGTTTAGCTTCTGTTCAAGAACTGACTATGCTTTTTGGATTAGGGATTCAATCTGTTTTCTTTGTTTCATTTGGGCACTCTTGGCTTAGATGTGGACTATAAAATCTAATCACAATATTCTTAGGATTTGAGCATGTTCAAATATGTAATCTCCAGACTCTCAAATTTAAATACCTTTCATAGCCACTGTTTCATCAACTCATCCAGCAAGTGATAATCCAACAAAATGAAAATGAAAACCTGATGCATCTAATGGTTTCACTGACTGACAATGGAAACTTGGTATGTAATCATGACTCAACAAAAAGCTATGTAATCATTTACCTGTATTATAACCATCAGTCTTCAGCTTAGGCTGAAGAATAACCACAAGGGAGGACTGAGAAATGAGGCCATCTGTGTCAACAGAGTTTTAGACTACAAACTCAACTAGACTTCATTGTTTGTTCCAAGAAAATTTTGCCTGAGAGAGATAAGACTGTAGATTAGTAAATAACTTCACTGCTTGCTTCAGGAAATTCCTATTGATCAATTTATTGGAGACAATAATCTGTTCACCTGGGAAAATTGCTGGCTTATCAAACAGTTTACTTATTAAGACTTGTTTTGAGACCCTCTCTTTGCTGTGTGTACCAATCCTATACTATTATATCACACTTTGTATCCAATTTTAATCAGTTAGCTGCTTTAAAGGACTCACCTTAACCCACTGGAGCACAGACTCCGAAGTGCTGTAAAAATATCTCACTTCCGACATACCTTTTCTAAGTCACTGCTAAGACTCTGTCAAGGTGGTGTTTTCATTAGTGCAGTGATCTAAATAAACTTGGTTTTGTTTTATTAACTGATTGTCAGGTGATACTTTGAGGAACCTAACAAAAGGTTGTACAAATACCTTTTGAAAACAATAGGATTTTTGTTTCTTGTAAAATTTATAAATTTCATATATTTTTGTGAAGGATTTACTACAGTTATTTAGAACACTATTGTTTTCACAGAGTGAAATAAATTATTACTGACTGTTTTCATTTTAAGATTTTCTCAAAAACTAAGTATATTATTTAAATCTAATAAACCAGAACACTTGACCTGTGGGGGTTACGTAGCAATCTTTGCAATAGGCACAGAGTTATTTCCATATGTTAAGATTTCTTTTAATTGAAGTGAAAAGAGAATCAATTTCTGCTGCTTGTTCCATGAAAAAAGATATACAAACAAAAATTAAAAAATGGACAAGCTATTGTTGACAGTGTGAAGACTGAGATGTGTAGAGAGTGAAGTGAAAAGAACTTTAAAACACTGAGTAATACAGGACATTTAAAATAAAGATAACATTTGGAATAAGGTTTGATTGAGATAAGGTTCACTACAAATTAGTCCTTTATCAAATTGAGTATTGATTTTGTGTATTTATATATTGTGCTGACTGAAAGTGAAATGATGGAACTCAGAGATTTGGAAACTAGGATAGGGAAAAAAAGAGGACAGTTGGATGACCTAAATTTCAGTTAAAAACCACTGACTGGAAGTATTGAAAGCACTATTTAGCTTTCAAGGGGGAAAAATAAGAAATTTAGCTATTTGAATTGATATTGTAACTGACCTTAATACAAAGAAATATGGATTAGTTGAATTGTATTTATCTTTAGCTGAGATAGGAGTTATATGAAGTTACTCTTATTTTGGTTGTGTCTATTTCATGTCATTTCAAATGTTTCAACTATGTTGGAAAAGAAAACAATTCAGAAGAATTCTCATTTATTAAAAAAGCTTTATGACTAGCATTCTGTGAGTTTTAGGAAGTCGAACATATTAATAAAACTTACTTCTTGAAAGACAATCTAAAATTGATCATTAACTGGCTTAGCAATGATTTTTATTTTAGTGCAATTATACCTACATTTTATATTTTTCCTAAAACCTTATTGTGCATCATCACAACAAACTCTTTTTATAAACTCTGTCAAAATATCCCTGTGAGATAGAAGGATAAAACATGATGTTTCACTTTTAATGAAGTGATAATCATTGAAATCAAGTAAATTTTACAGCATTATACACAGTAGAAATGTGTTCCAAATCTCACCTATTTCTTCATTGTTAATATATGTTATCAATGAGAGCGTTATGCAACCAGAAAAAAACTCCTTTTTGTAAATGCCACATTTTAAGAACTGTGAACAGAATCACTAATCAGTGATGTTGTATTATGAAAATACTCCTACGGTAGAAAGTATCTTTATTTCTCTTGGCTATGAAGAATCATAATTTTTATGTTTCAATATTTAAGAATACTTATAATAACCAGAGACTCAGGATTTTTCTTTTCTTTTTTTTTCCCCAACAGTTTATTCTCTCTTCCACCCAGTAGAGTCATAGAACGGCTGCCAGTCCCTACTACCTGTTGCTGTCGAGTCAATTCCGACTCATAGTGACCCTAAATGGACAGGGTATAACTGCCCCATAGGGTTTCCAAGGAGCGCCTGGTGGATTTGAGCTGCTGACCTTTTGGTTAGCAATCGTAGCTCTTAACCACTATGCCACCAGGGTTTCCAGTCCCTACCAGGGCCATATATTGCTTTATGTATGGCCCTTGTGAAAGAAAACATCCCTCCTCACAATCAAAAACAACAGTCAACCCTTGAACCACTGAAGGACACCACTTGCTGATTGGTTTAGATCTGAATAAACTGGCCCAATTACTGGGGAAAGAATGATGGAATTCGCCTGATTTTCTGGGGCCTGTTGTTGTTGTTAGGTGTCATCAAGTTGGTTCTGACTCATAGCGACCCTATGTACAACAGAACAAAACACTGTCCAGTCCTGCGCCATCCTCACAATCATTATTGTGGTTGAGCCCATTGTTACAGCCACTGTGTCAATCCATCTTGTTGAGGGTCTTCCTCTTTTTCAATGGCCCTCTGCTTTACCAAGCATGATGTCCTTCTCCAGGAACTGATCCCTATTGATAATATGACCAAAGTATGTGTGATGTAGTCTCATCATTCTTGCTTCTAAGGAGCATTCCGGCTATGCTTCTTCCAAGATAGATTTGTTCAGTCTTTTGGCAGAGCTCATTCCAAGAGCTAAGGTCGTTCTCTCCAAAGCCACATGGTTGCAGAAATGGATGTTGGGAGGACAATCACAATATGCTTCTGCCTGCCTCCAATCTATATTAATGCTGCTTTTTGAGCATAAATGTTGACCTCTCCCTTACTTCTGCTTAGTTAAATACTCCTCAAGTTTTAAGGATAAGGTCAAGACTCATCTTACTATAAGAATCTTTCCTTGACTGTTGCATGCCCACTTGCTACCTTCTTTGTTAGACTTTTATTTTTGTACCACACAATATATGGCTAGATTATATTCTGCTGTTTAAAGTTAACTCAGATGTTTTTGAATGGGAGAAAGGATTGGGGGCATAAACAAATAACAAAACTGTATTAGTCAGAATTCACCAGAGAAATAGAACAAACGTACATAATTCTAACTAATACCATTTTGTTATACACACATAGTTTTTTGTTTTTTGTTTTTTTTAATAAAGAAAATAGGCTTACACAATTGTCTAGAATGGCAAATCCAAAATCCATAGCCAGGCTGATTGGAAACTCTGGCAGTACATCTCTATTACAGTCTAGAGGCAGAATCCTTCTCCCTTGGGAAACCTTAAGTTTTGCTCTTAAGGCCTTCATTGGATGAATGGATGAGGCCCACCTACATTAAGGAGGTTAAGCTGCTTAAAGTTAACTGATTGCAAATGTTAATCACATGTAAATAACCTTCGTAGCAACATCTAGACTAGTGTTTGACTGAAGAACAGGGCACCAGAGCGTAGTCAAGTTGATAAATAAAATTAATCATCACAGAAACACATTCTTACATATTCTCTGTACTTGTTTCATGTGGGTTCCTTTCGTCCTTCAAATCAGATTATACACTCTTTGAGACATAGGTTTTGCCCTTTATTTCTCCTGTGCCTCACAGAATTGGACCAGAGTATAAACAAAAGGTTATTATCATCTAATTTTTAGTGATCCAAAACACAGCATTGATTATTATTGCTAAGTCCTTGGTCATTAACATTTTAAAACTTACTTTTAGAGATTATATTTGGCTTAGTCGTAAAATGGTATACATTTCAGTAAAAAAAAAAAAAAAAAAATTCAATATTTTCAATTTAGTCACATAATATTCCAGTTTTAGTTTCTTATGTCTTATGTTAAGTAACTATATGTTATAGTAGAATGTAGGCTATGTACAGAAATTATTTTAACCTGGAAAGAAATTTCCAGCCATGCAAGAACTATTACATAAAGTCGCAAAGTCTCTTAAGTGATTAATAAATGTTTGGTCTTATTAGGCTCTAGTTCATGTTTGCTTATTCATTGGAAAATTAAAATAAATCCCCTAATTTTCATAATGATTTTATCATATGTTAATCTTCTTTGCAACTCCTCTGAGGGAGTGTGGACAATGAGGCTTTCAATAAACGAAGGTTAAAGGTTTTAAGATTTTAAATCACTATATAAATCATCATTCCAAATGCTTATGGTTTTCTTAAGCTCTTTGTAAATGTCTGTATTGTTTTTTCTGTTTAATGTAATTCCTAAATAAATGATGAGCTACCATAAGTCCTCTTTAAAATAAGATTTTTTTGAATTATAGGAAAATGATTGATATGCTGTAAATTATAGTTCTTAAAAGTGTGAATCCTGGAGCCACACAGCTTGTGTTTGAATCCTAACTGAATAGTCTTGAATACTAGTTGATGGACTTTGGGCAAGTTACTAAATTCTCTTGTGCCTCAGTTTTTTCATCTGTAAAATGGTGATAATAATAATACTTATGTCACAGGATTTGTATGAGGGTAAAAATTTGGGTTAACTTCATATCTACATATGGGTTGTATACAAAATGTCATAGAATTACAGACATTCCTGTGCCTTCTCCATATTTGATATTATTGAGCCCATTGTTTAGGCTGTTGTGTCCATCCACCTCACTGAGGGTTTTCCTCATTTTCACTGATGCTCTACTTTCCCAAACATGATGTGCTTTTCTAGCAATTGGTTGTATTAAAATGAACTCTTACTATCCTTGCTTCTAAATAGCGTTTCTGTTGTTTTTCTTCTAATACTGATTTGTTCATTCTTTGGGCAGTCCATGGTATATTCAATATTCTTCACCAACACCAAAACTCAAATGCATCAATTCTTCTGTCTTCTTTTTTTATTGTCCAGGTTTTGCATGCATATGAGGTGATTGAAAATACCATGACTTGGATCAGGTGCACCTTCATTATCAAAGTTGTCCTAGTGACATCTTCAATGATCCCACTACCTGTCTGTCAGTTTGTTGTACTGTGGTGGCTTGCAAGTTGCTATAGTGCCAGAAACTATGCCACTGTTTTTTCAAATACCAGCAGGGTCATCTTTGGTGGACAGGTTTCAGCGGAGCTTCCAGACTAAGACAGATTAGGAAGCAAGGTCTGGTAATCTATTTCCAAAAGCTAGCCAACGAAACCTTATGGATAACAAAATATAGAAACTAAAGGTGGCAAAACCTATTTGTTCTTTATTGAAATAATATTGATCTTAGTTATATGCTGCTTAAGCTAACTTAAATAAAATATCTAACTTATTATAGGTATACAAGGGCATCTTTGTAGACCCCAAAGGAGCAAATGCAGCTATTGGCCACTAGGGCTGGAAGGGGGATCTGGAAAGCTGCAGAATCAAGGCAACATGCCTCTCTCTCTCATTCTCTCTCTCTCATAGACTTCAAGGGCTGTTCATTAAGCATCTCTCTGCAGGTTGGGTTCATGATTTTCTTTTTTTTCAGATAGACTTCTTTTGCTCCATTGCACATAAGCCTGACCTAGCTTCTTCTACCTTGGCATTGTGTCCTCTAACAAGTCAAGTGCTCAACAGAGATCAAGTAGAGGTACTGTGCCATGATAACTGAATTTTGAGAGAAAGTTTGATTGGTCTAGTTCAAGTAAAGGTACTGAGCCACACAGGAAGCATCAAAACAAGATGGAAGGAATACACAGGGTCACTGTACCAAAAATAATTGGTTGACATTCAGTCATTCCAGGAAGTAGCATATGATCAAAAACTGATAGTACTGAAGAAGTCCAAGCTGCACTGAAGACATTGATGAAAAACAAGGCTTCAGGAATTGACAGAATACCAATCAAGATATTTCAACAAACGGATGCAGGGCTGGAGGTACTCACTCATCTATGCCAAGAAATTTGGAAGACAACTACCTGCTCAACTGACTGGAAGAGGTCCATATTTATGCCTATTCTAAAGAAAGATGATCCAACAGATAGTGGAAATTATCAAATAATATAATTAATATCACACACAAGTAAAATTTTGCTGAAGATCATTCAAAAGTGGTTTCAGCAGTACATCGACAGAGGACTGCCAGCAGTTCAAGCCAGATTCAGAAGAGGACATGGAACCAGGGATATCATTGCTGATGTCAGATGGATCATGGCTGAAAGCAGAGAATACCAGAAAGATGTTTATCTGTGATTCATCGACTATGCAAAGGCATTCGACTGTGTGGATCATAACACATTATGGATAACATTGCAAAGAATGGGAATTCCAGAACACTTAATTGTGCTCATGAGGAACCTGTACATAGACCAAGAGGCAGTTGTTTGGACAGAACAAGTGAATACTGCGTGGTTCAAAGTCAGACAAGATGTGCATCAGGGTTGTATCCTTTCATCATACTTATTCAATCTGTATGCTGAGCAAAGAATCTGAGAAGCTGGACTATATGAAGAACAGGGCATCAGGATTGGATGAAGACTCATTAACAACCTACATTATGCAGATGACATGACCTTGCTTGCTGAAAGCAAAGAGGACTTGAAGCATTGACTGATGAAGATCAAAGACTCCATCCTTCAGTATGGATTACACTTCAACATAAAGAGAACAAAAATCCTCACAACTGGACTGATAAGCAACATCATGATAAATGGAGAAAAGATCGAAGTTGTTGAGGATTTCATTTTACTTGGATCCACAATCAACACTCAGGGAAGCAGCAATCAAGAAATCAAACGACTCATGATTGTGAGGATGGTGCAGGACCAGGCAGCGTTTCATTCTATTGTGCATAAAGTGAGTTAGAATCAACTCGACGGCACCTAACAACAACATTTTACAAAAATATTAGTCTGTAATGGAGTGGGGTAAGGGAAGCCATGTTCTTCCCCACATATAGTTACATAGTTTGAGAAGCACTAGTCTGGAAGGGAAGTTAAGGGCTCTGGTTTAGCACATTCCCTTGCTCCCATGGAGTCCTTGCCGCAAAAGGATGGGCCCTGCCAGAGTAGAGCTGAGTAGGACCCTCAACAATGAAAGACTGAGATCAGGGCCCCTCTTGCCTGAGCTTAAAGACAGTACTAGGTGGTGGAAGGAAGGGTGTATATCTGTAGGTGTTAATGATATTTAATTATTGGATGAAGATAAGGAAGATACTTAATTTATATGAAGTAGGAGGTTTCTGTCACTAATGAAGAAAGGGACGAAATTGATTTTTTTAACCAAGGAGGTTTTACTTTTGCATTTAATAAATAGAAATTATGGAAAAATATTCACAAAGCTATTTATTAAAAAATTTAGAAGCTCATGAAATGCAACAATTATACTTAGTGATATTAATTTTTAAGGAAGATGTTAATAAATGAGAAGATGTAAGAGTGGGCTAGTGTTTCATCTTTAAATAACATGGGACTCATTCAAATTAGATATGGGTTGAAATCTACTCAAGAATTTTGAGGATGAATGATATGATCGAAATGAGAAATGTTATTTCACTAATAGTAATTGGCTTTTTAAAATTAAAAAGGAAAGATAAAAAGTGAACACATTATACTTGTGTTTATGATTTGGTAATAACAATAACTATGACCATAATAAATATAAGCCATAATATTACTATACTTCTTTAAACTTATGTAGCCAGTTTATTGAACAGTCTATATTAAATGGGATATAAATTAGAAAAAAATTTTTTAATCACTACTTTTAAGTGTCTTATGCTAGATTTCCCTTCTAACTTTTGGTGCTATCATTGGCAAACCCTAAAGCTTACTGGTTCAACTTAGTCCAACTAAAGGCTTTAATTTTACGTCTTATCAAAAACTTTTTGTGTTTTTTCTAGCTTGGGCCTAATCCTTAAACAGAGGATTGGCGCTGAGGAAGTGGTAATGGTGAGTGGAAAGGTGAGGGAATAATCTGTCCTTTCATTCTTCCTTCTCCTCCTAGCTTAGTTATCTAGTGCTGCTGTAACAGAAATATCACAAGTGGATGGCTTTAACAAGCAAGTTTATTTTCTCACAGTCTAGGATGCTAAAAGTCTAAATCCAGGGCTCCAGCTCCAAGGGAAGACTTTCACTTTCTGTCGGTTCTGGGGGAAGGTCCTTGTCATCAATCTTCTCCTGGTCTAGGAACTCCTCAGCACAGGGACTCCAGGTCCAAAGGACACCCTCCACTTCTGTCTCTTCTTTCTTGGTGATATGAGGTGCTTCTCTCTGCTCGCTTCTCTCTTTTATATCTCGAAAGAGATTGACTCAAGAGACAACCTAATCCTGTAAATTGAGTCCTGCATCATTAACATCATAGAGGTTAGGATTTACAACACATAGATTAATCACATCAGATCACAAAATGGTGGACAACCACACAATACTGGGAATCATGGACTAGCCAAGTTGACACACATTTTTGGGGGACACAATTCAGTCCATAACACCTCTCCCTCCTTCTCTTTCTCCTCCAGAGTTGGGTTCATAGAAAAACAGATTAGTGGAAAAGAATCAAAATTGTTAAATCATTGTTCTGTTGTAATCAGATCTTTGATGTCCTCTGTGTGGCAAGCCTTCAAATGTGAGCACTTCATATTGCCCATTTCTGCACTCTTTGGTAGCCTGAAGGCACATTTGCACTCTGTAGTTCCCTAATACTGATGCTGAACTCCTTTATTGACTTGTTGTAAAGCATTTATTTTCACTCCCAAGCTGCTGCATTTGGTAGTACTCACAGAATTTCACTGCCACTTAAGGATAATTTGAGTCTGGTTACCTTTGTGGTGTCCATTTGGTTTAGGGGAAGCTGCTATTGCAGCTTCTGTCCTTGCCTGGTTTTCATGGGTACTGTAGTCAGTCTTTAGAATTCACAGTACTCTGAGCAGGAAGCAAGCACCAATCTCTATGCTCAATGATATCTCAGTTTCTTGGGGGACTGTTCGCCAAGTTCTTTCAATAATTGCCTCATCACTCTGCACACGACATCATGCCAGTAGTGGGTCTCTGAGCATCTGTAGCTCAATGAGTGTTAGCCAGGGAATGAGATGCTTTGTCTCCCCTTCTTTCAATCTCTCCATATCCCTGAGTGGTTCTCTGGGTGCTCCCCAACTTGGCTTGGATGGCTGTAAGCAATCCCTTTGACTTCTGTATGGGGAAGAGACCGTCTTCTTTGTATTTCTATAGAATTTCTAGAAGTCTATATTTATAAATTGATTGGTGGTAGTAAGGATGAATCTCTGGACTGTTCTGCTACCCAGAAGGGATGTCTTGAATCCTTTCTATCTGTTTTATATATTGTTGGTTTGAGGGCTTTAGCCAAAACTCTGAGAAAAAGGAAAAGTCATTTCAACAACTTGTAACATCTGTTGTCTAATTTAATCTTCACCATGAAGTCTTGAGATCTGTTGGATCTCTGTTGGAGATCTGTTGAATTATGTCCCCTTAAAAGATATATTGAAGTCCTAACCCCTATACCTGTGAATGTGACCTCGTTTAGAAACAGGGTCCCTTGTTGGTGCGAATGGTCAATGCACTCAACAGCTAACTAAAAGGTTAGAGATTTGAGTCCACCCAGAGATGCCTCAGAAGAATGCCCTGGTGATCTACTTTTGAAAAATTTGCCATTGAAAACCCTATGGAGCACAGTTCTACTCTGACACATATGGGCTCAACATTAGTCAAAATTAACTTGATGGCAATTGGTAGTGATTTGGAAACAGGCTTTGTTGTTGTTGTTACTAGTTAAATTAAACAAAGTCATACGAGAATAAAACACAAACTTGTTGATGTTGAGTTGATCCCGTCTCAGAGCGACCCTATAGGATGGAGTAGAACTGCCCCATACGGTTTCCAAGGATCTGCTGGTGGATTTGAAATGCCGACATTTTGGTTAGCAGGTGTCTTAGTTATCTAGTGCTGCTGTAACAGAAATACCACAAGTAGATTGGTTTAACAAACAGAAGTTTATTCTTTCACAGTCTAAGAGGCTAGAAGTCCAAATTCAGGGTGTCACCTCCAGGGGAAGGCTTTCTCTCTGTTGGCTCTGGAGGACGATCCTTGTCGTCAGTCTTCTCCTGATCAAGGAGTTTCTCAGTACTGGAACTTCAGATCCAAAGGATGTGCTCTGATCCCGGCGTTGTTTTCTTGGTGGTGTGTTGAGGTCCCCATGTCTCTCTGCTTGATTCTGTCTTTTATATCTCGAAAGAGATTGGCTTAAGACACCATCAATCTTGTAGCTTGAGTTCTGCCTCATTAACATAACTGTCACTAATCCCATTTCATTAACATCATAGAGATAGGATTTACGACGTATAGGAAAATCATATCAGATGACAAAATGGTGAACAATCACACAATACTGGGAATCATGGCCTAGCCAAATTGATACACATATTTTTGGGGAACACAAAAATTTAATCCATGACAGCAGGTGAATTCCTATCCACTGCACCTACAGGATTCCCACCAGACTAGATAGGTCCTCATTCTAATCCCTTCTGACTAGTGTCTTGCAAAAGGGGAGAACATATACAAAAACAGAGTAACACACTGGGGGAAAGTTCCATGTGAAGATACACCTACAAACAGCAAAGACACACCAAGGATTGCCACCAGCCACTAGAAGCCAGAAGAGGGTCATGGGACAGTTCCTCCCTCAAAACCCTCAGAAGGAATAGAATGGCTGATATCCTGATTTGAACTTCTAGCCTCCAGAACTCCAGAAAATAAATTTCTATTTTTTTAAAGTCACTCACTTTGTGGTATCTTGTTATGGCAGCCAAGGAAACTAAGAGAGATAGGTATTATTTTCTCCACTTTACAAATGAGGGAATGAATCCTCAGAAGTTAAGGGACTGATTCAATCTGTACATACAGTTAAAGGCTCTTTTGGAGCAGAGCCGTGATGGTTGATTCATCTCCAGATTTAAGACTTTCAACTCTTTCTACCAACTTATCTACCTTGAAAGTCCATCTCCTCTGAAATCAATAAGCGTATATATTTCCTGGATATTTAAGACTTAAAAAAATATAAGAAAAAGCAAATATGAATAAGTGACAAATATTTAGTCTTTTATTTTTAGAAGGCTTTAAAAAAAATTCTAGGAAGAAAATAAATCTGACTTAATTCGATACCCATTTCTATATGTTCCCTACTTACTTTTCAGAATTGTGACAGAGCTGTCTTGTTCATTGTGACATAAATGCTCACTCCATAGACACTGAAAAATTAAGAAAACCTCATCTATTTTTCCAGTCTGTTAGTAAGTCCATATTTTATTTGTCTTCCTTCTTCATTTTCAGCTGTACTTTGCTAATAAGAAAAAGCCAACATTTTTCTAGCAATCAAAATCCATTCACAATACTAAGCTCCAATTATTTAAAGAATGAATTGCATTTTGCAATTTTGGCTGGTTTAAAGAGTGGATTCAGTAAATATCTTGCCTGGAAAAAGAGATAATAGGTTCACCAGGGATATCATCCCTTAAGTCAGAGTTACACAACAGTAGTTTGTTTAATCCCTTCCTTTCCCTTGCCCCCGGTAATGACATTTCATTAACATTTTAACTTCTATGGGGAAAAAAATCATTTTAGTTTATAGCTTTAATAAACTACCTAGGGTATGTTTTCTGTGAGCTTCTTTTTTTTTTTTTAGAATAGCTTCTAACAAATTCTAATATTAGTTTTCATTTTGAATTCTTAGCAATGTCTACTGACCCACTGAGATTTTCAATACCTAGTTTGGGACAAATTTATATTATGCAGAGCGGCCAAACCCTAACTGCATGGACTTAGAGTACAAAAGAAGCAGATTCATACACCAAGCTTTACTCTGCTTATGTTGTGAAGGAATATCATTGATCATGGACACTCCTCTTATCACCCTTATTTAGCATATTTGCCAAGTATCATTCACATTTCCTCTCTGCTAGATGGAGAGGGTACAGGTTGTCTCTTTCATGAACAGTTTTACTGAGCACTGGTCCTCCCGAATTTGATAATTATAGGATTTTTTTCTGGGATTGTACTATTTTTTTTAATTAGCTTTAAATATAAAATATTTACTGAATTTATTAAATTGTTAAACATTAATGACATTGAAATGTACAACAAACATACATTTATCGTTGCTATCCAATCTCCCTTTACCCAGTGACTAATGCTTGCTCCCTAGTTGAGAATGGCTGCCTCAGCGTTTGTTCTGCGGCCTACATGGCGGCTTCTTCTCTTTCCTCTTACTCTTCTTGCCATCTTTTTATGTGAAGTGGTTCAATCTTTACTCAGTGCTCGTTTATGTAACTGGGCTTTACGTCCCTGGATATAGTCGGACATGTGTTCATTTCCCCCTTTTCCTGAAATCATTCTAATTGTTAGTTTTCTCTTTTCTGTTCCTATTTTTCTCTCATTCATACATTCATTCATTTTTGTATCAAAAAACTCACTGTTCCCCTGTAATGCCGTGGCTGCTGCTGCTCCTCTCTGTGCTTATGCTTTTAGGGCCAATTTCACAGGCTCACCTTCACCTGTCATGCTACACAGACTTACCCTGAGCTGTCTGGCTCATCTTGGTCCAAAGCTCACATTCTTCGGGCCACTCGCCCCTAAAAATAGCTTGTGTCACCTGTTTCATAAAAAGTGTGTTCTTATTTAAATTTTCTACCATATAATAACCCATCTCTCCCCTGTGGTTTAGATAGGGATGCATGCCAATCAGAAGATAGTCCCTGTCAGTCAGAAATTAACTCAGTCGCTGACAATGCCTTATGGTGACTGAGCCATGTTTTCCTTCCTCTTCTTCCCTGAATTACAAGAAGAACTATTTCACTTCTCAGGAAATTAAACATTTTTTAGAGAAGAATCTAACAGGCAAGTAATTCCCTAGAACAAAAAGATTATAACGTTTTCTGGTCTTCTCCCTATAGTGACCTCAACTGTAGCTATGAAGCAAGATTAAGTGGCTATATTATACAAGTTATGGTTGGTGAAGAATATTGAATATACCATGGACTGCCAGAAGAATGAACAAATCTGTCTCAGAAGAAGTACAGCCAGAATGCTTCTTAGAAGCGAGCATGGCGAAAATTTGTCTCACGTACTTTGGACAGGTTATCAGGCAAGACCAGTCCCTGAAGAAGGACATCATGCTTGGTAAAGCAGATGATCAGCAAAAAAGAGGCAAACCCTCGACAAAATGGATTGGCACAGTGGCTGCAACAATGAGCCCAAACATAACAACTGTGAGGATGGCCAGGACAGGGTAGTGTTTCATTCTGTTGTACATAGGGTTGCTATGAGTTGGAAATGACTCAATGGCACCTAACAACAACAATGACAGAAAAACTTTTTAATTTTTAGTTACTTATTGCCTATCTGATTCAAGTTACTGAAGACTTAGAATTATTGAGGTTCAAGGTGTGTGCAACTCAAACAGAATTTAAATAAAAGCATCCATGACCACTGATGGCCATTATTAGCTTCATTCATTCAATATTTATTAATGACTGTCTATGTACCTGGCATTGTTTTAGGTGTTTAGTATATGGAAATGAATAAAATAGACAAATGCTTTGCCTTCATATAGCTTACATGTTAGTTGGGGAGACAGGCAGTAAACAAGTAGTCAGGAAGACAGGCAATAAACAAGTACGTAAGTATATAATGTAATGTCAAGTGGTTAAAGTATATAATAGGAAGAAGAAAAGGATATCATAATCTAAAAAAGTAGTATATTGAGCTTGGAATGACCACAAGTACACTTCTATGTGCTATTCCTAAGACATGAACATTGTTTTCTCATATGATTTGTGGTGGAATTTTTAGAACATAAACTTTATATATTGAAATGTAACATAAATAGGAAGAGTATACAAATCATGAGTTTACAAATCAGTGAATTTTTTTCACTAATATACACAGTAGTATAACCACTATTTAGATCAAGAAATAGAATATTACTAGCACCCTAGAATCTACCCTCATGTCCTTTTAAGTCCCTAAAATCTCCTCCCTAAAGGCAACTACTAAGCTGTTTTCTTTACCACCAATTAATTCTGTCTGTTTTTGAATTTTAAATAAGAGAAATCATATAATCTGTCTGCCTTCTTTCCTTCATTGAGATCATCACCCCCACACGTCTGTCACTTTGTCTACTGTGGTGGCTTGCATGTTGCTGTGATGCTGGAAGCTATGCCACCGGTATTCAAACAACAGCAGGGTCATCCAAGGTGGTCAGGTTTCAGCTGAGCTTCCAGACTAAGACAGACTAGGAAAAAGGACCCAGTAGTCTACTTCTGAAAAGAGTTAGCCAGTGAAAACCTTATGAATAGCAGCAGAACATCATCTGATATAGTGCCAGAAGATGAGCCTCTCAGGTTGGAAGGCACTCAAAACACGACTGGGTATTTGTATATTGGAAGAGCTGCCTCCTCAAAGTAGAGTCGACCTTAATGACGTGGATGGAAGTCAAGCTTTTGGGACCTTAATCTGCTGATGTGACATGACTCAAAATGAGAAGAAATACCTGCAAACATCCATTAATAATCAGAATATGGAATGTATGAAGTATGAATCTAGGAAAATTAGAAATTGTCAAAAATGCAATGGAATGCATAAACGTCTATATCCTAGGCATTAGTGAGCTGAAATGGACTGGTATTGGCCATTTTGAATCGGACAATAATATGGTCTACTTAGCCAGGAATGACAACTTGAAGAGGAATGGTGTTGCATTCATCTTTGAAAAAAAAAATTCAAGATCTATCCTGAAGTATAACTCTGTCAGTGATAGGATAATATATACACACTTACCAGGAAGATCAGTTAATACGAATATTATTCAAATTTATGCACTAACCACTAAGGACAAAGATGAGGAAATTGAAGGTTTTTGCCAACTTCTGCAGTCTGAAATTGATCAAACTTGCAATCAGGATGCATTGATAATTACTGGTGACTGGAATGCAAACACTGGAAACAAAGAAGAAGGATCGGTAGTTGGAAAATATGGCCTTGGTGATAGAAACGATGCCAGATAGAATTTGGCAAGACCCACGATTTCTTCATTGAAAATACCTTTTTACACCAACATAAATGGTGACTATACACGTGGACCTCACCATATGGAATACACAGGAATCAAATGGACTACATCTGTGGAAAGAGACAATGGGAAAGCTCAATATCATCAGTCAGAACAAGGCCAGAGGCCAACTACGGAATAGACCACCAATTGCTCATATGCAAGTTCAAATTGAAACTGAAAAAAATTAGAACAAGTCCATGAGAACCAAAATATGACCTTGAGTATATTCCCACCTGAATTTAGAGAACATCTCAAGAACAGATTTGACATGTTGAACACTAATGACCAAAGACCAGGTGAGTTGTGGAATGAAGTCAAGGACATCATACATGAATAAAGCAAGAGGTCATTAAAAAGACAGGAAAGAAAGAAAAGACCAAAATGGATGTCTGAAGAGACTCTGAAACTTCCTCTTGAATGTCGAGTAGCTAAAGAAAATGGAAGAAATGATGAAGTACAAGAGCTGAACAGAAGATTTCAAAGGGCAGCTCAAGAAGACAAAGTCAAGTATTATAATGACATGTGCAAAGACCTGGAGATGGAAAACCAAAAAGGAAGAGCACACTCGGCATTTCTAAAGCTGAAAGAACAGAAGAGAAAATTCAAGCCTTGAGTAGTGATATTGAAGGATTCTGTGGGGAAAGTATTAAATGACGCAGGAAGCATCGAAAGAAGATGGAAGGAATACAGAGTCAGTATACCAAAAAGAATTGGTCTACATTCAACCATTTCAGGAGGTAGCATATGATCAGGAACTGATGGTACTGAAGGAAGAAGTCCAAGCTGCACTGAAGGCATTGGTGAAAAACAAGGCTCCATGAATCGACAGAGTACCAATTGAAATGTTTCAATAAACAGATGCAGTGCTGGAAATGCTCACCTGTGTATGCCAAGAAACTTGGAAGACCTGGCCAAGCAACTGGAAGAGATGTATAGTTATGCCTATTCCAAAGAGAGGTGATCCAACTGAATGTGAAAATTATTGAACAATATCACTAGTATCACACCCAAGTAAAATTTTGCTGAAGATCATTCAACAGCAGCTGTGGCAGTATATTGACAGGGAACTGCCAGAAATCCAAACTGGATTCAGAAGAGGATGTGGAACCAGAGATATCATTGCTGATGTCAGATGGATCTTGGCTGAAAGCAGAGAATACCAGAAAGATGTTTACCGGTGTTTTATTGACTGTGCAAAGGCATTCGACTGTGTGCATCATAACAAATTATTAATAACGTTGTGAAGAATGGGAATTCCAGAACACTTAATTGTGCTCAGGAGAAACCTGTGCATAGACCAAGAGACAGTCATTGGAACAGAACAAGGCAATACTGTGTGGTTTAAAGTCAGGAAAGGTGTGTGTCAGGGTTGTGCCCTTTTACCATACCTATTTAGTTTGTATGCTGAGCAAATAATCTGAGAAACTGGTCTATACGAAGAAGAACAGGCCATCAGGATTGGCATTATGCAGATGACACGATCTTGCGTGCTGAAAGTGAAGAGGATTTGAAGCGTTTACAATAAATATCAAAGACCACTGCCTTTGGTATGGATTACATCTCAGCATAAAGAAAACAAAAATACTCATAACTGGACCAGTAAGCAACATCATGATAAATGCAGGAAGACTGAAGTTGTCAAGGATTTCATTTTACTTGTATCCACAATCAACACCCATGGAAGCAGTGGTCAAGAAATCAAAAGACTCATTGCATTGGGCAAATCTGCTGCAAAAGACCTCTTTAAGGTGTTGAAAAGCCAAGATGTCACCTTGAAAGCTAAGGTGCGCCTGACTCAAGTCCATGGTATTTTCAATCGCCTCATATACATGCGAAAGCTGGACAATGAATAAGGAAGACCGAAGAAGAATTGATGCCTTTGAATTATGGTGTTGGCGAAGAATATTGAATATACCATGAGCTGCCAAAAGAACAAACAAATCTGTCTTGGAGGAAGTACACCAGAATGTTCCTTTGAAGCAAAGATGGTGAGATTACCTCTCACATACTTTAGACATGTTATCAGGAGGGATCAGTCCCTAGAGAAGGACATCACTCTTGGTAAAGTACAGTGTCAGTGAAAATGAGGAAGACCCTCAGGGAGATGGACTGACACATTGACTACAACAATGGGTTCATGCATAACAATGATTGTGAGGATGGCACAGGATCCAGCAGTGTTTCGTTCTGTTGTACATAGGGTCACTATGAGTTGGAACCAACTCGATGGCATCTAACAACATTTAAAATTCCATTGTATGAATACAATATAATTTATTCATTCTACTGTTGATGGACATTAAAAAGTGTTGTTTCCAATTTTTAGCTATTACAAGTAGTATTGCAATGAATATTCTTATAATTGTCTTTTATTAACATTTTTAATTTCTGTAATGTATATAAATAGGAATAAAATTGCTTGGTGATAGGTTATGCATATACTTAATTTTAGTAGATATTGCCAAACAGTGGTACCATCCACTTCCAGAAAAAGTGCAGGAGAGTTTGAGTTACTCCATATTCTCATGAATACTTGGTGTTATCATTTTTTTTTAAACTTTAGCCTTTTTTGATGTTATCTCATTGCAGTTTTACTTTGCATTTCCATGATGAGTAATAGGCACATATTCATGTTTGCTAATCATTTGAATATTATCTTTTATGAAGAGGTTGTACAAGTCTTTCATTCATTTTTCTGTTGGGTTGTCTATCCTTCTTCTTAATGATTTGTTCTGCACGCAAGTTCTTTGTTCAATAAATAAATTGAAAAATGTCCTCTCTTACTCTGTGGCCTACCTTTTCACTCTCTTGAAGGTATCTTTTGAAAAACAGTGAAAAATATGGCTAGTGCTTTTGAACTAAGTAATTAATCAGTTGTTGTTGAGTCATCTCCAACTCATGGCAACCCCACATGCATCAGGGTAGAACTGTGCCCATAAGGATTTTCAATAGCTGATATTTTGGAACTAGATTGCCAGGCCATTCTTCCAAGGCACCTTTGGGTAGACTTAAATCTCCAATCTCTTGGTTAGCAGCGGAGTGTGTTAACTGTTTACACCTCCCAGGGACCTCAGATGCTTTTAAGGTCTTGTTTAAAAAGCCTTTGCCTACCCTAATATAGTATCCTTTATTATCTTTTAGAAGTTTTTTTTTTTTTTTTTTTAATGTTTCACATTTGAAGTGATTTTTTAAAATGTGATATAGAAGTCAAGGTTCTTTTTTTTTTTAATCTATAAAGGCATGTCATGTACTCAGCATCATTTATTAAAAATTATCTTTTTTTCACTAAGTTGTAGTGATCTTTGTCATAAACAAGTTGACTGTATACCTTTTGGTTTGTTTTATACATTCTCTATTCTGTTTTATTGGTATATTTATTTATTCTTGTTCCAATATCTCACTGTCTACAAGTGTAAGTCTTCCAACTTTGTTCTTCTTTTTCAAAAAAGTCCTATGGCGTTTTCATTTAAATATTAGAGTTGATTTACACAAACACTTCCTAAAGGGTTTTTGATTAGGATTGCATTGAGTCTATAAAATAATTTGATAAGAAATTACATATTTACAATATTAAATTTTCCAATTCATGAACATAATATATTTCTGCATTTATTTAGGTCTTTCTTAGGTCTTAGTATTTTCTTGTATAAACATCTTTCAAATATTTCATTAAATTTGTTCGTATGATTTGAGTTTTTTTAATGTTATTGTAAAAGATGTTGTTTTAAAATTTTTATTTTCTAGTAATTTGTTGCTAGTATATAAATTTCAATTGCTTTTTATATATTGAACTTATGAAATTCATTTATTAATTCTAATGGTTTATCTATGAAATATATTTAATTTTCTACATACATAATCATGCCATCTGTGAATATAATTCTATTTTTCCCTTTCCATTTTTTATTCCTTTTTAAGTGTCTTATTGAACATACTCAGCTCTCTGTAACAATGCTGAATATAAATGTTCATAGTTTTTAATGTTTCATTGTGGAGCATGATGTTTTCTGTAGGTTTCGTTACAAGTACATAGTCAGATTTGTGAAAGTTTTTTTTTTAAATTAAGATGTAACTCCATTTATTTAAAGAAGAAAAGTTTATTTTTATTTATTTATTTTTTATCTTACTAATTGACCAGGCCTTTAATTTCTTGTATCAGTATTTGACATATATCCTTAAGATCATTGCTTTTTTTTTTTTATTGTACTTTGGGTAAAGGTTTACAGAACAAATATTTTCTCATTAAATAGTCAGTACATATATTGTTTTATGACATTGGTTAACAACCCCACGACATGTCAACATGCTCCCTTCTCGGCCTTGGAGGACCTTTTTTTTCTTTTTGGTGAAAATATACATAGCCAAAGATTTAAGATTTCAAAAATTTCTACATGTACAATTCAGGGATGTTGATTACGTTCTTCCAGTTGTGCTGCTATTCTCACTTTAGATCAAGGTTTACAGAACAAAATAGTTTCTCGTTAAACAGTTAGCACACATATTGCCCTATGACAATGGTTAAGAACTCCACTACATGTCAACACTGTCCTTACTCAACCTTGGGTTCCCTATCACCGCATTTCCTGTCTCCTCCTGCCTTCTAGTCCTTGTGCCTGGACTGCTGTGCCTCATTAGTCCTGTTTTGTTTTATGGGGCTGTCCGATCCCCAGCTGAATGGTGAACCTCGGGAGTGACTTCACCACGGAGCTAAAAGGGTGTCCGGGGGCCATACTCTCGGGGTTTCTCCAGTCTCTGTCAGGCCAGTAAATCTGGTCTTTTTTTGTGTGTGTTAGAATTTTGTTCTATATCCTTTTCCAGCTCTGTCCAGAACCTCTATTGTGATCCCAGTCAGAGCAGTGAGTACTGGTAGCCAGGCACCATCTAGCTGTACTGGACTCTGTCTGGTGGAGGCCTTGGTAGCTGTGGTCCATTAGTCCTTTGGACTAATTTTTTCCTTGTATCCTGTTCTCTTCATTCTCCCTTGCTCCCTAAGGGGTGAGACCAGTGGAATATCTCAGATGGGTGCTCACAGACTGTTAAGACCCCAGACGCTACTCACCAAGGTAGAATGTAGAACGTTGTCTTTATCAACTGTGTTATGCCAATTGAGCTAGGTGTTCCCCGAGACCATGGTCCCCACAGCCCTCTGCCCAGCAATTCTGTCCCTCAGGGAATTTGAATGTGTCTATGCAGCTTCCATGACTTGTGAAAGTTTTTCTGAGAAATTATGTATGAGTTTTACATTTTACCAAACGCTTTTTCAGCATCTCCTGAGCTAATTATATATAATTTTCTCTTTTTTTCTCCCTCCTAATGTGGGGCATTACATTGAATTTTCAATATTATGCCAAACTTGCAGTCTGAGAATAAATTCAACTTGTTTGTGATGTATTTTTTTTAATAATAATCTGGATTAGAGTTGCTAATATTTTGTTAATGATTTTTGCATCTATCTTCATGAGAGTGATAACACTATAATTTGTCTTTCTTGTGATATTCTTGTCAGGTTTTATAGGAACTGTAGAGTTGGGTATTGTTTTCATAATCCAGTCAGTTTATTTTTATCTTTTAATTGAATTATTTAGTCTTTTTACATTTAATTTAACTACTAATACATTTTGGTTTATATCTCCTCTCTTGTTTATTTTTTAATTTCACCCATTCTTTGTCAAAATTCCACCTTTATCCTTGATATTCTTGAGCGTATTAATTCCAGTATTTTAAATTTCCATCTCGGTAACTCCAAAATCTAAATCTCATGTGAATCTATTTCTAGTACATTTTTTTTCCTGTTCTTCGTCCTCTCTCTTGTTCCTGGTAAGTTTTGACTGTCTTATTGGTTTATAGGTTTTGTGTATGAAAAATTGTATAGATTTTGGGTGATATTCTCTTCATCCAGATAGGATTTAACTTGTACTCTGGAAGGCAGATAGTTATGTCAGTCACCTCAATCCAATAAGTGAGCAGTGTGTCTTGAGATTGGTTTCAGCCTTTGTATGACTCAGTCTTCTGGTTTGTGTAGGCTTCTGGGATATAGCCCTCCAGAGGCCCCCAACTGAAGCCTGTGATATTTGTTGGCCTTCTCGTTTGGCACATCCTACAAAAAGCTTTGTTTTTCTTTGCAGTAACCATCTACTTAGCTTTTTAGCCTCTCATCTTGCATAGTTTAAGATTTGACAAATATCTTGACTGACAGAACAGTGTAGCATGTTAAGCTCACTACTTTAAGTATCTCTTCTCTCCAGGTTCTTGCCCCCTGTCTTAGCCTGGGTTCATTAGATAAGCAAAACCAGTAAGAGTAAAAATATATATAGAGAGAGATTTATATCAAAGAAATAACTCATGTGATTGTAGAGGCTGGAACGTCCCAAGTCCATGGATTAGGATAGAGACTTCTCCCGATTCACATTGTCACAGGGGCTGCAAACCCAAGATCTGTAGGCCGGAAAGCAGGGCTCTTGCTTACTGGCTATGAATATTGACAAATCCCAAGACTGGCAAGTAAGCTGATAGCTCAAGTCCCAAGAACTGGAGGTCAGAAGAACAGGAGGCAGCCGCAGGATCCAGAGCAAGCAAAAAGTCAGGATGTCTGCTTATATTCACATGCAGGCCACACCCCCAAGGAAACTCCCTTTCAACTGATTGGCTACTCACAGCAGATTCAATCATGGGAGTGATCACACATAAACTCTGAGAATCATGGCCCGGCCAAGTTGACACACAATCTTAACCATCACACCCCCTCAAGTCCTGGTCAGGCCTGAACTCAAAGTTTTATTTCCCCAGGTCCTTGAGACCGCTGAAAGCATTAGTAACCTGCTGATTTTTGCTTGTTTTACTGACCAGCCTCTCAGACTCTTACCCCAAAGGCCTAAAGATTTGGCAAATCTCTTGAAGGAGAAAATTGGAACACAGGATATCAGCTCAATCTAACAAGCTTCTCTTCTCTTTGGGATTGTAGTAGTTTCCTAGGGCTGCCTAAAAAAATGCAAAGAACAGAAATTTTATTGTCTCACATTTCTGGAGGCTAGAAATCCAAATCAGGTTATCGGCCATGTTGATTTTTTCTGAGAATTTGAAGGAGAATCTGGTCCATGCCTCATTCCTAGCTTCTGGTAGCTCCAGGTGTTCTTGACTTACATTTTCAGTGTCACAAGGGGTCCTTGTTCTGTCTCCCTGTCTTTGTATCTTCTCCTCTTTTATAAGGACATCAGTCATATAGGATTAAGACTCTCCCTACTGCAGTATGACCTCATGTTAGCCTAGATGATAACATCTAAAAAAATGCTATTTCCAAACAAGGCCATGTTCACAGGTACCAGCGCTTAGGACTTCAACATACGTTTTTTGGAGCACACAATTCAATCCATAACGAGGCTCTTGATCCCTTAAGATCCGGCAATTTTGAAGCTCTCCAATTAAGTCCAAAATGATTTTTTTTTAAAATTTTCCAGTTTTTCTAATTGTTCTTGGTATGAGTTTTGATCTGCTAGCAGCTACTTTGCCATAGCTAAAAATGGAAGTTGTAACAGCATTTTCGTCTAGTCTATATAAAGTATGATCTAATGACAAATGGTCATTAATCTAGCTCTTAAAAAATATCAGAGGAACATCTTAGTTAAATCTTAAACGAAAAAGAAGGATTGAACAGACTGAGATTTTAAACTAAGGAAGGGCACTAAAGGTCATAATTCATCAACAACATGGGTGACATGAGGATTACCATTATTGTACCAATACTAGAATTTTAGGCTGCCGTCAAGTATCAACATGAATGAAAAGAAGTAGAGTAGGTTGTTAACAATCCAATAGAATTTAACAGACACTTTTTACCATGATTTTTTTTTACAAAGACTTTCGTTTTCTTGCACTGCAATGAACAAGAGCTGCCATTTATAGCCCTGATCCTATTTACTCGATTTCAGTGAGAAAAATCACAGCTTTTTGTTGCTGGAGGAATGTTTGCTGAAACCTCTGCAAGAAAAGCAAGAAAGTCCCTACTGTGGAGTGTCCTGACACCAGCATTGGAGACATGCTTTTCAGACTTGTGAGGGAGGGACAGATAAAAATAAAATCACAACCTTAAAGGGGAACAATGTAAGTTTGAGAGAAACTTGACCAGAGCCAGCTGTTACAGTTTATATGCAATGGAAAAGTGCAGGCTTACATAACAGAAAAAAAGTAATGTACATTAGGGCTAGCCTTCATCCTCCGTATAGGATTTGTTACTGAGGGAATCTGTGCATTCCCAGGAAAGAGAAGCCAACCATCTAATAATAAGAAGTATTTCTCTATGTAGTTTTTGTTTTTTTTCAGTAACTTTAGAAACAGCTTTTTAGGCAGGGACTGAAATATAATGATATGTAAGGTAGATAGGAGGTCACTATTTAACAAGCATGTAAATGCAAAGTGTCTTCAGTCTGGTGGGTGACTTAAAGGAAAGATAGCTCAAAGAGAATGGAGAACCCAACACAAGAAGTTTAGAGAAGGCACTTAAGAATGAATAGAAAATGGAACATGATTTCTAACCTACAATATCAGTTTAGTCCTGTTCAGCAAGCATCTATTGAGTACTTATTTTGTACCAGATAGTGTACTGGGTGCTGAATACAAAGATGAAACATATGGGTTTCTCAACCTCAGCACTATTGACATTCTGAGAAGATATTTCTTTCTAGTGGGAGATTGTCCTGTGCATTGTAGGATATTTAGCAGCATCATAGGTCTCTACCCACTAGATGCCAGTAGCACCCCTCTGCCAGTTGAAACAACCGTAAGTGTCTCATATCTTGCTTGCAGGGCAAAATCATCCCCAGTTGAAAACCAGTACCGCAAAGCAACTTGAGTCTAGTGGGAGACACTGAGGAATAAACATAATTTAAATAATAAAAACGTATGGCGAATGAGGTATTCAAATTTGCTGTGGGAGCATAGAAGAGGGACACTTAGCAGAGTTTTGGGTCTGGAATGGGTGCAGAGAGGATTATTGGAGAAGAGAAGTCTAAAATGATTTTGAAGTGTAAGTGGGATTTAGATCCTTTACAGGTGAGAGTCAATATGTGTAGCAAGAAGCAGCATGCCACCTGGTATCAGACCGCCTGGATTCAAACTCCAGCTCCATCATTACTACCTGGGTGAGTCTGGACAAATTACTTTTTTCCCCAGTATTCCCTCAAAGAAAAATTAGAGTCCCTCCCTCAAAAGTTGTTTTACAAATTGAATAAGGAAACCATGTGATATGCTTAGCTCAATGCTTTGCATGTAATAAGCACTCAATACATATTGTATACTAGTGTTGTTATCATTGTTATTAATAACCTTGCAAAAATCCCTCAATAGATTTATTGTAAAAGGATGTAGTAAATGTCTGTTGTGCCCAAGTCAAAATCGTTGTGCAGATATCAAGCTCCAAAGTTCAAAGTTACACAGTTCGATTTAAGGGTATGCTAGATGTGTGCTCAGGTTTTCAGCGACATGAATTTTCCAACAGGAAAGCCATTTAGAAAGGATAATTTGCCACTGATTTCAGTTGAGAATCCTGGATGCTGGGAAGGATCCTATGAGAGTCGCTGGAGAGTTTTACATGTTAATTTAAAAGAATTGTGTTGTTTTTCTTGCATACTCCTAAAATAGAAGAGGCATTTTAAGGAATCTGAAAATTACTAAGGAGGGTCTGAATACAAAATGGAAAGGAGAAATGTAGAGACTCAATGAGCACATTTACCAGGTGAGACTTAGCTATATGTGGCTTCCTGGACCTGTATGATCACTGAGTTAGACAAAATCCTCCTTGTACTTAGTTACCTCAAATAAGCCTTCTGAGTGTTTCTGGTTTTGTGGTTTTTGGCTTTTAGCTATTACAAAAATAGTAATTTGTGGCCAATTACTATTTAAGAGATCAGAGGAAATTTATCTCCTGTTTGTGACTAAGATTCATGAATTACGAAGTTTTGAGACTGTGCAGAATATCTGGGAATACTAGATAGTTCATGTCACTGAGTAGTATGAAAAATCTAGAACCATAAACAAGTGACATAGCATCTTACATGTATAAGATCTAGATGTATATGTCAACATGCCTTTTGGGACAAGTGGATTTTCATAACAAGCAGTTTCATACCTAAGAGCTAGTTCTTTATTGTCTATTTATCATTCTTAGATAGATTACTATTTTACTACTGTCTATAGTAGAAAATATCACAGGACTGGGCAACATTTAGTTATTATACATAAGGGTTCCATCAGTTGGAGCCAACTTGACAGTAACTAACAACTATCAACTTAGTAGAAAAATAGATTATTTTCCAATAAATAACATCCTTTTATCAAATATGATTGATCCTTTAGGGAAATTATTTTTATCTGTTTGTGTATGATTCTCTTTGGCGACATCTGGAGGTCAATGACTCTGAAAGATGAGACATTCTTCAGTGAGTTACTCCTGGTAATTTTATAATCTAATTAACCTCTTGGAAGAGCTACGTTATTTTAACAACAGGAGACAGACACAGTAATTAAACACTTTGGGTATTAACATTATCATTCTATGGTGTGACAAGCAGGATTGTCCAAAGATAACACTGGAAGATCACAAGGGACTGCAGTCAAACTCAGAAAATATATTTTCTGCTCCTCTCTTCTTTTGGGTCTCCACTTACACATATGTTAGACTAAGCAGTAACTTTCATACTGTCCTGTAAGCTTCTGATGCTATGCTCATTTTTTTTAAATCTTTTTATTTTTCTTTCTGTGCATCAGCTTTGATAGTTTCTGTTGCTACATTTTTAGATTTAGTTTTTTTTTCTATAGTATCTAATTTACTGTTAAGTTGAGGTATTGTATTTTTTTTTTAATTTTAGACACTTTTCATTTCTTCTATCTCCCATGCATCTCCTCATTATTCATGATTTTCTTTAAATATTTTTGAAAATATTTATAACTATTTTAAAGTCCTTGTCTGCTCATTCTATCATCTCTTTCAAATGGATCTATGTCTATTAGCTGATTTTTCTTCTGGTTTTGTGCTGTATTTTCTTACTTTTCAACATGTCTAGAAATTTTTGTTTGAATGTTGAACATTTAAGTTACACTGAAGAGTGTTTGCAATTGATAGTCTTTTTTAAATGCTTTTACTTTTGTGGGTCAACTTGATTATTTCAAGGTTTGTTATTTTTATCTTTTTTTTTTTTTTTAAGAGACGATCTAGAACTGTCTTTATTCTGGAGCTAGTTTACTTCTACTACTAAGCCACAATCCTTCTGAGATCTTACTGAATGCCATGGGTGTTCAAATAAGCTTCTCCATGCTGACTAGTTGGAACTAGATTATTTTGCAGCCCTGCATTAGCTTTGAGAATCATTCGACTGGAAATTGACAGCTTTTTGACTGTCTTTGCGGAGTTTTACACTATTAATTCATAGCTTGCTATTTAGTAGCAGACTCAAGATATTCCTATGCAGATTTCTGGATCTCTTTTCTATATAGCGCCCTTCTCCATTGTATTCTGTCCCACAAATTCCAGCTGCCTAGGTTTCCTCAAATTCTGATTTCTAATTACTCAATTCAGAGAGATATTTATGCTCTGTTTGGTTAAATCTGTTGTGTGGTGTAGTCTTGAAAATGACTCCACATGGAAAACTGGGGCAATTGTCCTACCTCATTTTCCATTTCTAGGGATCATAGTACTGTGCTGACTTTAGTACAATATAAGAAACAGTTCTTACGTATAATTTGTCCAGTTTTCTAGTCCTTTATGATGGAAGAGCAAGTTCATTACCTGGTCTATTATAGTAGAAAAGAATGTTTCATTCAGAATTTTAATACTTAATTCAATATTTTCTTGTAAATTGTTAGCTAACAAATCTTTTATTATTTTTTTAGCTGATGCCATACATTTTACAACATGAATCGTTGAATTCTAAAGTTTATTATAAATTTATTATTTCATCACTTCCTGGATGATAAAGAACGGTGAGGGACAAATTCGTGAAGGGAGACCCAGCATCACTGAAGACGGCTGTGATTGCTATTTTATATAAGTCAGATTTGACAGTGGGAGTTGTCCTAACTGAATTAAGACACTTAACTACAACGGGGCTCATTGGACCCCATGGTGGTAGGGTCCAAGTGGCAGCACTCAATTAACAAAGACAAGGTGGACATGGTTACTGTAATGGACAGTGGAATCAAAACAGTTATCAGAATAGTCTGACTCATATGGACTTATGGCATTGGGTACCTAGTCATGGTGTCTCAAGGTATGAAATAGATAGGAAATCTAAATATTTACTTGATCTGTACAAGTGGAAGAATTCTAGGTCAAGTGAAC
Source organism: Trichechus manatus latirostris (assembly GCF_000243295.1). Lineage (NCBI taxonomy): Eukaryota > Metazoa > Chordata > Mammalia > Sirenia > Trichechidae > Trichechus > Trichechus manatus. The sequence goes on from NW_004443953.1 coordinate 9,165,552, forward strand.
TTGAATCACCAGAATAAAGTCACTGCCTCTCAATCAATTTCCAGACTTGAGTGAGTTTACAGACCCACAACCCTTTGAATGAAGGGGAAGTTGAGTTCCCTTGAGGAAGGCCCCACTACACTGCTAAAATTTATACTGTTAATCTTTCTTCCAGCCTTCCCCAAAGGGATCTATGGCCTTTTACTAAAGTGACTGTTCATTGGGGACAATGAAATAATCCCACTTTTCAGGGATTACTGGATACTGGCTCTGAACTAACACTAATTCCAGGAGTCCCAAAACATCACTGTGGTACACCAGTCAGAGTGGGGCCATATGGAGGTCAGGTTATTAGTGGAGTCTTAGTTCAAGTTTGTTTCACAGTGGGTCCAGTGGGTCCCCGAACCCATCCTATAGTGATCTCCCCAGTTCCAGAATGCATAATTGGAATACATATACTCAGCAACTGGCAGAACTTCCACATTTGATCATTGACAAGTGAAGTAAGGGCTATTATGGTAGGAAAAGCCAAGTGGAAGCCATTAGAACTGCCCCTAACTAGAAAAATAGTAAACCAGATTCCTGGAGGGATTTCAGAGATTACTACCACCATCAAAGACTTGAAGGATGCAGGGGTGATGAGTCCCACAACATCCCCATTCAACTCTGCTATTTGGCCTGTGCAAAAGACAGATGGATGTTGGAGAATGACAGTGGATTATCAAAAATTTAACCAGGTGGTGACTCCAATTGCAGCTGTTGTTCCAGACGTGGTTTCATTGCTTGAGCAAATTAATACATCTCCTGGTACCTGCTATGCAGCTATTGATCTGGCAAATGCCTTTTTCTCTACACCTGTTTTGAAGGACCACCAGAAGTAGTTTGCCTTCAGTTAGCAAGGCCAGCAATATACCTTCATCATCCTACTTTAGGATATATCAACTCTCTGACCCTATGTCATAATTTCATCCACAGGGAACTTGATTGCCTTTCCCTTCTACAAGAAATCACACTAGTCTGTTACATCAATGACATTATGCTGATTGGACCTAGTAAAGAAGAAATGTCAATGACTCTGGACTTACTGGTAAAACATTTGCATGCTAGAGGGTGGAAAATTAGTCTGACAAAAATTCAGGTGCTTCCCACCTCAGTGAAATTTCTAGGGGCCCAATGGTGTGGGACATGTTGAGATATTTCTTCTAAAGTGAAGGATAAGGGCAGGGCAAAGACAGTGGAATAGTCGGATGCATCCCTCTTACAACAAAGACCCCCCCCCCAAAAATCAATTATATATGGAAATATAGGAACTCTAATTATAAAAGACAAAGCTGAAGAATCAGACTGAGTGGTGGGGGAAGGAGAGACAATTCAAAAGCAGCAGAGAAGTACTGGTTGCAAGGTCAGTGATGCACTGCTGGCTGGGTCTGCGTGGTGCATGTGGGCTGAGGCGAGCAGCAGCATTTGGGGACCAGCCACATCACATCAGGTGTGGCCAGGTGGTGGCGAGTCTGCACACACCTCTGGAACTTGGCGGAGCACCGCTGGACCTGCAGAAGTTAAGTGCAAGCTTCTAACCTACCACGTGGGGCAAAATAACCTCTCCCACTCCCAGAGTTTCACAGTGGAGAAGTGCTTCCTTCCCCTCGTCCAATCCCCACCCCACTCCACTCCGATACCAGCACTGAAGTATTTAAAAATGCCATGACCCCTAAGCCAGGAACTTAGAGCTCTCTGCTCCCACACAAGTCTTGCAGCCAATTCACCCAGCCACTAGCATAAGGGGTCCATGGACTTGCAGTGCCTTTCACCCCTGCCCAGAACTGTGTGGGCCAATTCAACATCCCATGCTCTCATTAGCATAAAACATCAGGGCATACACCTGAAGCTCATTTTCAACTGCAGCTCTTCCAAGGGGGAGCTGCAGATTTGTGACATTTGACACTGCCTCACCCCCTAAGCTGGGGCCTCACCCACCCACACCGGGGGCCTGAGGGCTGGCAGTATACTCACTCCATCTAGCTACCCATGACAAGGGTCTGAGAATAAGTGGTGTCCCCAGTCTTACCAGCCAACAGCACTGGTTGCCCAAGGATCAGCTGCAATACCACCCCCCCCCGACTCTGTGATGTAGGGGACAAGGACAAGCCTTCCACCTAGGCATCAGGGGGCAGCTGTCAGCCCCCTGCCTTGCTCCACACATAGCCCCCTACTGCAGTCAGATATCTGTGCCTGCTCTGATCATCCCTATGCAGCCCTTTCCATCTAGGACTGTAGGTGAGAGTCTGTACCACACACTCAGTGACTGATGACCTGGACACCTGTTCTGCACCCATGCAAGAAAAGTGAACAGACTTCTGGGCTCACACTCCTAGTAGCTGCTCTGACCACCTGGAGACAGGACTTGAGAGTTTCAAAGACGCGAACAACCAAAGTAGCCCACAAGCCCAGCCTACTTCGGCATATCAAAACAAAACAAAACAAAAAGTTAGGACACAGTAAACAAACATGCTGTAAATAAATATAATAACATTGATGCCTTGGAGACAACAGTCAATATCAAATAACATAAAAATGGGGTCAAGATGGCTCCAGCAAGTGACCAAAATAAAGAACCAGGAAACCTTCTGGAGGAAGATAAGTTAATGGAACTACCTGAAAAAGAATTCAAAAGACTAATCTACAGAGCTCTCCAAGATAACAGGAAGGAGATCAGGCAAAACACAGACTAAGCCGAGTAACACACAGACAAAGTAGAAAACAATGCAAGAACAAAACAACAAAATTAACAGACTGATAGAAACCATATGGAGACAACAGCTACAAATTCAAAAGATTAACAATGAAGTTTCAGAATTAGACAACTCAATAGATGGTCATAGGAACAGAATAGAGAAATAGAAGTAAAAATTAATGAGATTTAAGATAAATCCCTTGACACCAATTTATTTGAGGAAAAATCAAAAAAGAAAAAGAATTTTAAAAAATGGAGAAAGCCTAAAAATTATGTGGGACACTATCAAGAGGAAAAACCTACAAGTGATAAGAGTAACAGAATGAGGAGGAGAGGGAGCGGTGATGACAGAAAACACAGAAAGAATTGTTGAATATTTGCTGGCAAAAACTTAACTGACATCATGAAAGATGAGAAGATATCTATCTAAGAAACTCAATGACCACCATACAGGGTAGACCCCAAAAGAAAATCACCAAGACATATCAAAATCAAGCTTGCAAAAACCAAAGACAAAGATAGAAACTTGAGAGCAGCTAAGGATAAACAAAAAGTCACCTACAAAGGAGAATCAATAAGACTAAGCTCTGGCTACTTGGCAGAAACCATACAGGTAAGAAGGCAATGGGATGATATACATATATAACCTTGAAGGAAAAAAATTGCCAGCAAAGAATTATATATCCAGCAAAACTGTCTCTCAGATATGAAGGTGAAGTTAGGTCATTTCCAGATAAACAGAAAGTTAAGGGAATTTGTGAAAACAAAACAAAATTTATAAGAAATATTAAAAGAAGTCTTCCAGTTACAGAACCAACAATATCAGACAACAATCCAAGACTAGAGCACAGGACAGATCAATCAGTTATCAACCCAGATAGGGAATTACAAAAACAACTCAAAGCCAAAAGACTGAAAATAGGGAATCAGAGACATCAATAAGTTAACAATGACAATGTCAAAACAAAAAATGGAATAAACAACATACTCATAGAGCTGCCATATGGAAAGGAAGTTAAGGTGATATTAAGAAATAAAGGATCACTTTAAACTTAGAAAAATAAAGGTAAATTTTAAAGTAACCAGAAAGTAAATAAACCTACCTATCAAAATAAAAAATAAGAAAAACATAAAGACTCAGCAAACACAAAATCAATAATAATGAAGAAGATGAAAAGAAAATACATAAAGAAAAAAGACTTAGCACAGAAAATTAAGTGGAACAAAGAAACTGTCAATACTACACACAAAAAAATAAATAAAAATGACAGCAGTAAACTCATACCTGTCAATAATGACACCAAATATAAATGATCTAAAGTGTACCAATAAAGAGACAGAGAGTGGCAGAATGGATAAAAAAACACAATCCATCTATATGCTGCCTACAAGAGACACACCTTAGACTTAAAGACACAAACAAATTAAAACTCAAAGGATGGAAAAAAAATATATCAAGCAAACAACAACCAAAAAAGAGCAGGAGTGGCAATATTAATCTCCGAAAAAAATAGAATTTAAAGCAAAATCTGCCACAAAGGCTAAGGAAGGACACTACATAATGATTAAAGGGTCAATACACCAGGAGGACATAACCATAATAAATAATATATGCACCCAATGATAGGGCTCCAAAATACATAAAACAAACTCTAACAGCATTGAAAAGAGAAATAGACAGCTTCACAATAATAGTAAGAGACTTTAACACACCACTTTCAGTGAAGGACAGAAAAACTAGAAAGAAGCTAAATAAAGACATGGAAAATCTAAATGCCACAGTCAATTAACGTGACCTCATAGACATGTACAGAGCATTCTACCCAACAGCAGCAAAGTACACATTCTTTTCCAACGCACATGGAAATTCCCAAGAGTAGATCACAATTTAGGCCCCAAAACAAGCCTTAACACAATCCAAAACACCAAAATATTACAAAGCTTCTTTCCTTTTTCTTTTTTTATTGTGCTTTAAGTGAAAGTTTACAGTTCAAGTTAGTTTCTCATACAAAAATTTATACACACATTACTATGTGACCCTAGCTGCTCTCCCTATAATGTGATAGCACACTCCTCCTTTCCACCCCGGATATCCCGTGGCCATTCAGCCAGCTCTTGCCCCTTCTTATCTTCTCATCTCACCTCCGGACAGGAGCTACCCATTTAGTCTCATGTATCTACTTGAGCTTAAAAGCACTCTCTTCACGAGTATCACTTTATGTCCCATAGTCCAGTCTAATCTTTGAAAAGTTGGCTTTGGGAATGGTTTCAATTCTCGGCTAATGGAGAGTCCGGGGTCCATGTCTTCCAGGGTCCCTCTAGTCTCAGTCAGACCATTAAGTCTGGTCTTTTAACTAGAATTTGAGTTCTGCACCTCACTTTTCACCTGCTCCATTAGAGACTCTCTATCGTGTTCCCTGTCAGGGCGGTCATTGGTGGTAGCCGGGCACCATCTAGTTCTTCTGGTTTCAGGCTGATGCAGCCTCTGGTTTATGTGGTCTTTTTTGTCTCTTGGGCTAATATTTGCCTTGTATCTTTGGTGTTATTCATCTTTCTTTGCTCCAGGTGGGTTGGGACCAATTGAAGATGGCCACTTGCAAGCTTTTAAGACCCCAGATGCCACTCACTAAAGTGGGATGCAGAATATTTTCTTAATAAACTTTGTTATGCCAATTGACTTAGATGTCCCCTGAAAGCATGGTCCCCAGACCCCTGCCCCTGCTACTCTGTCCCTCAAAGTGTTTGGTTGTATTCAGGGAACTTACCTTTTGTTTGAGTCCAGTTGTGCTGACTTCCCCTGTAGTGTGTGTTGTCCTTCCCTTCACCTAAGATAATTCTTATCTACTATCTAGCTAATGAATACTCCTCTCCCTCCCTCTTCACCCTCATAACCATCAAAGAATATTTTCTTCTGTGTTTAAACCATTTCTTGAGTTCTGATAACTGTGATCTCATACAATATTCGTGCTTTTGCAACTAATTTAACTCAGCATAATGCCTTCCAGATTCATCCATGTTATGAGATGTTTTCTAGATTCATCTTTGTTCTTTATCATTGCATAGTATTCCATTGTGTGAATATACCATAATTTGTTTTTCTATTCGTCTGTTGATGGACACCTAGGTTGTTTCCATCTTTCTGCTATTGTGAACAGTGCTGCAATAAACATGGGTGTGCATGTGTCTATTCATGTGATGACTCTTATTTCTCTAGGATATATTCCAAGAAGTGTGATTGCTGGATCATATGGTACTTCTATTTCTAGCTTTTTAAGGAAGTGCCAAATTGATTTCCAAAGTGGTTGTATCATTTTCCATTCCCACCAGCAGTGTATAAGTGCTCTAGACTCTCCACAACCTCTCCAACATTTGTTATTTTGTGTTTTTTTTTTTTTTTTGATTAATGCTAACCTCGTTAGGGAGAGATGGTATCTCATTGTAGTTTTGATCTGCATTTCTCTAATGGCTATTGATAGCGAGCATTTTCTCATGTATCTGGTAGGTACCTGCGTGTCGTCTTTGGTGAAGTGTCTGTTTATATGCTTTGCCCGTGTTTCAATTGGGTTATTTTTCTTTATGTTGTTGAGGTTTTTACAGTATTTTGTAGATTTTAGAGAGTAGACGCTAATCAGGTTTCTTGAAGCCAAAATTTTTTTCCCAGTCTGTAGGTTGACTTTTGACTCTTTTGGTGAAGTCTTTTGATGAGCATAAGTGTTTGATTTTTAGGAGCTCCCAGTTATCTAGTTTCTCTTCTGGTGTTTGTGCATTGTTAGTTATGATTTGTATACTATTTATGCCATGTATTAGGGCCCCTAGCGTTGTCCCTATTTTTTCTTCCATGATCTTTATCATTTTAGATTTTATATTTAGTTC